>NC_069787.1:109305971-109609001 GCF_027406575.1 Nycticebus coucang | reverse complement strand
ATACTCCCTTGCCATCAATGGTTATTATAATATCTTTGCTAATTTTATAAGTAAAAATTAGTATCTTATCAGTAAGATTTAATGTTTCGTATTTTCTAAGATTTTTTCATGTCCCTTTTAATATAATTTTGGTGTTTTTCATCAATTTGTCTAACTTAAGATTATTAACTTGTGATGATATATGTTGCAAATGTTTTGCCAGTTATCCATCTGCTTTCCAAATTTTGCCTAATGTTTGAATTCCAGAAATTTAACTTCTGTAACAGCAAAGATCATGGCACTCTGATTTCTGTCCATTGCTTTTATGCTTCAAAAGTCCTTTTTACTCACAGCTAAACATTCACCTACACTTTCTTCCACTTTTAAGTTTTCATTGTTTATATTTAATTCTTATTTTCTGGAAACTAATCTACATTTTCAACTTTACCTGCAGAATATTCTAAACATTTAAAAAATACTGGTCCACGCTGACAAAGTTATTGAAATATCAACTAACTTGAAAAAAGTATCCTGAAAGCAATACTGTTATTCTTGCAAGTGTCTACTTACTTTAAAATAATATTTTACAGAGTAAGAAAAAAATCTAATTTTAAAACAAAATAAATTTTGGGAAAGAAAAATGGCAATGGGGCAGGAGATATATTTTGGTTTAAAAATCCAAATTAATAAATATTTAAGAGTACTAACTACTATAGTTGGTCTTGATGATCGTTTTGGTCGATGATTAAGTAGTATATCAACAGCTCCCACTACTTCAGAGTCGATTGCCACCAAAAGTGCATCTGCAGACTTCAAAACAAAAAAAAGTTAAAACTGAAAACGGAAGATGAAAAGGTGAACTATTTTTTATTCATAAATAAAGCTATTTAAAAAAATTTAAACTGTATTATATATAGTAATATTGAATTTTCAAATATTTAGACTGTAAAAATAGTACATTTGCTTTCCTTAAATAATACTTCTGTGTACTAAAATGTACACACTTTTGTCCTGGTTTCAATGCATGAGTTAGTAAAATAATGAATGCTTGAAAGAAGGGATTATTAATGGAACAGTGCTGATCCATGCAGTGTTTAAAATTGAAAAAATTTTTTCAAGATCTTTACTCTTGGATTGTGGACCAAGAGAACCTTAACGTTCCAAATCTATTTAAGAAATTGTTAAGAACTATTACTACACATTGTGTTCAGTCTAATAAAAATGATCCCTAATGCAACAATGAGGACTGAGGAGAATAGAAAATACATATATAAAGGGAGAGCTCTCTCCTCTCATTTTTAAAACACATATGGCTAACTGAAATGGTACAGGTTTGACATTAGTATTGTTAATTTTATCAAGGACAGACTACAAAGAATTAGGCTACCAAAGTTTGTAGGGACACTCCCAATCTATGGCTCATCGTGAAGATTCAACTTTGATAAAAGGAAAAAGTAAATAGACTCTGAGGAAATGGGAACTTTTCAACTCTTTGTAATAAAGCCTAGTCCTAGTGAAAACCATAACAACAGGGTTTAGTTTGGCTTTTCAAGGAAAATCATAAAGGAAAACCTGGGGATAAATAATGATTTAATCTAGGAAAAAACCCTAATTATTTTCAGTCTGTATATTTTTAACTGGCTATAATCTTTAATAACTACTTAAATCAGTGTTTTTGCTCTTGAGAATCAAACTATGTAAGATCTTTAATGTTCTCTGTAGTTAAAAAAAATAAAGCTTTTACCAACTATATCTGGATATCAAAAATAGAGAAAAAAGGGCAGATTTTATGTGGGTATCAAAAAATAGGACTTTGTACCCCTGAAGAAAGGGTTAGAGTCTTCATTCAACCATTAGGAAGTGTCTATGTTTTCTCCTTGGCAAAACTCCCAACCTAGATGGAAAATTTAATCTACTGTTTTATCAATTAACACTTTCAGGAATACTGGGGCTGCAGCCTTTCTATGCTTTAAAGTTCTAGGATCATTATTCTTCTCTTCTGTAAACATTTCTCTTCAGCTTTTAGAATATTCCCTTGAAGCAAATAAAAAACATCCTGTATCCATTACTATTAAATATTTCGTTTGTAATTTTTAATTCTAACTCCTAAAGCTGACTATAGTAATGTCATTCATTGCTCTCAATGTCAAGCACCAGGCAACTTTAAGCAACTGAAACATAGCCAGGGATCCAGCTGCAACTTAAAAAAAAAAAAAAAAGGCAACATATTGAGCTGTCACAAACTAATTCTGTGGGTACTCTCCCAAAAGAAACAGGTTCAAGTATCCTAACTTAGAATTATCTATAAATGATGAATATCTGGCTTTACCAAGAACTCCTCAGATTGTTATAGAATAAGAAAACAGCTAGATGAAAACTAACAACGTAGAGGAAAAGGAAGGAAAAACTGCCAAAGTTGACCACTACCACTGAAAAGATAAAATACCAGTATAGCAAAATGACTATCAAGGAATGCACAGCAGTCAGAAGGCATTTAATGTAAGGACAAATGTATTACTAGTTTCAGACCATATGAAGCAAAATAAAATGATTCCAACTTATGATGGTAAAGTTAAATTATATTCAGATACATTACTTAGTAAAGAATAAACATATTAAATCCTTTAATGCTTAAAAGGATAAGCTTCAGCTATAAATATATTGGTTTATATAAAAATTTCATGTAAATAGTTACCATTGACTTACTCTGAACAAATGATGTTATTGTGATAAACTGATGGCAGTTTTGAAGTTAAAAAAAAAGTTTTAAATTATTTTAAAAATAAACAAATATATAAAATGTCCTCACTAATTTTGTTTCCCAATTTCTCAAATATTTGATAATTCCTTACTAAAGTCTCTTCGATACATTTCCTTATATATTTACGAGGTTGCTATCTTCCTTGTGACCTTAGAATTTGCCTTTTCAACAATTCCCATACTCTTTCCCATAAGCTTAGACTAAGAAGCTACTTATTTTCTTTCCAAAGCTAAATTATCCACTGTAGTATTCTATTTAATGTTCTCTAATCTTTTATAGGACCTTGGTCCTTCCTTTGCAGAAATACCAGCTCCAGCTCCCACCTTCCAAAATATTAAATCCTATTCAACTCTTTGCTAATTTGGTTTAATCCTCTTTTTTTTTTTTTTTTTTTTTGTAGAGACAGAGTTTCACTTTATGGCCCTTGGTAGAGTGCCATGGCATCATACAGCTCACAGCAACCTCCAACTCCTGGGCTTAAGTGATTCTCTTGCCTCAGCCTCCCAGTAGCTAGGACTACAGGCGCCTGCCACGATGCCAGGCTAGATTTAACCCTTTTTCTTACCACTCAAAATTTTTTTCCTTTCATTGCATCATACTTCTCAATTCAAAGTGTGTCATTTTCTCGAATTCTACTGATACCATACTTTCTTTTTTTGTTGTTGTTGTTGCAGTTTGGCCGGGGCTGGGTTTGAACCCGCCACCCTCAGCATATGGGGCTGGCACCCTACTCACTGAGCCACAGGTGCCGCCCTTTTTGTTTTTTTTTTTTTTTTTGTAGAGACAGAGTCTCACTGTACCGCCCTCGGTAGAGTGCCGTGGCGTCACACGGCTCATAGCAACCTCTAACTCTTGGGCTTATGCGATTCTCTTGCCTCAGCCTCCCAAGCAGCTGGGACTACAGGCGCCCGCCCCAACGCCCGGCAATTTTTTTTGTTGTTGTTTGATACCATACTTTCAAAATACAAAAATCTTTTCTATCTCCTCATTTTTCTTGCTTTCTAAGTAACATATTAAAGTATTTCTTTGGTTTACACCATGCTGTACTATCCTAACTGCCTCTGACATGTATAACCATTTATTTGGTCTTCTTTAATGAAACTCTTTCCATGTAATCCCTTTTGTTAAATGTAGATGTTCCCTAAGAATGAATCTGTACCAACACTTTGCTCTTCTCCATTATGTCACCTACTTTCACATTATTGATTGTCATCTCCATGCCCATGACTGTCTTCTGTTATCTCTTTAGCCTGACCTCTCCCTACAGACATAATCTTCATCTGTGACTGTTGGGGCCTGCCTGATATTCCCAAAATCAACAAGTCTAAAACGAGAATTCACACTCCTTTGTCCCAAAGCTTGACTTTTCTTCTAAACTTGCTACTGTTCTTTCCTGTTTCTCCCAGTCACCTATGTTTAAGATTCCCAAACCATCTTGGACTGCTTCACTATTTCCCTTTCCAAATTAAAATATTCACTAAGATCTCTCAATTGTTCCTTTATAGCACCTCTCATGTCTGTCTTTTCATAGCCACTATTTTTCTTACAGCCATTATTCCAATTCAGAACTTAACCTCTTCATATCTGGATTACAACAAAATTTGCTCACATAAGTTAGTCTTCCTCACTTTCCATTTCCCAATCTATACTAAATTCAGCCACTAGATTCATCTTTTGAAAATACCACTGGACATGTATCACATCCTTTCTCAAAAATCATCTAACGATACCCCACTATCTATTATATAAGATCCAAATTCTTTAGCCTGGTATACAAGTTTTATTTATCCTGGTAATTTCTACTCTCTAACCCAAATATTTTGTTCCAAAAGTCTACATCAATTTACTGTCTTAGGAATACATGTTGCATGTGCCTTTGTTTATATCCTTCTCCACATCCCCTTTTTCTTGCCTATCTATACATTTTTGAGAGTAGGTGAGGGCTGTAGGTAAGAGGATGGACTCTGGAGCCATAACCTGGGTTCAAATTCCAGAACTGCCATTTATGGAGTGACTTTGGGCAAGTTACTCAATTTTTGTACCTAAGTTTCCTCCTCTATAAAATGCGGGCTATGTGAGTATTAAGTAATGAATATATTTAAGTTCCTAGCACAAAGTAGTGCTAAATAAGTATTATTAATTTTTTTTTTTTTGAGACAGAGTCTTACTATGTCACCCTTGGTAGAGTGCCATGTCATCACAGCTCACAGCAACCTCAAATTCTTGGGCTTAAGTGATTCTCTTGCCTCAGCCTCCCAAGCAGCTGGGACTACAGGCGCCTGCCACAACACCCGGCTATTTTTTGTTGAGGTTGTCATCATTGCTGTTTAGCTGGCCCGGGCCAGGTTCAAACCCGCCAGCCTGGGGGTATGTGGCTGGTGCTGTAACCACTGCGCTTGTGCTATGGGCGCTGAGCCAGTATGATTAATTATTAGTATTTCAAGGCTGAGCTCAGCTGACACTCGTCCAATGAAACCTTGATAGCTCCAATCCACAGTGATCTGGCTTTTTTTATATTTCAAAAGCATTAATACTGAACCACAAAAGTGTAATTATAAAATAAGGTTTCTCAATAGCAGCACTACTGAAATTTGGGGGCAGGTAATTTTTTGTTGTGGGGGCTGTCCTGGCAGTTGCAGGATATTCAGTAACATCCCTAGCTTCTTACCTACTAGACGCCAGGTGTGACCTCTCTGTGAAACCAAAAATATCTCTAGACATTGCCAAATGTCCCCTAATAGGGACAAAATCATTTGGTTGAGAACCACTGATAATAACACAAGATACATGAAAGCCCTTTGTAACTGCAAAGCAATATGCAAAGGTCAAGTACTATTACTAGTCCAGAATTGTCAAATATGCCTTTGTATCATTTAATCCACTTTAATTCATATACACTTTAATTGTCTGATTCATTTTAAGATCCTTTAGTATAGAACCAATGTTTTATTTATTCATTTCCCCACAACCATACCCAACCAAAGGCTTTGGACATTTGTTGATTAGTAAAGTAAGACTCAGGTCACCTGAACACTACACAGTAAACTAGAAAGAGCATGGGATTTGCAGTCAGAAGCTTAAGTTCAAATCTTAGTTTTGCCCTAATTTTATCACTCTGAGCAATTCATTAAAGTCTATGAGCCTCAGTTTTCTGATCTATAAAACATAACAGCTATGCACGTTGACTATGATGTTTGAATGTGATCAAGTATGTGAAATAACCATGTTTACTGCAGAACTATTACTAACATATACATATAACAATATTATTGTTATTCGTTAAGACAAAATTATTATTTCATACCCCTTTTACCCAGAATCATCAGCTCAGGGAACTAATTTCTTTACAAACTTATTTTCTAGGTAACTGAAGCTTATGCCTTTAAGTGTTTAACATTTAAACTATTTAGATGATAGTTTTCTGCTTTCAGAAGGTATACATACATATAAATCCTCTGAAAGTATGTGTATACACAAACACACATGTACATATTTCTTCTTTCTTCTAAAAGAATAGGTATTGAAAATAATTTAACTTTTTCTTACTGACTGAGCTATTCTTATAAACTTTAACTGCTATTCTAATATATTAACTCCTTCAGATATGTAATGCTGTTCACCTCTTTATTCAACAGTGTCAGAGGTACCATGTCTCCTACTGTACCACTGCAGTTCTCATGACCTTCCATTTTCCACCTAAAACTCTATGGATTACAAAATAATTGTGTTAAAATGAAATCTAAAATGAGAAAAAAACAGACTTTGAAGGAGGACTTCAGAAGTACTCCTATAACTCAAGTTCCTAAACTTATTTCAGTAAACTTTTAAAATTTATGGCAGTTACTCTAGCTACTCAGAGGTATTTATTATTGACTTTCTGGTTCTCAGTTATGTTGTAGACTAAGGTTTCTGGGTAAACAACATCTTTTTTTACTCCAAACATATATATTTGGAGATGGTAATATATGTTACCAAATACACACACATATATATATACATTTTAGAAATGTACATAGAACTACCCTACTTATATTCGGAAAATCTGCTGAGTGCTTCCTGATGCCACTCAAAAAATATGCCTCATTATGGAAAAAAAAAAAAAAGAGCTGTATTTCATGTACTAAGTCCTATCATAAACCAAAAAGGAAAGAAAAATAACACTGTCATATTCCCTTCAGAATCTCTAGAGTGATTTCTTTCAAGACTTACACAGATGGCTGCTTTTCTACCTAGACTGATATGAAGACAAACAGAAAGGTTTCTCTTTTCCAGTTTTAAAAAATTCATTCATCTTTAAATATAAGGAAGTAATAAAATTCAAAAAGGAAATTTAATAAAACTTGAGAGAAAACCAAAGTCAAAATGAAAACTGTGAGTCAGGACCATTTTTGTTGTAAATAATATAAGCCTTAGAAAAACCTGTTCTTCTGACACTTTCCAAAACTTTAAGTATATAATATACATAATACTCTAGGTAATAAAAACAAAATTATCTTTTAATAAGTCAGATATGCAGAAAATTTATGGTTAGGAGGAAAATATTATATTTCCTTAAAAAGTTTCTTTTGGTTTGTTTTTAAAACTTCTAGTGGCTTAAAATAAATTAAAGGCGAAAGAAACAGAATGAGAGAAAGAAAAAGGAAGGAAAAAGAGGAAAGAAAACAGGAAGAAAACGTGACATAACTAACAGTACTTAGAAGTCACTGGATAAAATCATCTAGCCTTGTACCTGACAACCGTAGTCCAAAAGAAGCTGCAGTATATCCAAGTTTTCATTTTCAATAGTTATGGTAACAGCATTTCTCCCAAGCACATCTACGCAATTTATGTTCAAGTCACCTGAACTGTTTTCCTCCAAAATCTTTTTAACCATATAATAATCACCTAAATAACAATATACAAACATAATTTAATATTCATGACATATTAAATAAGAATGACTATAAAGCAAAACTCAGCTTGTTGAATTAAAAAATTAAAAACCTAAACTCATTTTTTATATGGAAACATTACACAGAAAATGTGATCATCTCCTTACTGAAAACTTAAATCTTAATAAAATAGTAAATACGTCAGTTGCAAGCAATAAAAAGTAGAAAATTTTTAAATATGAAATAAGTTATTTCAGTTCATTTGAACTAAATTCATAACTAGATGAACATAAGTAAGAGATACTTTTAGAAGATACTGAAAGCAATTTTATAAAGGATGCTCAAAAGTACAGACTAACAGAAAAATAAAATAGAAGAAACTAAGTTTTATATCTTAACTATACATACAGACATTTGCTAATACATCTTAATGATTAAAAATTAGATCTAGTCAGTACAGGACATCATATGCAGGTTTTACAGGGGAAAAACATACTTTGGAAAGAATGTCTATGCTTGTGGGTATGTATAGTAAAGGAAAGGAGGCTTGAAAGTCCTCTCTTCTTCCCATTCTCCCAACACGCTCACCCTTAACCCCAACTCACATACACACATCATCTGACTAATGAAGCTGTTTAGATCAAAGGACCAGAGAACATTCAGCTCACAAAATCAAAAGGCAGGAAGAGGATTAGTGCTTGACCTGTAAGAAGCAAGCAGACTGCCTTCTGCCTGACTGTAGCCCAGAACAAAACAGTTGTCCCATGTGGGAAAACAAGAATAATTATAGCTGTAATCATGTTCACCAAGGCACCACTACATTTGTCTGTTGACCAGATGGTGCAGTAATAAAGGGAATAAATTTAAAAAGAAATGCTAATTACATGAAGAAAGAAAGCAAAGGAGGTATTGTTTGTTTTGTTTCATTTAACTTTTAAACAAAAGATGAATAAACCATTTTAAGTGACTTGCTTATAGTTGCTCATTAGAAGTCTATAAATAAAAAATAGGGAAAGAACAATTAGTGTGGAAACCAGAAGGAAAAAGAAATAAACGATGTCATGATACAGAAAGAAAAAAATGCTAAAACTAAACAACTAAGAAAGACAGATAGCAGATTTTATTAGTTAAAATTTCAAATAAGTTTGCAATTATTTTTAATCTATGGCCTTACATACACACACACACCCCTTCTTTTGAAAGAAGTTGAGTGGTAGTTTTCGTGACAACTTATTTCCTTAGCTCCCTCCAGAAGAAAACTAAACAAATAATTTAGACACTTATGTTCCATGTGCAAAACTTACCAGATAATTCACAAAGTGATACTCTTAGCCACAAGCTGAACCAATAGTAACCAAAGATAGACCAGTGAAAATATATCACTATTACTGGAAAATAACATTTAAAACCTTACTTAAGGGGAATCTATTTTAATATTTTAGTAGCAGGAGAATGCTACCCATAACAACTCTGTTGTTTTGTTATCTCGATGTGTCTAGGTGAAGGTTAATTTTTCATATTGCTTAGGACTCATTAGGTTTTCTAAATCTAAAGATTCTACCCTTCATTAATTCTGCAATATTTTTAGCCAGTCTTACTCTAAGACTCACAAAAATTGGTAGATTTGGCCTGTGGGTCAAAATTTGCTCACTCCTTCTGTAGTCCAACTTCTTTGATCCACTCTCCACCCTGTAGCCAGAGTGATCTTTTAAAAATTCAAATCATTTCAAGCTTATGACCTTCACCTGTAACACTTAAAATAAAATTCAAAATTCTTACTGTGGCCTACACAGGTCTATAGAACTTAGACCTTGCTACCATTCTGAATTTACTTTGTGCCACACTCCTGCTCAGCCAATAACCATTCTAGACCAATGTTTTCCAAATTACAGGTTATAATCCATTAGCAATCATGAAATCAATATAGTAAGTCCTAACCAGCAATTTTATTTTATTATTTTTTTTTTTTTGTGGTTTTTTTTTTTGGCTGGGGCTGGGTTTGAACCCGCCACCTCCGGTATATGGGACCAGCACCCTACTCCTTGAGCCACAGGCGCTGCCTGTAACCAGCAATTTTAAAAAAAGAATAGTTTACAAAATACCAGAGGATTCTTAATCCCATGGACCCTTAAGAATGAATTTATTCTGACCAACTGTGATAAACCCCTGACAAACATAGTGGAGAAATGTCACAACACTGATTTTAAAAGGATGATTTCACCTCTTCCTCACTGGCATCTCATTTGATTTTCAGGCATAAGATGGTAAATTTCGCCATCACTGAAATGGCAGCATTGCTGTTGCTCAGTTTAATTTTATATTAGCCAAATTTGAAATTAGTTGTGAAGTACAGGAGAATTTTATCTCTTAAAAAGAAATTGTAAAGGGCGGCGCCTGTGGCTTAGTCAGTAAGGCACCGGCCCCATATACCGAGGGTGGCAGGTTCAAACCCGGCCCCGGCTGAACTGCAACCAAAAAATGGCTGGGCGTTGTGGCAGGCGCCTGTAGTCCCAGCTACTCGGGAGGCTGAGGCAGGAGAATCGCTTAAGCCCAGGAGTTGGAGGTTGCTGTGAGCTGTGTGATGCCACGGCACTCTACCGAGGGCCATAAAGTGAAACTCTGTCTCTACAAAAAAAAAAAAAAGAAAGAAATTGTAAAACATTTTAAACCAAGTTTCTGTAACAAAGTTTGAATGTGGCAAGTGGAACATTCTAACTGAAATATTACCAATAATGCTTAAAACAGAAGATTTTTATTAAGGGGTAAAAGAATGATGATGTAAAATAATACAAAGACTTAACCAAATTCAACTGCTAGATTTAGAAATGTAAATAAGGACCAAACTGATAAAAACGTTAACTCTATAGTCAACTTCAAATTAGTTTGAACTAAATTCTAAAAAGAAAAAAAATACATGCATACTTTTACAGTGAAATGATTTAAACTGTAGTTTTATCAAATGTGCAAAACGTAATATTACAGACCCCGATTTATTTGTAATCATATTATTGTAACTGAAACCTTCAAAATTAAAAATACTCAAAAACAAAGCATACTGAACTGTTCACAGTTCTTGAACTATTTTTGAGAAAAGATAATTATTACCATAATTACTTAGTTGTTTATGAATCATGATGACTATTAATGATAAAAAATATCTGGCAAAAGAGCAACGATTCATATCGCTGTAGGAAAAAATTATACTACACACATAAGGTAATGATTTTTTAACAGTAAATCAGTTGATAAAAATTATAAAAGTACATTCTTGAACTTGACTAGTAGAAGAACTAGAAGCAATGTTTATTTTGTGATGAGAGTATGGTATATGACCTGAGATTGCCTTTATCATGATCTTCCAAGTGGTATAAAACTTTTAGTTTACATCAAGTATGTAGCAACACAGTTTCATAAAGGGTTTATTTTGTTTTTTACATTTAATCTCACATATGAGTTATATATATTTATACACTAGAAAAGTATATTATTGGTCAATATAAATTAAGCTAGAAAAATATAAAAGAATTATTGTTTGAATATGATTAGAAAATAAATGAGTTATTTTGAAAAATTAACAGAAGCTGTAATAATAGTGCGGATCACCGCATTATAGTAATCACAAAACTTTGGCATCTAAAGAAACTGTACTAAATCTCATAGCTATACTGATACGGTATTGGATTCTTTTAGTCCTGATAATCCATTTAAGGCTCCTAAAAGTCATTACTTACCACCTCTTAGTGATAACTTTTGAACTTCTCATTACCTATTAAACTACTAATCCTAGATCTTAAACTTCTCAGTAGCATGAAATTTGATGAAGTCAACTATGAAGAAGATACTTATAGTATCAGTAGTAATGTAAAAGGAATTATTCTAAGGTTGCAACAATACTTATACAATAAAATTTAATCTTTTAATACTTCTCTACAAGTTTATAATATACAAGGTATAGAGGTTCTGCATGGGTTACATTTTTTTAATTGCCCAGTTAAAATATTACCTCTGTACTAGGAACATCCCATCTCCCAAATCACATATAGGCCATTTAAGTTAAACTAAGCATTTGCTTCTTCCCCCAGACAGATTCAATATACACAAACATACTTTTGTTTCTTCCTTATTGCTCTTCACCAGAGCACAAGAGAGCATCTCCATTACAGAATAAGCTCCTAAAGGAGTCAGTAAATTCTTGATAAAAGCACTTTCTCAGTAGCTTAACTTAAGAATCTGATAAGTACTTTTGATGATGACTTATAGAAAACAAGAGCAAAGTAAAAATAACAAAAAGAAATACATTTGTGGGACCACTACAAAGAAATGGCAGTATTATAGAAATGTCAAGCAGCTAGCTGTTCGATAAGTAGTCTGTTAAGAGATCAATTATCCACAAAGATTTTGATGATTTGAGTAATTTTTGGTTAAAATAACTATGAACCATTCCCTACAGCAAAAATTCTCAAGTAGTACATCCTAAAACTTAATTTGAAAAGCTTTTCTATACAAGTAATTTAAGTGCAAGGCTTATCTCACTTGTGAAATGTTAGTAAAATGTTGCCTACAGGGCCCTTTACCTCTCCTTTCTGCAAAATTTTCTTTCTTCATATGAGCACATACCTCCTTATATTAGGTGCCCCTTGTCAACATAAAATTTCTCAGCCAGCTGAGCAAGGTGTCTCATGACTGCAATCCTAGCACTCTGGGAGGCCGCAGAAGGTGGATTGCTTGAGCTCTGGAGTTTGAGACCACCTGAGCAAGAGTGAGACCCCCCCCCTTCTACTAAAAAAAAAAAAAATAGAAAAATTGAGGCAAGAGATCTCTCAAACCCAAGAGTTTGAGGTTGCTGTGAGCTATCTTGATACCAGGGCACTCTATTCAAGCCAACAAAGTGAGAGTCTGTCTCAAAAACAAACAACAAAAAAAACTTCTCCGCAATACCCAGTATTTTGCAGTTTTTCTTCCCATCACCATCCTCTTCAACTCTGCACTTCAAAATTGCTTGTTAAATAGATAAAAGCAAAAGAAAAGAAAAGGCCCATTAAATATATTAAGGTATATTATATCTTCCCCACAATGCAGCAAATTATATCACAAAAGCGATACAGCACACTGAGATTAGGCTGAACCCAGGTATAAAAGTGAAATTTTGCCCTTTCCATTCCTTCCCTAACCCAGTGCTGAAATTCCAAGGAGGGACATCTGACTCAATGACTGTAAATCAATTTACTACAAATACTCTCCATGGAAAGTTGGCAGAGACTAAATCCTTTCAAATTTCGCTTTTTTGCACAAGAACTGATTACATCAGTAAAATAAAGGGTTCGTGTAGGTTGATATTTGCAAATATATGCTAAAAGCTACCATCTACTCAAATTACTTGAAAAGAGGAAAATTCACATGAACTACACTTAGTTTACTTTCGAAATAAACTTATTTTCCCTTTCTCCAGTCATCAGACCTGAGGGACACCAGGGGGCCCCGTATTTATAAGGGGCTCATTACCACACTAACTCTTAAGTGAGGAAAAAGACGTTGGTGGTAAAAATCACTACTTAGCATTTCATAAAACAACATATTTATACTTGACTCTTGTTTCAATTAAGTTTTACCTTTGAATTATGAAGTTTTATGCCTAGAAAGAATGAGTGTACATTCTCAGAATTTCATTTCGGGGGCCCAGACTTAACATTATTTCACAGCAACTTTTTTTCCCTTTTCTTTTCTTTTTTTTTTGAGACAAAGTCTCACTCTTGCTCAGGCTGGTCTCTCTTGAGCTCAAGCAATCTGCTTGCCTTGGCCTCCCAGGGAGGTAGGATGACAGGCATGAGCCACCAGGCCTGGCCTCTCATAGGAACTTTTTCTAAAATTTTACACAGAGAGGACCTGGTATTACCTTTCAGATGATCCTGACCTACTTTGAAGATCACTAATAACCATTACTAAGGGCCCACAAACTGGATCAGCAGTTGTCTATATCTACTCATTTACATAAAAGTCAGCCATTACAAACTGTAAAATCTTTTCATTGTCTCTTTCCTACTTTTTTTTTACTCTATAATCTGTATACACTTCCAATGGCCACCTATCAACTAACATACACACAACCATCTCATGGCCACAATTCTTGCTTTAGGAATTCCTAATTCCTCCCTAAGTAGAATTATGGTATAAACATGCAGAGGAAGTAAACTAAATGAAAAGAATAAAATATATTACTCTGGTGCTAATTAAAGTACCATGCTTATTTTTTACCTTTATTGGACAATTGTAATAATATACAAAAATCAAAGTTTATAAATATCCATAGAAAGCAAGCTGAATTTCAAATTACATCCAAATATGGATGTATGTGTCTCTGCCAACAGAAATTATTTCTATTTGTTCAACTACAACTAGACTGACAGTGGTTAAGAGTGCAGGCTCAGGACAGACCCCAGTTTTATACTACTTTCTAAGAACCATTGCTCAATGTAACCTTGGGCAAATTGATATTTAAATTTTGCTAAGCCTCATTTTCCTCATCTGTAAAATGAGGATAACAACAGATCTGGCTCATGGGGTTGTGAGGATTAAATGAAATCATCCATAAAAAGCACTAGCACTAGCCCCCAGTAGATACTTTACTAAAAATGTTTGCCGTTTTCGTCTGCTGAAGGATCTAATGTGATAGTGGGCACTGTAACTACTTCAGGAAAATTTTCATGTTTAGATTTGGTTTGGGTTACATTTAAAAAAAGTTTAACAGTATTAGTGAATTCAAAGATGTAAACAAAAAAAAAATTCTGGACAACAATCCAAGATGGTGGCCGAGTAACAGCTTCCCTGCAACAGGGCACGGTGAGTCTGGGGAGATAAGACTCCAGGCATCTCTGGCTTGTGGGATCTGCCTATAATCATCCCTTTGAGGATACAGAGAGTCAGCAAGGGACTTCTGGACCCCAAGAGGAGGACAAAAACAGTGGAAAACTGGCAAGTGGTTGCATGTGTTTGATTGACCTAATCCTGCCAGCAGCCATAAGTACAAGCAGCAGTGAGACTACAAACCAGAAAGGCCTTACCTGTGAACGGTTTCAGTGTTTTTGGACTTGGCACTCAGTTGAACTGCCTTGGGGAGAGCTTGAGCAGGAGTGCAGAGAGCTTTGGGCAATGTCTAGGGCCCCAGATTGAGCTGCTGAGCGGGATGAAGCTAATAGTGTTCAGCTGTGGGCCGCAGGCAGCCACTGTGAGAGAACTGCCCTGGCAGGCTCCGCCCTCAAGGTCCCAGAAAAAGGATCCCGCAGGAGCTAGTAACCTAGTGACTTAGCAGCCTAAAGGCGGGGACTGGGCTGCCTTACAGCCTTAACCCTCAGGGTCAGAGTGAGATGGGTTTTGGCACACTGGAGCTGGAGCCTTGGGCTGTTGCCCTGGGTAGAGTGCCATGGGGTCACACCTCATTGCAACCTCAAACTTCTGGACTTGGCACCACGCAGACCTCCATAAGAGCTGCACTGCGACCCCTGACCCGTGATCCGCACCGGCCGGGCCTCCGCATGCACTGACCAGGAACTGTGGGAGCCACCCAACCCTGCGTCCTCCCTCTTGCACCCTCCCTGCCTCCACACCGGCCCGCTTGTCTGGCCAGTGACTCTGGTAGCAGTGTACCCTCCAAAGCCCTCCCTGCCTCTGCGAGAGCCCTTCTCCTGGCCAGAGACTGCTGGAGCCTTGGGCTCTCTGTGCCAAAGTCACTGGGCACCAGGCACTCCCAGAACATTGCACACCACCTCCTGCCCTGCTGTTGGATCCGGGTATGTCACACTCTGGAGCTGCTTCCACAACCAGAACTCCCTGGCTGGGGCAGACCCAGAAGAACTACACTGGGTCACTCCCTACAAAGATCAAGCAACAATAGGGTGATCCCGCTAGGGTCTAATCTTGGAGAGACACCTCCCAACTCTGAGGATGGCCAGAGGCAACGGTGAAAAACAATCATGAGGCGAAATCAATCTTACTTTAAAAAACTCTGGCAACATGAATAATCGGAGTAGATCAACTCCCGCAAGGATCAATGGGGCAGACACAGCACAAGATCCCATGCACAAACAAATAGCTGAGATGTCAGAAATCGAATTCAGAATCTGGATAGCAAATAAGATCGAATTAGAATTCCAAGCAGTAACCCAAAAGATATCTCAAGAATTCAACAAATTGAAAGACCAAAGGACCAAAGATTTTGACACATTGAGACAAGAAGTTGCATCCCTCAAAGATCTGAGAAACACAGTAGAATCCCTCAGTAACAGAATGGAGCAAGCAGAAGAAAGGATTTCTAACATTGAAGACAAAGCTTTCAAAAACCCCAAACTCTCAAAGAGGAAGAGAAATGGAGGGCAAAAACAGATCACTCTCTCAGAGAGTTCTGGGATAATTCGAAGAAAACCAATATTCGTCTTATAGGGATCCCAGAAAGCAACGAAGTGGCTTCACAAGGCACACAGTCTCTTCTCCATGAGATTATGAAGGAGAACTTTTCAGACACGCCAAGAGATTCTGAAATTCAGATAGCAGACAGTTTCAGAACTCCAGCATGACTCAACCCAAATAAGACATCCCCCAGACACATCATAATCAATTTCACTAAACTTAATATGAAGGAGAAAATTATGAAAGCAGCCAGACGAAAGAAAACCATCACCTACAAGGGCAAGAATATTAGAATAACTGCAGATCTCTCTGCTGAAACCTTTCAAGCTAGAAGAGGATAGTCATCGACTTTTAATCTCCTAAAACAAAATAACTCTCAACCCAGGATCCTGTACCCAGCTAAACTGAGTTTCATTTATGACGGAGAAATTAAATACTTCAATGACATTCACATGTTGAAGAAATTTGCCATAACTAAACCAGCTCTCCAGGATATTCTCAGACCTATCCTCCATAAAGACCAGTGTAGTCTTCCACCACAAAAGTAAACCCACCCAGAAAATTTTGATCAAATTCCAACTTCCACAGTCACAAAAGGATTAAAAATGTCCACTGGACTCTCAAAGGCTTATCGATATTCTCAATTAATGTCAATGGTTTAAATTGTCCTCTAAAGAGGCACAGGTTGGCTGACTGGATACAAAAACTCAAGCCAGATATCTGCTGCATACAAGAATTGCATCTTACATTAAAAGACGAATATAGACTCAAGGTGAAGGGATGGTCATCTATACTCCATGCAAATGGAAAGCAGAAAAAAGCAGGCATTGCAATCCTGTTCGCAGACGCAATAGGCTTTAAACCAACTGAAATAAGGAAGGATAAGGATGGACACCTCATATTTGTTAAAGGTAATACTCAATATGATGAGATTTCAATTATTAATATTTATGCACCCAACCAGAACGCACCTCAATTTATAAAGAGAAACTCTAGCAGACATGAGCAACTTGATTTTCTCCAGTTCCATAGTACTTGGAGATTTTAACACCCCTTTAGCAGAGCTGGATAGATCCTTCAAAAAGAAGCTAAGCAAAGAAATTTTAGATTTAAACTTAAATCATTCAACATCTGGTCTTAACAGACATCTACAGAACATTTCATCCCAACAAAACTGAATACACATTCTTCTCATCAGCCCATGGAACATACTCCAAAATAGACCACATCCTAGGCCACAAATCTAACCAAAGCAATTTTTAAAAAAATAGAAATTAGGGTGGCGCCTGTGGCTCAGTCGTTAGGGCGCCGGCCCCATATACCGAGGGTGGTGGGTTCAAACCCAGCCCCGGCCGAACTGCAACAAAAAAATAGCCGGGTATTGTGGCGGGCGCCTATAGTCCCAGCTACTCGGGAGGCTGAGGCAAGAGAATCGCTTAAGCCCAGGAGTTGGAGGTTGCTGTGAGCTGTGTGAGGCCACGGCACTCTACCAAGGGCCATAAAGTGAGACTCTGTCTCTACAAAAAAAAAAAAAAATAGAAATTATTCCTTACATCTTCTCAGACCATCATGGAATAAAAGTTGAACTCAATAACAACAGGAACCTGCATACCCATACAAAAACATGGAAGCTAAACAACCTTATGCTGAAGGATAGATGGGTTATAGATGAGATTAAGAAGGAAATCACCAAATTTTTGGAACAAAACAACAATTAAGACACGAATTACCAGAACCTCTTGGATACTGCAAAGGCAGTCCTATGAGGGAAATTTATAGCACTGCAAGCCTTCCTCAAGAAAACGGAAAGAGAGGAAGTTAATAACTTAATGGGATATCTCAAGCAACTGGAGAAGGAAGAACACTCCAACCCGAAACCCAGCAGAAGAAAAGAAATAACCAAAATCAGAGCAGAATTAAATGAAATTGAAAACAAAAGAATTATACAACAGGTCAATAAATCCAAAAGTTGTTTTTTTTTAAAAGATCAATAAAATAGATAATAAACCTTTGGCCAACCTAACCAGGAAAAAAAGAGTAAAATCTCTAATTTCATCAATCAGAAATGGTAATGATGAAATAACAATAGACTCCTCAGAAATTCAAAAAATCTACGAAGCAAACATCACCTTGATCCCCAAACCAGGGAAAGACCCAACAAGAAAAGAAAATTATAGACCAATATCACTAATGAACATTGATGCTAAAATACTCAATAAGATCCTAACAAACAGAATCCAACAACACATCAAAAAAATTATACACCACAACCAAGTGGGATTTATCCCAGGGTCTCAAGGCTGGTTCAATATATGTAAATCTATAAATGTAATTCAGCACATAAACAAACTAAAAAATAAGGACAATGTGATTCTTTCAATTGATACAGAAAAAGCTTTTGATAATATCCAGCATCCCTTCATGATCAGAACACTTAAGAAAATTGGTACAGAAGGGACATTTCTTAAACTAATAGAGGCCATCTACAGCAAACCCACAGCCAATATCGTATTGAATGGAGTTAAATTGAAATCATTTCCATTTAATCAGGAACCAGACAAGGTTGCCCATCGTCTCTATTGCTCTTTAACATTGTAATGGAAGTTTTAGCCATTGCAATTAGGGAAGAAAAGGCAATCAAGGGTATCCACATAGGGTCAGAAGAGATCAAACTTTCACTCTTCGCAGATGATATGATTGTATATCTGGAAAACACTAGGGACTCTACTACAAAACTTTTAGAAGTGATCAAGGAATACAGTAATGTCTCAGGCTACAAAATCAACACCCATAAATCTATAGCCTTTATATATACCAACAATAACCAAGCCGAAAAAAGTCAAGGACTCTATTCCTTTCACAGTAGTACCAAAGATGAAATATTTGGGAGTATACCTAACAAAGGACGTGAAAGATCTCTACAAAGAGAACTATGAAACTTTAAGAAAAGAAATAGCTGAAGATGTTAACAAATGGAAAAACATACCATGCTCATGGCTGGGAAGAATCAACATTGTTAAAATGTCTATACTACCCAAAGCAATATATAATTTTAATGCAATTCCTATTAAAGCTCCACTGTCATATTTTAAACATCTTGAAAAAATAATACTTCATTTTATAGGGAATCAGAAAAAAACTCAAATAGCCAAAACATTACTCAGCAATAAAAACACAGCAGGAGGAATCATGCTACCAGACCTGAGACTGTACTAT
This sequence comes from Nycticebus coucang, assembly GCF_027406575.1. Taxonomy (NCBI): domain Eukaryota; kingdom Metazoa; phylum Chordata; class Mammalia; order Primates; family Lorisidae; genus Nycticebus; species Nycticebus coucang. The sequence goes on along the minus strand of NC_069787.1, from coordinate 109,589,774 downwards.
AAATTGATAGTGATCAAAACAGCGTGGTACTGGCACAAAAACAGAGAAGTAGATGTCTGGAACAGAATAGAGAACCAAGAGATGAATTCAGCTACTTACCATTATTTGATCTTTGACAAGCCAATTAAAAACTTTCAATGGGGATGAATGGACTTGCAAATTGTGGTACATTTATACCATGGAATATTATGCAGCCTTAAAGAAAGATGGAGACTTTACCTCTTTCATGTTTACATGGATGGAGCTGGAACATATTCTTCTTAGCAAAGTATCTCAGGAATGGCAGAAAAAGTATCCAATGTACTCAGCCCTACTATAAAGCTAAATTATAGCTTTCACATGAAGGCTATAACCCAACTATAGCACAAGACTATGAGGAAAGGGCCAAAGTAGAGTGGAGGAAAGGTAATGGGTGGGGCCACACCTACGGTGCATCTTAGAATGGGTATAGGTGAAACTTACTAAAAGCAGAATACAAATGTCCACATACAATAGCTAAGAAAATGCCATGAAGGCTACATTGAACAGTTTGATGAGAATATTTCAGATTGTATATGAAACCAGCACATTGTACCCCTTGATTGCACTAATGTACACAGCTATGATTTAACAATAAAAAAAATAAAAATAAAAAACAAAAAAGACAAAAAAAAAGGAGATGCTAATGGTCACCCTAAGTGTATATACATACTATTGTGTTCAGATAGGGCTATTTTTTCACAAACTAAAAAAAATATATATACTCTCATAACTCAAATTTATTTTTAAGGTGTAAAATGTATACTGTAAGTATATATAAGATTTACATTATTTTCCAAATCTAACCCAAGAATTTGTTTCAACATACTTGGAACATAGAAAATACCTATTTCATCTCATTCACTTAAAAATTTTTAATTCATGTATGGTGAAAACATACATATTTAGTTTCCATCTCACCCTCAAAAACCAAATCTCTCCAAGGATTTTAATAATGTTATAAAACGAGAAACTGACAAAGACTACAAGTGGTTTCAATTGGTGTAACTACATATACTATAAAACTCATAAATTTAACCTCCCTTTTGTTTGTGACGTATCATGCAAGAATCCTAAATATACACACCATACAAGTACCTACTTCAACCACGTTCCATTATGGTATTTCTCTGCCCTCAGTTTGACAGGAATGTCAAATTCCGGTTCTTGACCCACTTTCTGTTTACTTTAAAACCACAGCACAGTGAGCTCAGGTAGATGTAGCAGCCACTTACACATTCTTGTACAACACAGTTTTTTCCCCTGTCTCTCTCAAGGAATTTTTTATGTGAGAACTTAACAAAGCCATTCCAGCAGTATCAAATAATTTCACATATTCCATACACGTTTGTGATGTTATACATATCCTATGTTTCTTTACATTTTCAAGACTACTCAAAGTTGTGTCCACAGTGAACTTTCAAAAATGCTTTCGTAATATATTTTATACTATTACATAAAAACATAAAAGTGATTTGACAAAAGACATAAGTGGACTTTGTTTATACGTCAATGTGTTTACAATAAGCTGTGTAAATAAAATCCTATTTCAAAAGTAGCAAGGGGGGTTAGGAAGGCTGTCACATTTCCTAACACATCCAGACATACAAAAAAAAACCCTCTGTACTTTCTTTCCACAGTATAAACTACCTTTTGGCTTTACATTTTGCATGATTTTAACAGAGTATTCCCTAAGTAAGCATGTCCATTGTACAGCAAGCTACACAGAATATTTTTAGTACTTTTTCATGTAGGAAATAAAATCAGTCTTAGGGCAATAAATTTCCTATTCCTTTTATTACAAGCATCACTAGAAAGCATGCTTACACGAAAAGATTTTGGTATGGCCCTACAAATGACCTCGTTCTAGACTTACAAAAAAAAAAAAAAAAAAGAAAGAAAACACACTAAAGATATTGCACATATATGTTAGTGTGATTCCTGTAATTAATTTTCACTACCTTTACTTTCCAAAGAGGACTAAGGAGCAATAAACCCTTCTCTCCATTAAAAAGCAGGAACAAAGGTGTCCCGTAAGTTCGGAGAAAGTTTTGGGAACGAAGGCAGAATTTCTCCAGTCCTCTCCTCATGTCAGCTTATCCCCACCTAGGATATTCGGATACATAATGCCTGTCAACATCCCCTTGTTGGGCTTCAGAGCCCAAACACAAAGAATCCTAAGGCATGGTATTTTCCGACTGGAACCTCTGAAACTACCTTCTCCGCTCTCGGAAGGAAAGAACTGAAGCCGAGACAACAGTCATTCCCGTGACGGTGGCAAGGGAGGGGCTAAAACTCTGGGTCTGGGGTCCCACGACGCCACCACAACACAGACCCAACTCCAGGAGCTCACGGCCGGAGCCGCCACCCCAGCTGTGGCCCTCGGAGGACGCCCCCCAGCAAGGGGCGCCCGGCCACCCCCAACTCTCAGGGTAGAGGCGGTGCAGGGCCGCCCGAGTGCAGCAACCCGCGCAGCGGGAACAAACACTTGGCGCCCGAGGAAGAGGGAGTGCCCCGAGTAAACTAAGGCAGGGAGAAGGGTCTGGAGGGCAGGGGCGTCCGGAGACGGAGTAAGGGGCCTAGCTCTCACCCTTGTCGCACGCCAGCAAGAAAAGCTTCTCATTCAGTGTGTTCTCCTCCTTCACCTCCCGTACATCCTTCAGCGCCATCACCTCGTTCGGCGACGAAGAGGAGGATGGGGAGGAAGGCAGGGAGGAGGAGGACGCGCCCGAGAGGTCCGTGCTCGGGTACAGGGCCGCCATCATCGCGGCCCAAGACGGGGGCAGGCCAGGAGTCGGGGGCGGAGCCCCCACCGGCCCCGACCCTGACCCCAGCCCCGCCCCAGGGCTGGAAAAGGGATGAGTCGTTCCCACGGCCGCCTCAGCATGCGGCCCGTTGGCCCCGAAGGGCGTCGTCTCTCCTCGGAACCAGCACTCGCCCTCCACTGACAGCCCCAGGCTGGTGGAGGCGCATGCGCGACCCCGAGGCCAGCGCCCCCTCCCCAGCCGCCGGCGCCCGGGTCGAGCTGGTCCGCGCCCGTCCGGGGACGACAGTGTGGCGCGCGCCAGGGCAGCAGCCGAGCGCGGGGCCGTGCCAAGAGCCGCAGGGGCCGCGCAGGGGGCGGCCCAGCTCGGGAGGACGAGAGACGGTGGGAGAGGAGCTCCAAGAGGTGCTTTTGCGCACGTTGGGTTCCAGGGCTCTGGGAATCGCTGGCCTAGTTGCGCCCAGAGATGTTCGCGACTCTCTTTACGTCATCCTCCGCTCCGCGGTAGCGACGACACTGGGGCGGGCCCTCGGTGGGCGGGGCCTGCTACGGGGGCGGACCCGAGGTATGCGCCGCGCCCAGCTCCTCTGCGGCCGGCTGCCTCCGCTATGTTTTCGCTGCTGAGGTGAACCGCCACGTCCCCGCCTCGGGCTCCACACCCAGGTTGCCGGTCTGAGGTAATTCAGTAGATATGCAGCGGGGTACTGATGGAGCCTCTGACAGCTTAACGTTTGGTGGAAACCCCTCACGGGAGTGTCCGAGGATTTCTAGTCCGGGGCACTCTGCCTGAGGCAGCAAAGACCCCCGCCGTGCCTTCAGCGTGGGTTTGGGCTAGCTGCCCTTGTTCCTGAAGGCCACACGCACCCTTTTAGGCAGAGTCTCACTCTGTTGCCCAGGTTAGAGCGCCGTAGCTTCAGCCTCGCTCACAGCAACCTCAAACTCCTGGGTTCAAGGGATCCTCATGCTTCAGCCTCCCTGAATAGTTGGGACTACAGGCAGCCGCCACGACGCCCGGCTACTTAATTTTCTATATATACAGCCACATAATACCTATAGGCGTGCGAGTCTGTATCTACATACGTATGTGTATTTATTTTAGAGATAGAGGTCTCGCTCTCACTCAATCTTCCCACCTCAGCCTCCCAGAGTGCGAAGTTGACAGACGTGGGCCACCGCGCCCAGCCGGCTGTGTATATATTTTTAACAACTGCTCCTGAAATTGCCATAATGTTCCCTATGTCACACGTTTATTTGCATGTAATTCAAAGGTACTGATATGTAACTATTGCATAAGAACATTTATCACAATCTTGCCAATGGTTTGCTACGTCCGTGAATCTCATTTTTAAAGGTCGATCTATAATTTAGACATGAGTGGAATGAAGCTCAATTAAGTTCCACTTCCGTGAATAATTGCTTAATCACAATTTTTATTTACAGAAGATTTACCATTATATAATATTGGGGGACAAACGAAAATTACTCTTTTAAATAATTCCTATTGCTTCCCACAATCAACTATAAAAATTCAAATTGTGCCTAACCTTTAGTTTTTTAAGGCAATATAAAAAATTACTTCAGAGTATCTTATATTTGAAGCAAATACTTTCCTATCCCTTTCAGATTGATTTGTTCCATCCCTCTCCCTGCCAATACTTTCACTCCCAAATTTCCTAAATATGACTTTATTGTTAAAAATCCTCTTTAGATCTTACCCGAGAGGTGTTGGTATATGCCAAGATTGCCCACTTTTTCAAACATTTTCATGTTTACCTCAAAATAGTTGATAATCTGTTGAGTCATTTTGTTATTTTCTGTCTCTCTACTAGATCACAAATCTTCACCATTCTGTAATGTTTAATACAATTCCACGTTTACGTATATGGTGGAATGTCAAAATTTCTCATTATAAATTTGTGGCCAGTGAACATATATGTATGTGTGCTTACATATTTTTTGTAGTTGACAAAATTTTTAGTCTGTAGCAGAACTCTAACCCTGATACATTCAAAAATTCCAGGTGTTGGGACACGTGAGGTGGCTCACGCTTGTAAACCTAGCACTCTGGGAGGCAGAGGCGGGTGGATTGTTTAGGCTCAGGAGTTCAAGACTAGCCTGAACAAAAGCAAGACCCAGTCTCTAAAAAATAGTCAGGCGTTGTGGCAGGCGCCTGTAGTCCTAGCCACTTGGGAAGCTGAGGCACTGAATCGCTTGAGCCCAGGAGTTTGAGATTGCTATGAGCTGTGATGCTACAGCACTCTACCCCGGGTGACAATGGAAACTGTCTCAAAAAACAAAACAAAACAAAAAAAACAACAATTCCAGGTGTTAAAGGGTAAAAATACAGATGGCTCAGGACTATTGGGAGAAGCAGGAAGGGAGAGAAAGAAAGAGATACCGGTGTAGACATTGATACAGCTTTTTTTAATCTGAAGCTTTTTCAAATTTCTGGGCTTAGGTGATTCCTTATCTAGAGGACTACCATAGGAGGATTAATGTCTAAGATTCAGGGGAATTCCAACCTACTTTAGTAGGTAGTCAGAGGAGGCATTCCAAAGTATTTGGGGATCCTGTTCCTATTTCATAGTAACTCAGTATTGCAACTACAACCTCCCCTTCAGAAGTCTTTTGGAATCATCTCAGATACAGACTATTCTCTCTTGCCTCTCTTTATCCAGCATAAATTGGGGTATTTTAACATGACCTATGTCTCAGTTTATTCTCCATATGTGATATGGAGACAAATGGTGGAGTTATGATGAACAGTGGCATACAAGATTCAGAAGCAAAATATTACTCAAAGCAACTCACCCAAACTACTTGTACAAAAGAGAAGAGCAGTCACAACTCCAAAGCAAAAAAAAAAAACCTACAGATTTAAATGTAGTCTTATAACTAGGATGGACCCTGTCTACATCTTCAGACTGTCCATATTTCCCTTACTCTTCTCAAGCCACATTTGCCTATTTTTTCTTGCCTACAAGACTTTTCTGACTCAGGGCCATCACACTTGTTCTCTTTGCTGAGAACAAATATCACATCCTTAGAGAGACCATCCCTAACCACCCAAATTAAAATAATCTCCACCCTACTTCCCAAGTCAGTCTCTATCATGTTACCCTGTTTTATTTTTTACATTATTACTATCTAAAATTCCTATTTATCATCTGTTTTTTCCCACAAGAATGTAAGATTCATGAGGTCAAGAGACTCATCTATTTTTTTCTCAGCTGAATTTGGTGTCAAACTAGTTTAATATTTAGATCATAACAGACAATAACTCAATTTACTCACTAAAATTATTTCATCACAAACTAAATTTTAGGGATCATATAGTTGTTTTTTTTTTTTTTTTTTTTTTTGTAGAGACAGAGTTTCACTTTATTGCCCTCGGTAGAGTGCCGTGGCATCACAAAGCTCACAGCAACCTCCAACTCCTGGGCTTAGGCGATTCTCCTGCCTCAGCCTTCCGAGTAGCTGGGACTACAGGCACCCGCCACAACGCCTGGCTATTTTTTTTTGTTGCAGTTTGGCGGGGGCTGGGTTTGAACCCGCCACCCTCGGCATATGGGGCTGGCGCCCTGCTCACTGAGCCACAGGCGCCGCCCCATATAGTTGTTTTTAATAAAAGTCTTCATAATTAAAGAACAAAAGACCTACCCTTACCTCCAAAGAAACGATCTAATGCAATTTTTTTTTTATGTTTTACTAACTCATTTAGGTATTTCCTGGAAAATAAGCTTATGCTAGACTAATTTTCAAGGCTATTTTTCTTCAAATGAAATAACTACCGACACATCATACACAGAATTTTTATTAAATATATTTTGTGAGAAAAAAACATCCTAAACTGCCAAATTTCATGTAAATCAGATAACTTATTAAGTATAATGGTGAAAAAAATTAAAGGGGCAAACATTTAAATAATCTCATGAAAGAGCAAGAACATATCTTAATCTTCATATAAGAAAACAATCATCAGAATATAAAAGGGAAAGAAGTCTCTTACAGAAGAATATATTTCAAAATTCTACCTGTTGATCATTTAAAAAATTCTAAGCTAAACACATGGGCAATCTCACTCTTACCAATATGTATGTTTTAATCCATGATAGAGGGAGTTTTAGGGTACTCATTCATACTGAGATAAAGTGACAACATTTTTCCTTACAGAACAGCAGTATTCCTCACATTTGGGGCTAACAGTGGAAACTGGAGGAAGTAGATTTCTGGATTTAATTGGTAGCAGGAGAATCAGTCTAATGCTAAAATTTCAGGAAAAAATAGGTCTCTAACTTTACTTATTCCTAGGTAGCAAACATTAACCAAACATTGCCAATTTGTAAGACACTGTAAAAATAAAGTGAAAACACTTATTAAATATTAGCTTTATGTTATTTTCTACTGAAGATATTCAGTGGGCATATTCTGAATTATATAGGGTTTCACTATAGACGTAGCAAGTGTAATATGTCGTACGAAGCTAATAGGATAGTGTCAACATGTCTTGGAATGTTCTAGCCAGTGTTTGGCTACAAGTATTTTGGAGGAGTCAGTTTGAAAAATAATGACATGAACAGTCAAGATTTATCATAAGACAAATCTTCATGTATTTGATATCCACAAACTGAAATATTTTACACATGCTGTGGGAGCAAAATAAGTACATAATGGTTGGCTGATTGACCAATTATATATACCATTTAAGAAAACTTGGATAATTCAGATGCAAACAGTTTGTATGCACATAGATTTCTCTAATAATATCTTACCAACATATCTATGCTGCACACCATAGTTAAAGCAGTATTACCAACCAGGATATGTATGGTATCAATCCAATTAAAATTAAGTTTTGAATTAAAAGATCCTGTTAACACAACAGAGTGAACTTTGGGGTTTATTCAAGAATTAGTTCTCACATATAAAAAGTTTAATGTTAATGAATACTTGTCACTTTAAAATTTTAGACAGTACAGAAATTTGTATAAGTGTTTTAGACCACTTTATATACTTGGAGGAAGGAAATAAAAATAACCAGGATTATTGACTTTGCATTTATGATCAAAAGTAAGTTAACACAAAAAAATCAAAACACACTTCACAGCATAACCTGAAAAAACTTGGTCTTTTTTTGAACCATGAGAAAGAATGAATTAGTCTTGTTTAAATAAGATTTTCAGGAAACAAAAATAATTTAATCATGAAATATTAGCTTGATAGTAAACATATTCTATTATCAGTATTGATTGGTAAATTAACTGTTACCCAAAAAGGTTGACAAGTTCTGACTAGTATGAACAAAATGCTGAATTCATTAATGAGTATATAACTATTTTTAACATACAAATAATCTCTGGTTTTATACCCACTACATTTCAGAATTCTGTAAACTGTGAGGCATTCAATGTGTTTAATGTGGCAGAAAATCATATTAAATGTTTCATTATTTTATTCGGTTCAGTCCTTTTCCCATTAAGCAAGCAAACACGGTCATAACCATCTTTGGTTTCACTTCTACGAGGTCATCAGGTAACGCATATATCCGGGCACCAATCTTTCGAGCAACTGAAATGGCATATCTTAAAAAGACAAAAATATTTTGGTATGTTATTTAATTGTATTTTCAACTTATTTTAACAAAAGAATGAAATATTTTGATAAGATTAAATTTACAAAAAAGGCTAACTTTGTGAGTCTTAAATCATATTTCCCATACAAGTTGTACTTAAAAATATGAATTTTAAGGACATAGTAGGATTTTTGAGAATTAAATGGCCTGACAGGGGTCCTCAAACTTTTTAAACAGGGGGCCAGTTCACTGTCCCTCAGACCGTTGGAGGGCTGGATTATAGTTGAAAAAAAAAAAAAACTAGAACAAATTTCTATGCACACTGCACATATCTTATTTTGAAGTAAAAAAACAAAACGGGAACAAATACAATCACACCGAAGCATGTGGTCCTCGTAATTTGAGGACCCCGTATGTAAACCAGAAATGCTTACTTAGCATTGTTCAGCTTGTCCTCGTTAGATAAATCTTCTCTTTTGATCATTTCTTGACGAACTGCATTTGGTGCAATGGCATCTATTAAATCTAGGACAGGTAAACTAGTGCTAATAGATTTATCCTAGAAAATAGAGATGAATATTCATAAACATCTTTTAATTTGCATAAGTATCAGACTCTTCTGGTCATAGTTATATAACTGAAAGCAATCTTTAAGTTTTCTTTGTACCTAATGTTCAGCTTTTCTGCAACTAGCACACATAACAAACCATTTAAAATATACTTTTCCTTCAATCTTTTTTTACAAATTATAGTGTAGAGTTGTCACCATACCTGTATATGGTTTGTGGACATGACAAGTCCTAAGAATGCTACCTATGATATCAATTCTGTAAAAAATAAATACTTTTGAAAGGAAAGAGAAGGTGGATTTAAAAAAATAGGTTTACAAATTCTACTAATATATTTCTTAGACCATAAATTCCTAAGCCTTCACTTAATATTTTTCAGAAAGAAAAATGAAATAGTGGAAGGGAACTAACATTTACAAAGGTATTGTTCTTGTTGCTTTTCATGTTTTATCTATTTAATCCTCCTGTTTTAATAAAGGAATTATAATCCCCCCTTTAAAAAAGATGAAGAAATGTGAAGTTCAGAAAGCTCAAGTGACTTCTTTACATAACCAGTATGTATAGAATTAGTATTTGAAGCCATTACAGTCTCACTCTAACACACTCAAGATTCTATCTATCTTGAAGTTACCTATAAGATAACTAAATTATAGTGTTAATACTTTGAAGATGAAGTCAGAAATCCTGGTCTGAATTGATTTTACCACTTATCAGTAAACAAATTATTTGTTCTCTCTCTCAACCTGAAGAGTGGCACTGTTGTTTCCCTACCCAGAATCCACTCAACTCCTTACTTCTTCCTCCATGCTAACAAAATCCATATTTTTTGCTCTGTATCCCTCCCTCACATGAGCTTTAAGGAAAGCTGATATCCATAGCTCCAGCAGGGAACCTGAATTAGTCTGGGCTAAGCAGTCTCAGTGTGGGCAGGGTGATAAATTTATTCCCTTTATAAGTAAAGTATACAGTGCATAAACAGACACACAGAATACCTCTGCATTGAAATTTCATGGGATGGGGATGATTAGGGAAAAATGTCCAAAAAGATTCCATAGGACAATAATTAAAAAGTTGAAAAACACTAGTACACTAGTCTAAGCCAAATAGAGTAATCCATTTGGACCTCCTAGATGTGAATGAGAGGATATAACTTCTGTCATAACAACCATTCTATAGCCAAGAGGAAAATCAGCTTTAGGGTGAAGCTGGCACATTAGATGGCAAATCAGAGATGGGAAAAAATTTGAATCCTGAATGATAGTCTTCAATTATTGACTAAACTTATCCTGAAGTCTGACCTATCTCTGGATTTCATTGTAGTCAGTACCTTTCCTTTTGGTTTAAACCATTTTAGATGAGGTTTCTATTAGTTAAAGCCAAAGCACCCTTCGTAATCTCTAAAATAGAATGTTACAGGAGTCTTAGGAATACTGAAATAGCAGAGGTAAAAGCTTTGAGTACAGCTCCTAGCCAAATGTCAGTTCTTAATAAATGCCCAATAAAACAATTTGAAGGTATGTGAAAAAGAGTAACAGGCTGCAGTGGGGCCTATGGCTCAGTGAATAGGGCGCCGGCCCCATATACCGAGGGTGGCGGGTTTGAACCTGTCCCCAGGCAAACTGCAACAACAAAACAAAAAAAAGAAAGGAAGAAAGAAAGAAAAGAAAAAAGAGTAACAGGCTGCTTTTTGAGCCAAGATATATGAGTCACTTCATTTATTAATGTTAGCAAAATTTATATTTTTCATTATCAGGAATGTTCATTTCATGATACACATCTTTGGGGGGAGGTGATAAAAGGTAAAAATAATTAGGGCCCATAAATTCTGTATGATGCTAGTAATCTGGATCTGTACTTTGGCATCTTCTCTATTTCTGGAAATCCTCATACCTCTTTTCTCAGCGTATAGTCTGTAGACCTCCTACGTGAAAGTCACCTGGGGTACTTGTTAAGAGTACAAATTTAGCCCCACTCTCAATAAGTTTATTAATTTGGTTATCTGTGGATGAGGCTGAGAATTTACATTTTTAGATCATTCTAATGTATACCATTATACTTCTACAAATAAATTTTTTAATTTTAATTTAATTTACTTTTTTGTGAGACAGGGCCTTCCTATATTGCCCAGACTGCAATGTAGTGGCATGATCATAACTTGCTTTGATCCTCCAACTCCCAGGCTCAAGTGATCCGCCTGGCTCAGCCTTCTGAGTAGCTAGGACTACAAGTGTGCAACAACACACTTGGCTAATTTTTTAAAATTTTTTTATAGAGATAGGGTCTCACCATCAGCCCAAGCTGATCTCAGACTCTTGGCCTAAAGTGATCCTCCTGCTTCAGCATCCCAGAGTGCTAGGATTACAGGTTTGAGCCACTGTGCCTGCCCTAAATTTAATATTTGTATCATGCTAGAATATATTTAAAATTTCTATAGGCTTACCTTCCATGTATTTCTACAGTGATTCAAAAACACACAAGTACCTTGTTTAATTATGTTATATTTTGATTACTTATTTACACATTTATGGTATTTTAAATATTTCTTCATTTAGATTTAGGAAATAAGTATTTTTTCCACTTATTTCCTCACAATTCATCTTGAGAAAAGCTTCTACTAAGCTGAATGAAAAATTTAAGTTTCTAAAGATGTCAGACCTCTCATTCTCTTATTCCCAATAGGCCTAACTTTTAACTCCTCTGATTTGTACATTATCAATGAAAGACATTTTACTTTTGCAAAGAGGAAAGAGTTATATTGAAAACCCACAGTTTAGTATATAAATATATTTCCATCATTTTTTCCTTTTTCTTTCCCTAAGTAAATCATAAAGAAATTACTTAAGCAAAAAATCTAGAATCTTAGACTAGAACAGTGATTCTCAACCTTTCTAATGCTGTGACCCTTTAATACAGTTCCTCATGTGGTGACCCCCAACCATAAAATCATTTTCGTTGCTACTTCATAACTGTAATTTTGCTACTGTTATGAATCTTAATGTAAATATCTGATATGCAGGATGTATTTAGGTGACCCCTGTGAAAGTGTTGTTTGACCCCCAAAGGGGTCATGACCCACAGGTTGAGAACCGCTGGTCTAGAAGTAGCCTAGAGGTTAGCCTGATTTGCAAGATAAGAATTTTGTCATCTTTCTCTTAATTTGATACATGCTATTAGTACATTCCATTCCATTGCTCTTCCTGCCACTTTAAAAAATAAAAGTAGAAAAACAGTGATGTGTTACCACCGGAGTTCCATAAAAGGCACAATAAGAACCCCTTTACATATTGGCAATGTCCACAGTGTGATAAGGCCAATTTATTGAGCCCTTAACATGTGCTCTTAAGTAGTGTGAGCTTAGATACTGTTAAGCTCTTTACATTTGTTAATTTATTTAGTCTGACAACAACCCTAGAAGATAGGTATTATTAACATCCTCATTTTAGATATAGCGAAACTAAAGCACAGAAAAATTAATAATTTGCCCAAGGCCATACAAATGTTGAGCCAGAAGTAAGTTCTGTTTCATTCATCAATAAATGTAGCCCAGCTGTTCGTATCAACTAAGGTTCCTTTAAAAACATGTCCTTCTCATGTGCTCCCATACTCCCCTTAGCTGCTATATATAATATTGATGACACCTTATACTGTAGTTGTTTTATTTGCCTCTTTCCCTGAATAGTGACCTTTTTGAAGGCACTATGTTACCACAGTGACAGTGGGTAAGCTCTGAACAGTTACAGAATAAAGAGCAATATGTCATCCATCTAATAAGTAACTGAGCTAAGAGTCAAACCTAGAGCCATACAACTCTAAAGCTTGGCTTTCAACCTATAGGTAAGTAGACCTGGATAGAAAGAAACCTGCTATTCTGCTAAAAAGCTGTATGACAGTGGACAAGTTATTTAACTCCTCTAATGCTCATGTTTTTGCTCATTGAATTATTGAGAAAGTTAAAAGTATTTAATGCAGTGACACATAGGACTCAATAAATGGTAGTTATGATTGTCATGTGCTGAGTTACACCTGATCTTCTTGGTGAGGGAAAATTACTTTGCAACAAAAAGAGTACATTTGTCGTTTCTGAAATTCCTAGTTATAACACTACCTTGGCTGTGATTAAAATATTTTTACTATGGGCGGCGCCTGTGGCTCAAGGAGTAGGGCGCTGGTCCCATATGCCAGAGGTGGCGGGTTCAAACCCAGCCCCGGCCAAAAACCAAAAAAATATATATATATTTTTACTAGTACCACTTATTATAGCTTTTAAACATAATGTCATATTGCTTCTTGGCCTTTTGGTTAAGACCAAGTATAAACATAATGCCTTCCATAATGGGAAAAAATCCTCTCTTACCCCTACTATTTTTTTAGATTCACTGCCACATTTCTTTCTATTTTTAAATTTTTTTTTAGAGCCTGAGTCTTGCTATATACATTGTTCAGGCTAGCCTTTAACTCCTGACCTTATAAGATTCTCCCACCTTAGTCTCCCAAGCAGCTAAGATTTTAGGTGCACGCCACCCCACACCAGCTTTCACTGCTAAGTTTCTTAAAATTTTTATTATTAAGCACTTACTAAACACCAAGCATTTTTGTAGTGCTTCTCAGTTCTAAGTAAAACTGCACTCTCAAGTCTGCTGTTCTCCGTGAGTATTCTCCCTTACATGGTTTGTGTACTCCCATTTTCAACTCTCTTATTCAACTAATCACCAAGTCTGTATTCCCAGTTTTAATATCCCTTTCACCTAACCCACCATTTCCTGAAAATTACCTCAAACTCAAGAAATTTAACACTGAATTCTCACCTTTTCCAGAAAGTAGCGACACATTATATCCCCATCTCAGGGCTGTTTTTCAATTACCCAGGTCTAAAACATCAAGAACTCTGAGTTCTTTCTCCAATGCTTCCCTAAAACAAGAAGCCAACTCCTAGCTCTTCATTCTTACCATTCCCTGTGCCTACCTGAAACCCCATTCACGCTTTTATCACTTCACACCCTAAGTACTGCTATGGATTCTTTTGCACTGACCTTGCATTATACTATTCTCCCTCCCACCCATCCTGTCCACTACGTTCAGATTATTCTTCCTAAAACAATCATCTTTCTTACACCTTTCGTGCCTTTATTCAATATCCTTTGTTTAGGTCAAATTCCTCCACAGTATTCACCTAGTCAGTATCTTGCACTATATCTCTTAGAGACCATCCTCTAGCTTTCCTAACTTTGAGATTTGCCTTTTTGCAAGATGGACCCTTACAGCTTGTTACCCTCCTCTTTTTCTTCATCAATTCAAATCCCTCCTCCATCTATGGTATTCAAATCCACTTTCTGTCCACTCATCACTGAAATGTGATCACTGATATAAGACTTCTCATGCATAATAATAGTTGTATTACTTACTTGGATTTTTATCATTTATTCTGTAGTATTATTACCTTCTCAGTAATACAAGTTTTGTCTTTCAAATAAATGGTGAACACTCTGAGGGCCAAATTAGTTTCTTATACTTTATATCTTTTTCTTTACCTGAAAAAGTTGCTTAATAGTAAGAGCTCAATAAATATTAATTTGTTCCTAATTTTTTACTGTATTTAATTATATACATGCTTAATATTTTTCATAAATTAATGTGCAAATGCAGACAACTTCAATATAACAACTTTAAAGAGTAACTGGCAATTAGAGAATTTTATAATACCCCCATTGCTATTATATATTTTTAATAAGCAACCACAAAAACTCAATGTCATTAATTCCTTCTAAGACAGAAAAAGGGGAGAAAAAGCACTTGAACTAGGACTCAGTCAATGTCCCTGTCAATATCCAGTTGTCCCAAAGCACTTTGGGCTTTAGTTTTGGTAAAGATGAGATTACATTTGTCAATTTCTGATATTTGTCGTAGAGATGTTAGGTAAAGAGCAAAGGCAAAGAGAGATAAAGATGGGTGGTATCTTTTAGGATAGCTTGGTGTTTCATCTGTTTGCACTGTATTTCACTAAAACAAAACAAATTGCTGGGTTTTCACATATAATAAAATCACAAACACAAGACTCACTGAATGAATGAATGTGTACAAGCAGACATGCTTATTTGTAGCTAACATCAAAATTGCATGCAAAAGCAAAATACAATGGAAATGCATGAAAATTAGTGGGTATGTATGTGCAGATTACATTTTGAGTACTTTATGAATCATCCACAGACGCTCAGAAGTGACTGTTAAGTGCTATTAATGAAGCCAGATGACAAGATATATTTTCCTACCAGTTTTCTCAATTCCCACTTGAATCGGTTTGGCTGGCTCTGTATGCCTTGGGAATGATGTCAATACAATTCTGAGACTGCTGCTAGGGAGCACAAAACATTATAGGTCCTATATAAACAATGGCTTTTTGTCTTTGTTTTTCATTTGACAACTGGATTTTTTTTCTCTTCTTTATTTCTTCTTTAAAGATTAGATTACCACAGTCTGATAATAGTAACCAGCATTTATACTTGATAGTATAATCAATCAATATAAGAATTCAAATTAAATACATCTAATTTACACATGCCAATTAATTAGTATGCCTAAACTCATAAATTGTATGTTTTTATGTGTACATAAAACATTAATGTAATTCTGAGCATAACCAATGTAATCCCCAGTAAAAACTCCTTCTAAAATTAAAAAGAAAATTCAATACTCTTGATTACCTTGAAGCTGGAAATAGAAGTATTTTTGTTTGCACTTTTAAGAGTCTGATTGACCCATTTAATAATAATCTCATCATTTACTTTTTCACCCTCTCCAAGATCTGATAACACATTCAATGTGTACCTGCAACAAAAAAAGATATATACTTAAGTATTAAAGAGATAAAATTTGCTTTCACATCATTTATATCAATACTTAGGTAAATATTTAAGAAATAGTTCAGTTCTAATAAATATTTATTATTATTATTTAATTCAGATTAATATGAAGCTGCAAATGATCAGGTTACATTGTTTGTGTTTTTAAGGTAAAGTTCAAGTTGTAGTTGAGGCAGTTGAGCCCTTGATCCTGGAGGTGTACTGTAGTCTGGCATTTGCACTTAGTTACATTCCAAAGTTATGAAGCTCACTAATCAGAAACAAAACTTAACTATATGATATTTTAAAAACTTAAAACAACTCCTTATAAAGCCATTTTTAAGAGTCATTAGTAAAAGTGATGTGTTGACCCATTTTTACATACAACAATTTATGAAAACATATAATCAACAGTAAATCCTTTAAAAATTAACATATTCTGCTATGTATGGTCCTTCTTGGTTCATTACTCTTTAAAAATTTAGTTCAGATGACTAGTTGAAGGAAACTGACACAGTGTTGCTATAAACATATCAGCCTTTACCTTCTCATCAGCTGCCATACCAATGCCAGAGTAAGTGTAGCGTTTCCTTCATTTAGGTCTTGCCCAGCAATGCCAACCAAGGAGAATTTGGCCTTATTCTTCCCAAGTTCCACTGCATAGTTACAGTTTTCAATCTATAAATAAGTAAAATCTTGGTATTAAAAACATTTTTAAAAATGTATCCCCAAATATGCCAGCCTAGTTCAATCATCTGAAAAATAATTATGATGATACCTTGAATTACATGACCAAATTTCATTTCTTATCAACTCAGTGATAGCGAGAAATAATTGTTCCCACTTTATAATCAAAGCATTATAAAGTTAACCTATATTGAGGAACAAGTGGCTAGAAAGTTGTAAGCTCCCTTCACTCTAAAAGTCTTTACTCAAAATTACACAGTTTATTATTGATAAATCTGTGGCTAGAAAACTAGGTTTCCCACATTCCATTAATACAGGTAATAGATTATATTTGTGTAGATTTAACATTAAAGAATAGAGAAGAAAGCAATTGTTTTATTAAAATCTAATTTCATCTTCCATATTCTTTACCCAGATCTTACTTTTCCTCTGAAATTCAGCTTTTGGCCCATTTTTTCCAACAAAGGCTTAACTTTAACTGTACCAGCTGATAATGATCTATCCCTTGTTTGAACTCTTAAGAATGCTTTTTTATAATACTTATGTACCATCCTCTACTTAACACTTAGCCTTATATGCATTTTCTTTTGGCTTCCATAGTATAAGCTCCTTTTAAGGAACAAAAACTTTCACATATATAAATATAGATCATACTTTCCCCAGCCCAGGACCCAGCATAGTGCCCTGTTTACAGTGAGAATCAGATACATGAACACCATGTAAATTATTCACCTAACCTTCCTACCTCTTTCTGATGACTTAAATTCAGTTAAGTCCTTTCTCTAGCAAATATTTTTGTCTACTGTGACCTCTATAGAGGTGCTTATCTCTATCATCTAGGCTATACTTCTCATATCAGGACTTATATATAAATTTCGTATTTATTTGAGTCTTTTTGCTCCAGTGATATGGTAGGCTCTCATAATCTTGTAATATCATCAGAGGAAAAAAGTGCTTACTAAACCCTTTTTCTAAACTTAATTTTTATTAAATCAGAACTATATACATTCATGGGGTACAAGTAGTGATTTGATATACAATGTGGAATGCTTAAATCAAACTGATTAACATAACCATCACCTCTCTTATTTTTTGCAGTAAGACATTTATAATATACTCATAGTTAACTGACACTTTTTAGAATAAATTAAACATTATTTAAAAAAAATACAATAACTGGTTTCTCTAGTTTTCTTTCTCTAGTTAAGGAGAAAAATAGTACAACCTGAGATACACATTTTTTTCCACAAATTAGAAAATATTTCCAGGAAAGGTGAGAAAGGGATCATACAATAAAATAATTTGTACAAGTAAATGGATATTGTTCTTATAAAAGAAAATCCAAATTCTCAAAGTACAGTCTGTTGCAAGTAAAAACACAAGAAGATCATTTGAACCTACTATAATATGTACTATCTGCCTGGTTCACTCCATAAATTAAATAAAATCTTTGTTATGTATTCATCTCTTAAAAATGCGAAGAGAACCTGGGCGCCCTGGTACATGCCTATAGTCTGCTATTTGGAGGCTGAGGCAGGACAATCAGTTGAAGTCAAGAGTTTGAGGCTGTAGTGCTCTATGATTGTACTTGTGAACAGCCACTGCACTCCAGGCTGGGCAACACTGAGAGACCCTTTCTCTAAAAAAACTTTTTTAAAACCTGGAAAACATGCAAGGAGATAAAATACCAATTTTTTTCCTAGTAGTCACAATAAATTATAGGGTTAGCCAGTTCAATAGAAATATATGCTATAGAAATGTATAGAATTTAAAAAAATAGAATAGATTTATAATTTGTGGATAATAACATTAGCACTGGAATTATGTAACTGTGGAAACAGAAGAGAGAAAAACCAGCATATTTTTCATGGACACCTATTTTAATGAGAGGATTTTCTAGCAAACTACAATAATCATTTATGTGTGAATGTGTTTCAATGAAGAGCCATATGCTTTATTGTTAGTTTGGGCAAACTTAAGGGAAATGATGGTGAGAAAGGAGCTCAGGGTTGCTAGTGTAGAGGCCTAAGAAGTTGCTAACATGAATAACCAGCAATGAAAGGAAAACTGGAAACAGGTGCAAACATAAGGATGTGTTCCATTTATTGGCAACATTTGGTTTGAAATTTGGCAGAACACCTCTGAAACGTAGGGAGGTACCAAACCAGAGAAAGAAAGAGAAATTAGGTTCTAAGAGGTAAGCCATATTATGGTAGCACAGGGTGAATATCTCTAATCTGAGAATCCAAAATACTCCAAAATCTGGAACTTTTTCAGCACTGATAAAAAAGGAAATGCTCATTGAAGGATTTCAGGTTTAAGATATTTGGATAAGGAATGTTCACTCAGTATATTACAAATATTTGAAAATGCAGAAAAATCTGAACTCCAAAACACTTTCCAAGCATTCCAAATAAGCATATTTTTTATGTACTTAAAACCCTAAAACTGGATCAGCTCCCTGAGAATGTAAATATAGAAGTTAAGAGCTTTGGTTCAAGAATTAATCCTTAGAAATACCAAGTTATCAGGCTAAAAGATGAAGAACCTCTGAAAGGCAAGAATGAACACAAAAAATTGGGACAGTGCAATTAAACAGACTTAATGAAAGAAATGACTACTAGTCACTTTAAATACTTTGGGGGAAAAAATGAAGCTCAGATCATTTGGACAATGAGAAGAGTTACACAAAGGGACACAAGATTCCAAGTGAAAGGAAATATGGAAAAAATAATGAAGAAAGGCTTTTAAAAATATATTTTTTACTTTACTTTTTTTTTTTTTTTTTTTTTAAATCGCCTGGGCTAGTCTCTTCCAGCCTCAAGTGATTCTCCTGCTTAAGTCTCCTAAGTAGCTTGGGACTACAGCCACTACCATGCCAGCTAAATTTGGTTCTAATTTTTTAGAGAAGGAGTCTATGTTGCCCAGGCTGAAGAAGAATATTTAAATTGTGCTGCTTTATGAATTTTGTAAGTAAAGGAAAGTGATGTCTGTTGATGACTGCCCAAATTTCATAAAATAATTCCCTACGGTATGTCATGAAAGTACTACTACTTCATTTTTAAAAACATCTTAAATTTATTTCAGGTTTTATGTTTGATTCTTTAAACAGTATTTGTTGAAAGAAAGCATTTTGCCTGATTCATTTGTGACATTTTTGCAATTAACATAAAATTCCAGGTATAATGAACAGGTTAATTTTTGTTTTCCAGTTAAAATTTGCATTTGAAATTTTGAAGAAATTAAACTGTTGTTTTCCTTCTTGCTCTATAAACATTGCTGTGATTAGCATTTTGCAAGGCAACTTGTCTTTCTAATTTTTTGTGATAAATTAACAGTGAAATTTTTAGGTAAAAGGATTTTTGAAGATTATTAACATATATTACCAAACTGATTTTAAGACTTCCTGTAATACTGGAACTAGTGCAATAGTTTGCTTTAAACTGCATTTCTTTATTGTAGGTGAAAAGTTTTTCATATGTGTATTATCCATCATTATTTTTTTTTCTGTGAATTGGTCACTCATGTTGCTTTCCCTTTTGGCTATAATTATTTCATTAGCTATTCAGTTTTCTTCCTTAGAACTCATAATATTTACTTCTGCTTGTGCTGTACTGTAGTTGTTTGCAACATATCATATCTTCCTAATCTATTTAAGGCTCCCTAAGGACCAACTCCATGCCTTATATCTTGCATAGCAGTATATAGGCAATAGGTAATTGATAAATACCTATCAAATAAAAATTCAGCAAGTTATTGAAATTATAAACTAAGAGTACAATGATGGTGCATCTCAAAGAACTACAACTTACTAAAGATGAAAGTAGTTATATAAAGTGGCTAGCAAAGCAGACTGTATTCATCTTTCCAAACATTTATTAAAACAAACTTGTAAAAAGGCTATTAAATTTAACACATCTTGGTTTGAATCAGAACTGTGTGGACAGACCACACTTTACCAAGCTTTGCAAAACTCTAAATCATGTTTTATATCAGAAGAATAACAGTATTTTCATGGTCTTTATTTCATTCACCTTCTTCATGTTCCCTCCAAGAGCGGGATAAGGAGGTTTGTTGACATGGCTCCAGTTGACTGGGACTCGGATCATTTCATAGAGTTGAAAGATCACTAAAGCATCTGCAAGGTCACTAAAACAGGAAGGAAAAGTGGATAAAGGGGGAGTAATGTTGGTACTACCTAATTTTATTAAGTGCACTGGAGATGAACTAATGTCTTTAAAAACAAAGTCATTTAGGCTCGGTGCCTGTAGCTCAACGGCTAGGGCACCAGCCACATGTACTGGAGCTGGCAGGTTCGAATCCAGCCCGGGCCTGCTAAACAACAATGACAACTACAACCAAAAAATAGTGGGGCATTGTGGCAGGGGTCTGTAGTCCCAGCTACTTAGAAGGCTGAGACAAGAGAATCATTAAGCCCAAGAGTTTGAGCTTGCTGTGAGCTATGATGCCATTGCACTCTACCCAGAGCAATACCTTGAGACTGTGTCTCAAACAAAAACAAAAAAAGTCATTTCATACTTAAAGAATGACAATATCAATATCAAACATCAATTTGACATAGAACTTCCAATCTAAGAATCTGTCCAAAGTTTTTTCATAATTATTTACAAATTTGTATATATGTGCAAGAACATTCGCTGACACAGTATTTATAAATTTGGAAACAAATGCCAGTAGGGGACTATTGAATAAACTATCCATATTCTGAATTCCTAGGTCCCCATTAGACATACTAAGATAGAGTGTATATGTACTGATATGAAAAGCTTTGCAAGACATACTAAGTTTGTTTGTTCCTTCATTATTTATTTATTTATAGACAGTCTCATTCTGTGCCCTGGATACACTGCAGTGGCATCATAGCCCACGGCAATCTGAAACTCTTGGGCTCTTGCCTCAGCCTCCCAAGTACCTACAACTACTGGTAACTACCACAAAACCTGATTAATTTTTCCATTTATAGTAGACACGGGGTGGGGGGGGTGTCTCAATTTTTGCTCAGGTTTGTCTTGAACTCTTGAGCTCAGGTGAGCCACTGGCCTTGGCCTCCTAGAATGATAGGATTATGGGTGTAAGCTACCATGCCCAGCCCACATATTAAGTTTTTAAAAGTGGCCCAATACTTTATACAGTTTGATGTCATTTATTTTTTTAAAAACTTAGAATCTAATTATCTATTTGCCTATATGTGCTAAGGAATGTTAATAAGCAATTACCTCTAGGCAGGAAAGATGGAGAATGAGAAGGCTATGGGAGAAATTGTGATGCTTTATTTTATTCCACATATTTACATCTTTCCTGAAAGTTGTACAGTGGGAAGGAGTTCATGTATTACTTATATGATTTTTAAATACTTTTAAAAAATAATTAAAAGAAAAATCACAACAGCTACTCAGTAGGCAGCTGTTCATGTTCAATAATGAAAGTTGAAAAGAGGAATGTATGATCAAGTAGGAGTCCTTGAAGTGAAAATACTATTTGGATTCAGAAAAGTATGTTCTGAGAAGTTTAAAGTATGTCTGTATAGTGTTTCCAATTCTGTATGCTAAGGACACAGCAATAGGACTTTATCTTTTAAATCGCTAGCTCTGTGATGAATTAAGAAGCTCTTCTCCTCCCATAGGAGGAGTTACCCATTGAGTTATGTTTTGTTAAGGTTCATATTAAAGTTACTTTGTACTCTCTGACCACACACATACAGCAGAGAAGAATGCCAGGCCCAGTGCTGAATGAAGGAGGGAGAAGGTCTAAAACGAAGGTACTTAAAGTCTGATAGCTATAAACACACACAGCATTCTATATAAAAAAAAATAAATAAATACAATCACTAAAGTATTTGTATAGGTTCTGGAATCTTATCTATTTCATGAATTTTTTCTTTTTTACTTTAAATGAAATCATTGTTATTCTTATATAGTGTGGTATTGTTATTCAAGTTTGCAAATAGGAAAACTAAGGCCCAGAGAGTTGAATATTTCGAGATTTCTAGAACCAATGAGTCAATAGAAAAACTCTAGGACTATTATTAGTTCTTAAAATATATTTAGTAACTTGTTTAATGAAGAAAATTGTCAATGAAAATAAATATACTATATTATTCTGGTTCAGTAATTTTCAACTGGTGTGCTGTGGCACCCTGGTATGCCATGACAGGATCTTAGGTGTGCCATGAAAACTTTTTTTTTTTGCTGTTTCTGGCCCTGGCTAGATTTGAACCCACCACCTCCACATATGGGGCCAGCGCCCTACTCCTTTAAGCCACAGGCGCCACCTGCCATGAAAACTTTCAAGATCAAAAGAAGTTCAAAGCACAGTAAGTATATTCTTTGTTTACACTATTTTTTTGATCAACATAATTTAAGTGTGCCACAGAAGTTTAAAACTATAGGTTGAAATGTGCCATGAGATAAAAAAAGGTTGAAAAACACCTTTTAGTTTTAGTTGCTTTAGTATGGGCTGGGTACACTTGGTGGTAAGCAAAAAGTTCTTGTGGGTGGGTTTAGAATATGACCCAGACACAAATTCATGCACATGTGATTCTACTGCAAACAGGTATCTGGCTATTGTTTTTCTATATTCAATGGTTCTCTTTAAGGTTATATCATTTTTGAGAATTTTCTGAAAATAGTCCTTTCCTATTTTTTCCTAAATAGAAAAAAATTACATGTGCCTAGAAGTCCTGTACTAGCATTTCAAGATATACATAACTATAGTCAGATATCTTTTTTTTTTTGTAGAGACAGAGTCTCACTTTATGGCCCTTGGTAGAGTACCGTGGCCTCACACAGCTCACAGCAACCTCTACCTCCTGGGCCTAAGCGATTCTCTTGCCTCAGCCTCCCAAGTAGCTGGGACTACAGCCGCCCGCCACAACGCCCGGCTATATAATCAGATATCTTTAACTAAAAGATTGATCAATTTATGAGATAGTTATTAGGAGTATCTACAAATCTAAATCTATTTTAAAATTAAACTTATATTAGAAATACAAGGTATTTATTGCAAAAAAAAAAAATTCAAACCATATTTAAGTTTAGAAATAAAAGTCAGATGACTGTTCTCCACTCCTACTACTCAGGTTGCATAGTTTGTTATGTACCTCTCCAGATTTTCTTTAAAAATTCATATACAAGTATCTACAATTTTTTTTTTTTTTTTTTTTGTAGAGACAGAGTCTCGCTGTACCGCCCTCGGTTAGAGTGCCGTGGCGTCACACGGCTCACAGCAACCTCTAACTCTTGGGCTTACGCGATTCTCTTGCCTCAGCCTCCCCAGCAGCTGGGACTACAGGTGCCCGCCACAACGCCCAGCTATTTTTTTGTTGCAGTTTGTCCGGGGCCAAGCCTGAACCCGCCACCCTCGGCATATGGGGCCAGCGCCCTACTCACTGAGCCACAGGCGCTGCCCAGTATCTACAATTTTTGAACAAAATGAGATTATTCTTTTGTATTATATATTATATTCTTTCACATTAATTCATAAAGACCAATTCCCTCCAATATTTGAGTTTTCACAGTCCTGCTATTTTAATAGGAGCTCCATTCTAATTGATGTTCATCTCTTCTCATTTCACTGGAATTTATACATTATTCAAGAGCTTTATATGTGTGGGTCTATCATATCAAAGCCAGTTGCGTAATAAGGCAAAAAGGCAAAACTGGTTTTAAATTTGATGAATATTTTGAGTATGCAACGAGCAGAAACTACTGTGTCATAAAACCTTAGCCAGTGAACTTGGCCTATTGTGACATTAATCTTTAGTTCATATTTAAATAAGAATTTAGTTAATTTTCTTCAAGGAGTTTCCTTGAAATTTAAATTATTAATAGATTCAGTTAATTAGATCTTTTTCAAAAAAATTTAAAAACTGGCTGAAATTGAGTTCTTTTCCACTTTTTCAAGGCATGCTGGTAGACTGTATCATAGAAAAGACAGATTTCTGCCCATCCATATGTATTGTTAGCACTAGTAGACAACCTAGGAAATGCTTTAGTAAGATATTTTTCTTAGCCCTACCAATGTTAATAATGTGTTATTTTTAAACAAGAAATAAATAAATAGGCTGGGCATTGTGGCTCATGCCTGTAATCCTAGCACTCTGGGAGGCCGAGGCTGGTGGATTGCCCGAGCTCAGGAGTTCGAGACCAGTCTGAGCCAGAGTGAGACCTTGTCTCAAAAAAAAAAAAAAAAAAAAAAAAAAGAAAGAAAGAAATAATAATTACTGAGGGAAAACAAGTTATTTAAATTAGAAAAAGCATACACAAAATTAAGGGATAATTGAGGTTTTTGGCAAAAATGAAAAAGTGACTTATAATAAAAAATACAGATATAATAATAATCAAATATTAACTTATTCTAAAATAACAGTTTAAATTATTTATTTAAAACTGAAATAATTTATTTTCATGATCGTATCTATAAGAGTAAGGATTCTCTTTACTGATTTATTTATATCACCAAAAATTATAACTATTATCATGTTCTTATATAAGTAATAGTTTCTTTTAAAATCCATTGTTGCCAGTTTCCAGCATTCTGAAACTCTGAAACTCTTTTGCTTTGAGAAAATGTTCTCATGCAAAACCTTAGTTTGCTTGAAACTAAGCAGTTTGAAACTTGAAAAGTTGGACCCTGACAGTAAAACTGAAACAAAATATTTACCTGTATAAATGATTAATATATGGGTTGACTCCCAAGGAATTCATCCAGTTCCGAAATGTCCTCTCTTCCTTACTCTCTCCTAGAGTAGACACAAATAGAGACTGATGATTCAGGACAAAAACAATCATAAACTATTATATATGTTAAGCCATTCTGGCAGGTACAGACTGACCATACGTAATTTGCCATGGTTCTTTAGATACTACAACTTGTTTAGGAAAAAAAAATCTCTTGCTGACAAAATCCCTTCTTTCCCACCATCTAGGAAGGCTTCATTTGCTCTAAATTTCTCCTTCTAGTTTTATTTATTCCATGTCTGAACTACTACTGAGTCACACACAAGTTTCTCTGTCTAGAAACCTAACAGATAAGCTTATGTGGTCAGTTATGAATAGATGCAAAAGGGATTGTCTAGACATTAATAAACATAATCTTTTAGCAGTCAAGGTAACATTAGCAAATTGTTAAACAGAAATAGAAAAGCTCTACCTCTTTCCCCATGTAGTGTTTCTAAATTAGCATGGATTATGGTTTTACACAGGAAAGTTCCTGGCGCACAAAACTATACTTTAAATTATATTAAACAATGAAGTTGAGAGAGGCTTATAGGTAATATAAAGACAGGCAATGAGGGCAATGTAACTATGTGACAGGCTTACTGAGTTATTTTAGATTGCCTCTACTGAAAATATATAGGAAGACAGTGCTAAGAGAAAAACACATTTCATCATAGTAAGTTCCTGGACCTCAAAGATCACCTCTGGAAGATAACTCTGCAGACACTAGTATTTCACCTATGACAACCCTACCTTCCTGAGCAGTCCCTTTGTAGCAATGCTTAAACCATCTATAAGGAAAATGGGTTTTACCATAAATTCAGCAGGGATGTAAGTTCTTCCTGCCACATCTGCCTTCTAGTCATCTCTTGGTTGCAAATAGTCCTAAATGACTATTTAGGTCTACTCTATAACTTATCACCAGAATCCTGAAAAACTGAAATATTTATACCTTTCATCACTTCTAAGTCACAAGCAAATTCAGGTCAGTCTCTAGTCTTTGGCCCATGTGATACTCACAGGACAATTAGGCATATAAATAAATCTATAACCATCTGAGCTCTAGGGGGGCCCATTGCTATAGACCCATTCCTACAGTCATCTTCACACTAAGTGCCAGAGATAGTATAAACCTGCACACCTAGAATGGGAACCAAAACCTTGTCAGTTCTAAAAGGACTCTGTTATTTATGTCAACTGTTCAGGAAATAAAGTGCTCACAGTATTTTCATGTAGTTTTTAATGCCATTACCTAATGACTTTCCAGAATCAGCTTTAATTCTTGCTCTATTAAATTATATAGCCGTACAATTTGCTTAAACGTTATTCCCTCTGATCTGCATCAAAACTAATTGATCAGTCTGTTCTGTCTGCTACAACCACTATAAAATCTACATGAGAATCTTTTTTGAAAAGAACGAAGTTAAAATTAAATACTTCTATACTCCATGCCTGCCTTATTCATAAGAGTTATTAAACAGGTGGAAATTAAATCTGTGAACTCTCCCCAAGGTGACATAATTATAAGCATACTGTGATTAACAGATTGATGCATATGACTTAGATTTGCCTTTTAATTATTTCTCTATTACTATCTGTTATAATGCTGTACATATAATTTTTTCTAGTTATTGGGGAATTTTTACATTATTTCCAGCTAGGAAAATACAAATTATGT
The DNA here is from genome assembly GCF_027406575.1 of Nycticebus coucang. Taxonomy (NCBI): domain Eukaryota; kingdom Metazoa; phylum Chordata; class Mammalia; order Primates; family Lorisidae; genus Nycticebus; species Nycticebus coucang. The sequence continues at coordinate 109,562,912 of NC_069787.1, read as the reverse complement.
CTTAAAATTATGAAGATTGATTGTCACATGGCTTTCTAATTAAAGTATCCAAATTCTGTTGAACTTAAGATATAGTGAATAATATTTAAAAAAAACCAATAAACTTGCATTTTGAGTTCTAAAACTGCCTTCACAGGTTCATATTTATTCCTATTGTTCTCAACTAATTATATAATATTTTAATTTGTGATACATAGAAAGTAAAACAGATTTTATAAGTGAGCATTTATTTATTTAATATCATTTCAAGATGTCTTGATAAATAAATGCTCAAAACTAGAAGCACTATGCATTTTTGTGAGAGCCATGGTAAAGCATTACAAAAACATATGTATTCCAGATTGGAAGATGTCGTTTGGATTACAGACAACTACAGCAATCTTAGAAGTAAAATCTTAATTGCTGATACACAAGATATAACTATAATCATTCATTTGCAGGGTCAAACTGACATCCACAAATGATAAAAGTTTCACTGAAAATAAGCATATTAGAAGTAGGCTAAGAGAAGATAAAAAAGAACTAACATATGTTTAGTTAGCACTTGAATGCTCTGTGATGTATTAAGCACTTTTCTCCTCCTGACCATTAATAAACACATACTGTAGGTTAAACCCCTTCATTTATGATCACATTTAACTTGCTCTGTAACTCTTCAAAGTAAGTATTAATAAATAGTCCTGCTTTATACATGAAAATCAAGGTTCACAGAAATTACTCAGATATTGTGGAACTATGATTTGAACAAAGTCTTTGTAATTCTGTAGCCTATGTACTTTGTCATCATAAATGAATTCTGAGATGCACACATATTTGGCTCAGTTTGATATAAAGGTTTAATATCTAATTGGGCTTTTATTTTTTTTCATTCTCTAAAGATAAAATTTTCTGCCAATGAGGACATACTAATATATAAATTTGGATATATATTATCCATAAGCTTCAATTTTCATAAAGACATGTAAAAACACAAATTGTAGTAGAAAATATTCCAATGACAGTCCAAGTCAAATACATTTTTTTGGCAGATGTATCAGGATATACATATGTTCTAAATAAAGATGATTGATAAATATTTCCCACACTATCTTCTTAATGGATATAGTAAATACTAAAGGAAATATTTAGCAATCCTATTCACACTGAAAAATTCCAAAAGCATGCTGAACGCTAGCAAAAGAATTCAAACGTGACAAATAGGAGAGCGAGCAAGTTGGAAAAGATATCTAGCAAGAATTCAGTGACTATAAAAAGCAGATCATTTTTAATATGCCACTCTAAACAATGCCTTCTACTAACACAGAGGGATTTTGAAATTTTCCAGACTGATAAAAATTTACCAGTATTCCTTTTTGCTTAATTTTTTTTCAAGTTCTAATCTCTCTCCCTAAATTTCTTTTTCCTCTTAGCTACACATCTACGTAGAAAAATACAGTCTATTTTACTGAACCTTCAGTATGAATGAATTTCATTAATCATATTCTTTAAAGAATATATCTGTTAAATCTAAAACTTCATTGATCACAAAACTGTAATTATGAAAGTAGAAGATACTGGAATTCTGGTTATGGCAGTCAAAGAGAAAAAAAAAAATCACGAAACTTATTTTCTCATTCTGTCTCCCTGGGGAATGGGGTAAGAGTGGGTTATGTGAGAGAATGAACACTGGAACCTTAATTTCTCCCTACCAAGAGGAATCCCTACTTTCTCCAAAACGGGGCAACTAGAGAGAAAATTTGGGGATTAGCCTCTTCTGACAACTATCTCTCCCTCCAAAAGCTGCCATTACTGCTGCCACTGTTTTTACTTTTAGTTCTAAAATTAATGTAGATGTTGGTATGCATGTGGGTGAGGGTATGACAATGGAAGAAGAACGTAAGAAAGGCTGAGAAATAAAGATAAGGAGAAAGAACCACATTATTACTAATGTTTTTTTCATGATGTCATTGTGTAAGCTTATAGTGTAAGCTTCAGTGATATTCAGTAAACGTAACATAGCTAAATGATACAAAATAATCTGTTGTGGAACCTAAATGAACTCTTTCAAAGGTTTCTTTTGATGAAAGTTTTATCTTAGGAAAGGAATAAAGAGTGTACATCAAATCATGAAGTACAAATGTCAAAACTGATTTCTACTGTGTTTACAATACCCCATCATTATAGAAAGCAAATTAGGTAGAGATTTTACATAATCAAAGCTTTGCTCTGCTATTCTAATTAAGGTCCATTTGTGTTTCTTGTTTGTAGTCATTCATTCCATAGGCATATTAAGACAGAAATAACACAGCATAAACAATGCAAAAAATGAAATATCAACCAAGATGGAAAGAATAAATGGTACTAATAAAAAGAACATTCAGAATGATTATAGAGTATAGAAAAGTACTAAATACAGTACCTACATTAGGAGGGGTCAAATCTGCATTTCACGAAGCAAAATAGGAAAGTATTATATATTATGAGACAGATAATGATAGACCACACACAAGACAAGTAATGAATACTGTAATTTTTTTCATGTACACTAAAAACATTAAAAAGAGAACAATACTCAAGTCAAACTGGAGCTTTCGAAGAAGAAAAAAGCTACAAATTATTTTTTCCAATAGATAATTCATTGTCCACGTTGATGGTAATGTTAGCATTTTCAATAATATTTTAAATATCTGATAGTTTTCACTAACCTCTTACGAAGAAATGACAGATAAGCTTTACTCCAGCATTCTCTTTGAACCAAAACCAACAACCACTTTTTAAAACTGCAGTTTTTAATGGCTGCACATGCCTAGACACGCTAAATTGCACCTCCCACCACAATCCCCTACAATGAAGTAGAACAATAACATAAGTATAGTAAGTCAATTAAAAGTCAAAAGACATACCTTCCAATAAATTCATATCGATGTCGTTATTATCAGGCTTGTGTAGGCATGGGTACGTGTTAAACAGATTAGCTACAAAAGCTAAATTAAGTTTAGGATTGCCTGAAACCACATCTGCAGGAGTAACAAACTGTCTGCAGCCCAGTTTATCTGCTTCTTGAAGCATGAATCCAGCACGCTTCAGGTCATTTTTCTCCTAAACAATAAAATGAAACAAAAATGGTCACTATTGAATTTTTTATTTCAGTGTATTTCGAAAATTTATTTATCTCAAATTGTGCATAATGGAGTAAAAACTTAAGTTGAAAAGGTACCTGTTGTAAAGATGATATTAGTTCAAATATATATACATGGATTCTTGGCAGACTGATACAAATAATATAAAGCCAAATCTTTTAAAATGTAACTACAGAAAATAAGGAGGGAAACCTTAAAATATCACAATAAATTTACAGAAATATTATAAACCATAAGAAAATATTTCAAACACGGTTACTTCGTGTTTTTTTTATCTGAACAAAATGGAAAGTTGGGATTGAACAAAAGCTATTATAAATTATCAACAATGTCAACCCTTAAGGCCATTTTTTTTTTTTAAGTAACAAATACACTTTTAATTCATCTCCGATAAAAACTACTTAGAGAAGGTCAGTAATCATTTTAGCCCCTAATCTGTTGGAGCTGTATCCTCAACAGCCTTGAGGAACTGGGTTAACTGGTTATTTCACATCATCCACAGTATTAGAAAAAACAAGGCTTCGTATCAGTTTAGGTTAATCGTATGGCTGGCGACCAAATCCAGTCTCTTATATTCCATATTTTTTTCTTTAGCTCTTCGACTTTGTTGATTTAAACTTTCATGGCATCTTCCTTGGTAGTTCCTTTCAGCTCATTCCAGGCATCCCACTTGGCCTTGCCTTTGAAGTTGAACATCCCAGGCCATTCTGTATTCACATCTCCCACAGTCGCTTGTTTGTAGTGGCTGTAGATGAAAAGCATCTCATCGTTTGCAGGCTTGGTCTTGAGGTGCTTAACCTCCTCTGTGGCTTTGTCAAACTCAGACTGAGACATGTTGGCCAAGTGGCAAAGATTCCGGGTGGTCATGTAGGAGGCAAGGAGCAGGAAGTGACAGCATGAGAGTCCACCAGCCAGCGCTTTTAGAGGTGCAGCCCTAGGCACCCCTGCCCCGCTCGGGTGAGCCCTTCAAGGCCATTTTTGCTTTAACAGTAAGTTTAAAAAATTTAGTACAATCTAAAACTTTTGCCCTTTTAAACAAGACTACAGAGATGGTTTGCCAGTACTTATTCTATTTTTTAATTTTGCACAATTTTTAAACAATTAAAATGACCAAATTTGAATAATTTTTTCCCCACATTTGCAACTGTCCCAAATTTCAGCTCCACAATCAAAACTGAATAGAAGCCTCTCTTTGAAAAATATTGGCAAATTCTCACCTTATAAACAATGGACATTTTGATTGCCATGTTTATCTCAATAAATGTTGTACAAAAGATGCTTGCAAATATTAAAACATTTTTTCGTCACTTGGAGACTAGCTCTATTATTGGTAAAGACTTTTGCAAACTTTCTGCAAAGCTCCTAGAACTTTAGAACCATTAGAACTTTTAAAAAGGTTAGCATAGATTTCTTTCCTCCAGATCTATACAAGGTCCATTCCCCTCTCTCTCCCCAACTTACCCCTGGTTTACTCTGTAGAAAAACAGTCCCCCCAAAAGAAGTGCAGGATCTCTCTCATAAAAGTTTTCTTGCTAGCCTGGTGGGTTTTGTGTGAGTATGGATGTGGTTGGTGTTCTCCTTTGCAGCTATCACTTGCTGTGGGTAATGGGATTCTTTTCTTATCTTTTTAAGCATACCGGGTTTTTCTCCATGCTGTATCTTATTCTCCTTTTCTGCACCCCTCCAATTTCCCTGTTTTTCTTGGAGAATTTCTCCCTCCTCCAGTTCACTATCTGGGCCCTCACATGTTCGAGATAGGCAGTGTGCCCTTAATGGCTGTGCCAGGCACCAGGCCTCTCTGGTAGTGCTGAGACACGTGAAGTCCGCTGAGGGCGGCGCATTCCAGCGCCTCAGCACCAGGGAAGTACATCCTGATCTTGTCCTGGAGGTCCCAGGCCAGGCAGGGTGCCCTGGAGTGGGAGGAAGAGCTGGTGGACTGGAGCTGGCCTCTGACTTGACCATGGAACCTATGGAGCCAAAAGCCATGCCAGGCGTGCCCTGCTGTGAGTAGGACATGCTTTGGGTAGATAAGTTGTTCACGTATGTCTGCGAGCTGGTCACAGAGATGTTCTGCAGAGCGCTCACTTTGTAGTGGTGCATGGGCTGCATCTGCATTGCGCTGTATGCTTAGAGGCCCGGGTGCTGCAGATGATAGCCCAGCTGGTTCTGTGCATCGTGCTGTAGCTGCCATTGCTCTAGCCGTTCATGTGCATGTAACTGTTCATGTAGTGATTCACACCCGTGCCCAGGCCGTCGCCCACTCGCCATGCTGCTGCTGCTGCGCACTATTGAATTTCTGATTGGTGTAATTTTTTATGATAAAAGTATTTAAGGGCAATTACTTTTCAGCAAATAATTATAGCTCAAAATAAGATCAGAATGTTCAGGAATTCCAAATTACCCTCCCCATTTCTTTTAAATCAAAATGGACTGTGAGTTTTCTTGCTGGATTCACAGTTAATAACTCAACTCTAATTGCTGAAATACTCAACAAAATTCAAATATTGTATCAATAAACTCCTACTAGTGAAATTACAGGTAACTTGTTCAATGCCAGATAGTAGAGCACCCTATATATAGATAACAAAGTCAAACTTGTCTCACCCATTCTACACTGAGTGACAGTTCTAGTAAACTCTTTCCTCAATGAAAAACAAGTTGGGATACATCTAAAAAAAATTGTTAAAATCATGAGGAACTATATCTTTCATAATTGCAAAACCCTAGAAACAAGAGAGTAAATGAATGAATTGGTACATTCACACAATGATATACAATAATGTGGGTGACTAGTATAGTTATAAGTTAAAAAACAAGTACTGGAAATTTAAGTACATGATAACTAACGTTAAAAGTAAAATTAAAAACTTAAATTTTTAAAGAAAACACGTGGATAAAGGGAAACTGTATGAAAAGAAAAGCAACAGAACAATGAACACAAGATTGAAGATGGTGGCTACCACCTTGGGTTGAGGCAAAGATGAATAAAGGAGAATTGCACAGCTAAATGTAAATTAACGTCAAGGTCTTAGTTTTCTTGTTGAATTGAAGGTCCATGTGGCTTATTACAACTTCAACTTCAAAAGAAACAACCACAAGCAAATATTTTAAAAAAGGGGGGAGGGATCATGCAACCGATCCATGATAAGAGTATATTATGAACAAGGATTATAACCTAATTCTGTGTATCACAGTTGTGAAAAAGTCAAAATGCAAACAAAATCATAGAAAATGATAGATTCAATATTATTAAACAACTATAAAAAGTTACCAAGGTAGATATCAACAATATATGGACCTTATTTAGATCTTAATTCAACTACACTATGAAAAGGAAATTTGACACTTATGAAACAATTGAAAATGCAAACATTGACTACATATTTTGATATTACTTATTGTACTATTTTAAGTATAAAGTATTGTTTTATACTACAAAGTGCATTTTTTTAGAAATACATATTGAATTTTTTTTTTTTTTTTTAGACACAGAGTCTCACTGTGTTGCCCTCAGTAGAGTGCCATGGCGTCACAGCTCACAGCAACCTCCAGCTCTTGGGCTTAGGCGATTCTCTTGTCTCAGCCTCCTGAGTAGCTGGGACTACTGGCGCCCACCACAATGGCCGGCTATTCATATTGAAATATTTTATCAATGAAATGGAATGATGTCTAGGATTTGCTTCAAAATAAAACAGGAGGAAGGAAATAGGTAGAGAATAAATGAGATGACATGGACAATGAATTAACAGATGCTGAAACTGGAGGATGAGCCCATGGTAGTTTAGTGTATTATGTCTATTCACTTTTGAATATATTCAAAAATTTCCATAAGTTCTTTTTGACTTAAAATAATTTATAAACCTTATATAATTTCGCAATAATAAGTTTCTGAGCTATTTCAGTATAATATTGTGGTATAATTAGTAATGACTCAAGTTGTTTTTAAAACTAAATATTATGGATACTGCAGTTTAACATATTTTCATATAATCTATATTCTGATGAGATTTTAACGTTTAGATAGAACCATCCCTAATATTTACAACTTAGACTGAAAGAATGAGATTCCCAAAATGTGTTTGGTAGGTCACTTTCCTATGCCATAAATACTAGGAATTTCCATCTTTTGTGTATTTCCAAATGTAAGCTAGTGAAATGGATAATCAGTTGCTTAGCAATCTAATAACAGCTTATTGCTCCCTTTCCTGGTACACATTGACAGTCACAAAATAATCTGGTGAATTCCAGTTTTATTGCACCAGAGAAACGTGAATGTAGGATTCCACAAATGCTCAAGGTCATAATTCTGCAATTCTCTTTCTTCAGTCATGATACCCAGATGGCTTAACAAGGAGACTTGGAACCTGGGGTATGAAAAAACTTCTGAAGACCAAAAAGCCAAGCTTTAATAAAGGGTCGAGGGCTCCACTAGGGAATGCTGCCTGTAGAGAACTGAGCTACAAATTTGACAGTACCCACTAGTCAAATTCATAGAATCAGAAAGTATAATGGTGGTTACTAGAGCCTGGGGGAAAGGGAATGGGAAGTTATTATTCAGTGGGTACAGAATATCACTATGGGATGATGAAAGATTCTAGAGATGGAAAATGGTGATAGTTGCACAACAATGTGAATGTACTGAGTGCCACTGAACTATATGCTTAGAAATGGTAGTTTTGAGCGATCACAGTGGCTCATGCCTGTAATCCTAGCATTCTGGGAGGCTGAGGCAGGTGGATCACCTGAGCTCAGGAGTTCGAGACTGGCCTGACCAAGCACAAGACCCTGTCTCTACTAAAAATAGCAAAATTGAGCCGGGTGTAGTGGTATATGCCTGTAGTCCCAGCTACTTGGGAGGCTTAGGCAAGAGGATTGGTTATGCTGAAGAGTTTGAGGTTGCTGTGAGCCATCATACCATAGCACTTTACCCAGAACCACAGAGACTCTGTCTCAAAAAAAAAAAAAAAAAAAAAAGATAGTTTTATGATATGTATATTTTACCACAAGATACAAAAACAAGTTTATAACTGCACTCACATTAAATCCTGAAAGGTCAATGGGAATGGCAGGTCCATCACCCCGGTCCCCTTTAGGGGCAATCTGATTAAGCAGATGAAAATAGGCTCTTGAATCCTACAAGGAAAGAGATAAAATACCATTTCTTTCTTTTTTTTTTTTTTTTTTTCACTTTTTTTTAATTAAATCATAGCTGTGGAAATACCATTTCTTAAATGAACAAAATCATCATTCTATTTAGGAAAAAAGTACTCAAACTGAGGAAACTACCTCCATCTCACAGAATGAAATAACAACCTAGTAACCTCAATACAGAATTGCTTGTGGGGTCCTATATGCTATTTCGCGTTTCTGAGCTTTCAGCAATCCTGTTTAATACCTCTGAGTTTCCAGCAATGCTGTTCCCTACACTTGGGGTTAATCTCATTCACCTTTTTCATTTATTTGTATACTCAAGCATCAGATCAATTATTATCTCCTGGAAGCCTTCTCTGGATTCCCCAGAATGCGTTAAGTACCCTCCTGCATATTGTATAGCACCCCTAACCCACCTCAATAAAGAGTGACCACACTGTATTAAATCATTCAATATCGTCATCTCCAAAGATATCTATCATAATTCTTCTTAACATGTACAAATAGCTCTTGGTATCAAAAGGCAGAAACTATTTTCCTTCTCCTTTAATTTGTACTGGCCTTGTGACTAACTTTGACCAACAGAATGCTGTGAAAGTGATGTCCTGAGTTTTTAAGACCAAATCTTAAGAGCTTCTTCTGTTTCTCTCTTGAAGTTAACCTCCACATAAGAAGTCCAGCTATCTGAGACTATCATACCGTAAGGAAGCCCAAGCTGGCCATGTGGAGCAGCCTTATGGAGGAGAACTGAGGCACCAGAAATATGACTGATACCTTTGAGCACCTTCCATCTGAGCCCAACTGACAGCTGAATATAACTGAGTTAGGGATCCCAGCCAAAACCACATGAAACAAAACCCCCCTAGAGCCATACCAACCCATAAAATGATGAGAAATAATAAATCATTCTTTTAAGCCACTACATTTTGCATGGTTTGCTATATAGCAATAAATAATTGAAATATTCATCTACTAGTTGTATGTCTCCTTGTATAATCGGTAAGCATCCCAAGAGCTGAGTCTCTGCATCCCCTGGGCCCACATGAGGAGCTTTATAAATGTCTGATGAGCTGCAGTTAGTAAGGAATTCAGAATAAGAGAAAATTTCAAAACTTTAAAATCAGCATATAACAGATGAAATTGGAGAAATACAATGTTATTTCAAAGCAAAAGACTGTCATCTAGGCCATTATACAAAAAAAAAATAATAATAATAAACTGGCTGAAGTTGTAACATATCTAAAAAGTTAACAAAAATTAGAGCCAGCACTAATTACTCTGGGGGCCAAGAATTGGGGGCATAAAAAAGAAAAAAGTTTACAGGGACTTAGTTTGGCAGTGCCCATCCAGGCAGTGACCATGGAGTTGTTGTTAGGCAGAAATGAGTGTTATAGTTTCCTTGACAAGGCTCTCCCAGTAGAGAGGGAAAAGCTTCAAACTACTTTGATTGGGACACATCCCTTAAGATCCTCTTTGTCTATCTGTGCGTTCAGATAACGTGGTTTCCTCTTGGCTGCTTATTGTCAAAGTTGGACTAAGAGTTGAACTAGTCAGGCCCACAGGGTATGCAGCTCATCAAACAGATGTAATTCTCAGTCCAAATCAATGGACTGACATACTCTTTATAATCTACTGGACCTGTGGCACATAAAATAGGAAAGAATGCTTTAATTTCCTGAGGCTCACCTTTTACCCCTTTTTAACTACTATTAAAAAGTCCAAAACAACAGATGCTGGTGTGGATGCAGAGACAGAAATGCTTACACACTGTTGGTGGGACTGAAAATTAGTACCACCTCTAGGGAAAAGAGCATGGAGATTTCTCAAAGAACTAAAAGTAGATGGACAATTCAAGTCTGTGATCTTTTCATTTGTATCTACCCAAATGAAAAGTGGTCATTTTAGGGCGGCGCCTGTGGCTCAGTCGGTAGGGCGCTGGCCCCATATACCGAGGGTGGCGGGTTCAAACCCGGCCCCGGCCAAACTGCAACCAAAAAAAAAAAATAGCCGGGCGTTGTGTCGGGCGCCTGTAGTCCCAGCTACTTGGGAGGCTGAGGCAAGAGAATCGCTTAAGCCCAGGAGTTGGAGGTTGCTGTGAGCTGGGTGAGGCCATGGCACTATACCAAGGGCCATAAAGTGAGACTCTGTCTCTACAAAAAAAAAAAAAGAAAAGTGGTCATTTTATCACAAGATACTCACACTCAAATGTTCATTGCAGCACACTTCACAATTACAAAGATATGGAATCAACCTAAGTGCCCATCAATTCATGAGTGGATTAACAAAATGTGCAGTATACCCCCCCCCATAGAATACTACTCAGCCATAAAAAAGTAATAAATTAATGTCTTTTGCACCAATTTGGATGGAACTGGAAACCATTATCATAGTGAAGTATCTAAAGAATAGAAAAGCAAACACCGGGCGGTGCCTGTGGCTCAGTGAGTAGGGCGCCGGCCCCATATGCTGAGGGTGGCGGGTTCAAACCCAGCCCCAGCCAAACTGCAACAAAAAAATAGCCGGGCGTTGTGGCGGGCGCCTGTAGTCCCAGCTGCTTGGGAGGCTGAGGCAAGAGAATCGCGTAAGCCCAAGAGTTAGAGGTTGCTGTGAGCTGTGTGACGCCACGGCACTCTACCGAGGGCGGTACAGTGAGACTCTGTCTCTACAAAAAAAAAAGAAAAAAGAAAAGCAAACACCACATGTACTCTCTAATAATCTGTAACTGACTGATGGGCACAGAGATAAGTAAAAACCATTGGAAATCAAGGAGAGAGGAGGAAGGAGGGGAAAGTAAAAACCTACCTGACAGGTATAATGAACACTATTCAGATGATGGGCACACTTACAACCTTGACTTAAGCATTATCAAATTATCCATGTAACAAAAATATTTGTATCTCCTTAATATTTTGAAATTAAAAAAAAAAATTGCTGAGGCTAGCAAATTTGAACATTAAAATATAAACCTTAATGTCTTGGCTGAAGTTGTTGATGGTACGCCATCCTGCATTGGTCAGATGGTAGTTCACCCATCGCAACAGTAACTCCTCGGGAGAAAGCTTCATCAGCTCTTCTAGTTCCTCACCTTCATTTAGCAACGCAATTAAAGCTGAGAAGGAAACACTAAAATATAAATTCTTCCCATGGTGAGTACATGTCACAAATAGTAAATATTTCTAATAATCATACCTTCATTTCTGGAAATCTCAATATCAGCAAAAAGTCCAACTTTGATGATCTGCCAGAGAAGTCCCAAGACCAAGTGAGGCTTTCCTTCTTTAAGATCCTGTGCACCAATGTTGACCACCGTACAACCAATTGCTGAGGCAGAATTCAGGGCTAGGTTTAAATTTTCCTGAATTGCCAAAAGAAAAACACATATGAAGAAGTGCTTTCTAAAGTCTTATCTATAATTTAGCTTAAAGAAACCACAGATTGCAGAAATTTCAGATTTTTAAACATAAGTAGTATTTATATAACCAAAATATTATTATTCAAAAAACAATCCACATGGTTTTAACTATTACCTATTTATGCCAATGACTTTTAAATCCCCATCTCTGGTCCACACCTCATCCAACCCCCACTTTAAGCTTTCTATCTATATATGCACCGGGGTATATCCACCTGGATATTGTTTAAGTCTTTTAAACCAACATGTCTAAAACTGAAGAAAATTTTTTCAATTTAGTCTTCTTATTCCTGTTGAAACGTGTTCTTTCTTAATTATTTATTATCTTGGTTAATAGAACCAATCTTCATTCTTTTTTTTGAGACAGAGTCTCACTATGTTGCCCTCGGTAGAGTGCTGTGGCATCACAGCTCACAGCAACCTCAAACCCTTGGGCTTAAGAGATTCTCTTGGCTCAGCCTCCAGAGTAGCTGGGACTACAGGCACCCACCACAATGTCCAACTATTTTTTTGTTGTATTTGTCATTGTTGTTTAGTAGGCCTGGGCCGGGCTCGAACCCACCAGTCTCGGTGTATGTGGCCACACCCTAATCAGTGAGCTACAGGCACCGAGCCCCAATCTTCATTCTTAACTCTTTTCTTCCTAGGCTAGCAAAATCCTTGCTTCTCCATGCCCCTTACATCCAATAACCAATTTCTGTCAATTATACCTTAAACATTCCTCTGAAAACATAAGTGCCTTTCTTCAGTAGCTTCCTAACTTCCTTCCTAATGACTATTCTCAGACTTACTGTCTCCAATCCATCTTCTACAACGCTCTGCTGCCAGTGATCTTAGTATAACATAAATCTGATAGTGTTCCCAATTTTTAAAACTCTTCAAATGTTCCCTGTCCCTCCCACTGTTTTTTCTCACTCCCTCTGTTCCAGCTATACAAGGCCTTTGAACTTGCTGTTCCTCCTGCCTAGAACACATTTTCCCAAATATTCACGATTGCTTTAAGACTCTGCTTAAATGCCCCTACTCTGTGCAGCCTTCTCTGACCAGCCTACACCAAATAGCAGCATCAACACCACCCATGCTGTTACTTACTATTCCCCATTTTATTTCTTTTTTTTTTTTTCTTGAGAGACAGAGACTCAAGCTGTTGCCCTGAGTAGGGTGCTGTGGCATCACAGCTGACAGCAACCTCCAACTCCTGGGCTCAAGTGATTCTCCTACCTCCGCCTCCCAAGTAGCTGGGACTACAGGCACCCGCCACAATGCCCGGCTATTTTTTGGTTGCAGCCATGTGTTGTTTGCCAGGCCCGGGCTGGATTTGAACCTGCCAGCTCAGGTATATGTGGCTGGCGCCTTAGCCACTTGAGCCACAGGCGCTGAGCCCCCATTTTATTTTTTATTACTCTTTTGGCATATTATATACTTACATATTGTTTCTTGTTATAGCTCTCCCAATTGAGAGTATGAGCTCTAAACAAGAGGAGCTTTAATCTGATTGAGTACATACCAGTACTCAAGCATATGGTATGTGTTCAAAATATATTAATAAATGGATGAAAGGGTAAGAATGAATGATGCATGGAGAGAAAGGAGAGGGTTAAGTTCAAATCCTGAGTGAGGACAATCACAAACCCTCAGGATTTGACTCTGGCCTCATCTTCCGATATTCCATATGGAATATGGATATGAAAGGGCAAAAATACAAGGCCCTTTTCCCTTGGCCTGTAACACTCCTCTTTCTATAAGTCACAAGCTCCTTTCTCAAATCACGCACCATCTCTTCCATTAAGATTTCCTTCAGCTTTTTTCACAAGATGGCACCGAAAGTGAAGAAGGAAGCTCCTGTCCCTCCCAAAGCCAAAGCCAAAGCAAAGGCATTGAAGGCCAAGAAGGCAGTGCTAAAAGGCATCCACAGCCACAAAAAAAAAGAAGATCCGTACATCACCCACCTTCCGGCGGCCAAAGACTCTGAGACTCCGGAGGCAGCCCAGATATCCTGGGAAGAGTGCCCCCAGGAGAAACAAGTTTGACCACTATGCCATCATCAAGTTCCCCCTGACCAGTGAGTCTGCCATGAAGAAGATAGAACACAACAACACACTTGTGTTCACTGTGGATGTCAAAGCCAACAAGCACCAGATCAAACAGGCTGTGAAGAAGCTTTGTGACATTGATGTGGCCAAGGTCAACACCCTGATCAGGCCTGATGGTGAGAAAAAGGCATATGTTCGACTGGCTCCTGATTATGATGTTTTGGATGTTGCCAACAAAATTGGGATCATCTAAACCAAGTCCAGCTGGCCAATACTAAATATGTAACTTTTCACCATCAAAAAAAAAAAGATTTCCTTCAAACATCTTTCCACACAAAATTAGTCATTCCCTTCCCCACACTATCATACTGCCTTGCACATACACAAAAAAAAGAGAGAAGGAAATTATGTTATATAAATAAATTTTATGTAGTATAATTATATATATATATATTTTTTTTTTTTAAAAGAAATTTATTGGTGTTGGGAGGATGATCTTTTTTTTTTTTTTGGCCGGGGCTGGGTTTGAACCCGCCACCTCCGGCATATGGGACCGGCGCCCTACCCGCTGAGCCACAGGCGCCGCCCAGTATAATTATATATTATGTTATATAAATGTTATATTTTAAAAACTTTCCCTTAGAAACTTCAGTACTATCACTCTATTAATGTCAGGTTAATGGCATTTTCATTTCTGTAAAGCCCTCATTTAGAAGCACTTCTTTAAAAAGTCATGTACAATTAGGTTTTAATTCCGTAATTCCAGCAAATTTAAAAAATAAATCTTAAGATGTATTTTTCTTCTTTTTTTTCTTATTCAAGACAGAGTCTCATTCTGTCACCTAGGCTGGAGTGCAGTACTGTGATCATACCTCACTGTAACTTTGAATTCCTGGGCTCAAGCCATCCTCTCGCCTCAGCCTCTTGAGTAGCTAGGACTACAGGTCCATACCACCACACCCAGCTAATCTTTTAAATTAAAATTCCTTGCTTACATGAAAGAAAAACTCAACAGAATTCAAGCAGGGAGAACATGGGAGGGGATACAGTTTGGGTAAATTCCTACCCAATGGGTACACTGCACAGGTATATGGCACATTGGGTGACCTGGGTGTGGGACACCTACAAATCGGACTTTAACCTTACAAATTCAAACTATGGAATCTGTTTGTACTCCTACACTATTATGAAATAAAAAATAAGTAAACAAATAAATAACTTCTGAATTAGAAAAAAATTTCTTTATAGAGACAGGTACACTGTGTTGCCCAGGTTGGTCTCAAACTCCTGGCCTCTAGTGATCCTCTCACCCCAGCCTCCCAAAGCAATAGAATTACAGGTGTGAGCCGCCATGCCTGGCCTTAAGATGGACCTTTACAGATGATAAAACTATAGATAGAGAAAGCACTGGTTGATTACACAGTGGCAGAGCCAGGGTATGATCCAGTAGTCTCCAGAGCTCATCCTCTTAATCGGCGTATTACTACCATTCTCACAGAGTGGTAGTAATAGCAACTATTTATAGGATTAGTCATAATAGCAGCAAAATACAGAGGTTCTCAAAGCATAGTGAATAGTACAGTGGCTTCCTCTTACAGTATGCTAAAGCAGTTTATCTTGCTGGGCTCCAAGTAAACGGCTGTATCTCTTGGGGATCAGTCTGGGGTGACTAAAATAAGCATTTGAAATTATTTTTGTAGTAATATTAAAGCAATTTTCATTTACAGTTCTCCAAAATGCAGCAGCAGAACCAGAGAATCTTTCAGTATCTTTATAACCTCATATTTCACAACAAATAGACATGATAAATACAAAAATGCTATCAATAAATTGCAGATATTTTATGGAGCTCTTAGAAGATTTTAATAGCTTCAGATGCTTTTTTAAAATTTCAGGTTAATGTGAGGGTACAAACAACTAGGTTACAATATTTGCATTTGTTAGGTAGCATCCCTCTGGTAGTTGTGTCCCACACCCAGGAGATATGCCATATACCTTTACATTGTGCCCATTAAGTGAGAGCACACCAAGCCCCTCCCTGCTTCCCCTCTCCCATCTATCGCTCCCCCTTTTCCCCAACTTGAATTGAATTGAGTTTTGCTCTTCTATGGGCATGTATGAGATCGTCTGCTGGCTTCACATTAGTATCGAGTACATGGATATTTGCTTTTCACTGCAGATGCTTTAAAGTTATCTAAAATCAAATCAATACAATTTTCAAGAGATACTGTCTGCCAGTTTAGTCTTGGCCACTAATTTTTTTATCTTTTCTTCTGAGGGCATAAAGCATTTTTGCTTCAGTTGTGAATGTATCAGCAGGGAAAATAACTAGATGCATAATGATTCCAATAATAGTATTAATCTCACAATAATCCATTTCATGTGTAGTTGATAGTGTGGGCCAAAAGAAGTATGTTACTTCACTAAATCAGTTGTGATAACTAGTAAGAACCAAAACTTCTGTCACCACTCTCGGCTTGGACACTGACAAACCATACCTCTTGTCTACATGACTTTGCATGTTATTCCTTTTGTCTTTACTGGCATAACTTCATTATGCCTCTGTCTTCATTAGCGTGATTTTTTTCTGCCAGAAACCTCAAGCCTAGGCAAAGGGTATGATTTTTCATTGCAGGCACTACCTAAAAGACCCATTAACTCTGCAATGGGAAACATCAATGGACAGTTCATACCCTAAGACTCCTTGACTTCCCCACTTTGAGAAACTCCCCTTGCTATTTCTACCTTCTACTGAAGTCCTTATCCAAACTGAATCAGACTCTTCTCTCTCCCTTTTTCATACTAAAAGACCCATATATTAAGCCATAATTCCAATTCTAAATGCTGCCTTCACCTTCTCAGCTCCAAGACACTCACAAAGCTTTGCAGGTGGTGTTTTCTCTTACTGCAGTAGACTCAGCTTTGTCTTATTAACAGTTGTGTTGGTAAAATAAGGAGAAACAGCTTTAGATATCAGGTCTATTCAAAAAATGTTCGCTTTATAAGTATATCAAATGTCTTACAAGTAATTGGCTATAAAAATGGGTTGAAAGTAAGGAATTGCAATGTGCTTCCTTCAAGTAAATAGTAGTTTTTACTTAATACATCATTATTGCCCTTCCAGTTAGTGGAAAATAGAATGACCACTACTGCCTAAAGCCACTTCTAACCCTGAACAAGAAGTAATAGGAAAATCCCAGAGATCATGCTAACCCATTCTTACCATGGACAACTCCCTTGACTGCCCAAACTTCCTTCCTAAAGACTTGTGTTGGTGCTATTGAAGACTTTACCTAATGTGTGACTTCTGTAACTCAGGTACAGAGATCTTTTTACCAGTAATACCCTTTCTAGTCTCTTAGCCTTTTAAATAAATAGCTGTGGCCTAAATCCTGAAGTCCTGGCTAGGAAGCACTTCCCCCTACTCTTTTGCTTACAAATTCAGCTTAATTCCTCTTGTTTTGGGGACACAAAGCCGTCCTTATGGAGGTCACAGTGAAGAGGACCCTATTCTGGTACATCGATTGTTTAAAAGCACGCCAGAGAGTAGTAGTGGCACAAGAGAGGCATCCGGGTGTGACGCTGGAAGTAGGCCTGGGTAGGCTGAGAAGTATTTGTATGATTTTACCTGGAAAGGGAGGGAAGAGCTGTTGCAGTTGAAAGTCAAGATTGCATAATCAGGCCAGGCACGGTGGCTCACGCCTGTAATCCTAGCACTCTGGGAGGCCGAGGTGGGTGGATTGCCTGAGCTCACAGGTCCAAGACCAGCCTGAGTAAGAGCGAGACCCCACCTCTCTAAAAATAGCTGGGCATTGTGGCGAGCACCTGTAGTCCCAGCTACTTGGGAGGCTGAGGCAAAAGAATCACTTGAGCCCAAAAGTTTGAGGTTGCTATGAACTATGACACCACAGCACTCTACTGAGGGTGACAAAGTAAGACTCTGCCTCAAAAGAAAAAAAAAAAAATGATTTCATAATCAAAGAGAAGTGGGCGCTGGGCGAATGCAAGCACCTCAGAAGATGATGGAAAGGGTAGCTCTGGGATGAAGTTGCTTCCCTTGGATCATGAGGGAATTGGGTAGCTCACTTAGTCTCTCTTTGAATGTTGTTCTAATCTGTAAAATGGGAACAGCACACACACTGCCTTTGTCATAGATTATCTAGACAGCATTTTTCATTGTACAAGTCTCAACCCATTGCTGAGACACCAATATAGGGCTTAATGGGGTGTGACCTTTAAAAAAAAAAAAAATAGCATCCAGCACACTGCCCATAGTGAGAAGTGGTTTTGTTTCCCGAATCTTCTGTTTCAGTGTGTTCCTATGGGTGTGCATTGTACTCACTAGGATGTAAGGTCTTTGAGGGCAAGGATTTCTTTCCCTCCTTTTCTCTTTCCTTCCTCTTTGTTCACTATTGTATTCTGCATAGAATAGTGTTCGGCATATAGCAGGTGTTCAGTATCTACATACTGAAGGGATGACGAAAGGATATACATGGCCTGAGTTGTGATGTAATGTGTAATTTTTTTTTTTACTGTGAATCATGGCAAAAATGCATTGAAAGCCACTGCTAAATAGTACGGATGACAATGCTTTGTATGACCCTGGAATAAAAAGTGAAATAACAAAAAAAAAAAAAAAAAGACTTGTGTTGGTGGAGAGAGACAAGAACAATGGGGAACCACAAACAACTAGGACACAAGATAGGCAGTCCTTCCTGTGTTTGAGAGTCCTATATCTGTAAGACAGGGTACCCCACCTTATAGGAATACTAACAAAAGACTGGCAGTTTATCTTGGACTATGCATGTATTTTCTTCCATCCTTTTTGTGCATCAATGAACTGACTATGCCCAAGATAAAGCTCACCTCACCAGGTAGAAAAATTTGTACTGCTGTTTTAGAAGGCTTCTATGTCCCCTTTATTTTGATGAATTAACTAGCCCTTTATTAATAGTCTCAAATACACACATACTGTAAGTTTTCTCCATTTTAATTCATATTACTTTGCAAATTTTCATTTCCCATGCTGGTTAATTCCAGATGAGTAAACTTTTATTTTTAAGAGAAAAGATCTCACTATGTTGCCCAGGCTGGCCTTGAACTCCAGAGCTCAAGGGATCCTCTTGCCTCAGCCTCCTGAGTTGCTGGGACTATAGGTACGTGCCACCATGCCCAGCTCAGATGAGTACACTTTTGTTAATGATTTTTAGAGAGCTTTCTTACATACTTACTGGGTCAATGAGAATAAAGGCACAATTCATCATTCAGATTTCATCCTTATTTTACACAACATCACTTTTACTCTGGTTTGGCATTCTTCCTTTCTGTCTTTGGGCGCCATACCATTCTCTTGCTCCTTTTCTCTCCCTCCTCCCCTCTCTCACTCCCTGCTCTCTCTCTCTCTCTCTTTCTCATCTCTTCTCTCCACTCTCTTCCTCTAATATAAAATAAACTTATACTTCTAGTTTCTAATCTTGGCCTATAGAAATTCTCTTACCCTGTGAACTTATAAAAGAAAACAAAAAACATCACTTTTACTCCATTTAGAATGTCCAAATGAGATTTATAATGCTGTCCCGACTTAAAATGTAATTTTATGTAAGATAAAATTAAGGTCGTATGTATGTGTACTTTTGTACATTTATGTAAATATACAGTATAAACATATATATTTTGCATATGAATATATTTATTGCACTAGATTTTTTTATTTACATGTAGTAATGAACAGATTCAATTTCCTATTACCTTGCATTAGTTTCCTGACTGAGTTCCAAAAATCACTACCATCAATTTTGCAGTCTTATTCATATAATTATTGTTTCTTTCAAAAATGAAAAGCAAACACAAGCACAGCTCCGTAGTACATTGGATAAAAGAAAAAAGGGTAAGAAGTGTCTAAGATCATGAAAGAGTCTTGCTCTCCCTGCCCTTCTCCGTTGCTTCTATAACTATTGTACAACTTTTTCAGTCTTTTATCATTCTTTCCTTCCATATATCATGGTACCACATAAACTTAATTTAAGGAAAAACAATATTACCACAATCTTTACAATCTTTCCCAAATGAAATAGGCCTCCTACGTGTAAGATTTCATGTGACACTAGCTCTATTCCCAGAGCTCTAAAATCCTGAACAAGCAAGACAGATATAATATCCACAGAAACACTCTGCCCCTTCTCAAAATCCTCAGGTCTTTTCTTGTTCTATATTAGTACCTCTGTCAACCATCCTAAAAACTTACCAGGAGTTTCCCAACCTGCCACCCATAGCCACATGTGGATTATGTGAGGCCTTTTTTGCTTATCTGTGGTGTTGGATATCACAAAAAAGTATGCATGAACCTTTTTATGCAATCAGCTTTTGTTTCTGTTTGTGTATTTAAAGTATGGCCTAGCAACTCTTATTTTTCCAATGAGTGGCAGAAAAAAAACAGTTGAACACCTGACTGACGCTATTATCCATACTCATATTGGAAGAATGTTATCTCTAAAAATAAAACTATACAATACTTAGTCCCTCATTTATTCTGTAACTACTGCAAAATATTTATAAAATTTTTTCTTTATTTTCTAATGCACTGCACATCACCATTAAAAGTATAACCAAACAATAAATTTATACAATAGCAAGTTATGCTGCATCACAGATTTGATGCCAAAAAATTGTGACATATGTCACACAATTTGGTGCCAAAAAATTGTGACATATGGCACTCTACCCAGGGCGATAAAGTGAGATTCTGCCTCTATAAAAAAAATAAATAAATAAAATCTAAATATGAGATAATGTGTTCTAAAATAAAGTAGATATGAATATTTTCAATAATCATGAACATCAGATGAAGAAAAAAATCTTTTAGCAATCGCAATTAGAAATGGGCTTCTCTGAGAATGATAGTTTCTACTAGGGATATGCAACACTATTGGCAAGTGGGGGAGAAGAAAGCCAAGTAGTAAATATCCAATTCTCTACTTCTCAAAGACAATAGGAAGTAGGGCACCCCCTTGGACAGTCCAGGACTAACCATGTACCACTGTCCTAAGGTTCTAGAGCTTCCTATAGAAGATACTTAACAACTTTAGCAAAATCAAGATTGAATTTACCAAAAACAGGAAATAATTTAAAGTAGCTTGATTAATAGCTACTGTTGTGATGACACATCATACATTAAATAGCTGCTATTACTACCACCACATAAAAGTAGCAGTACAGGGCGGCTCCTGTGGCAGTGAGTAGGGCACCGGCCTCATATATTGAGGGTGGCGGGTTCAAACCTGACCTCAGCCGAACCGCAACAAAAAAATAGCCAGGCATTGTGGTGGGCACCTGTAGTCCTAGCAATTCAGGAGGCTGCGGCAAGAGAATCGCCTAAGCCCAGGAACTAGAGGTTGCTGTGAGCTGTGTGACACCCCAGCACTCTACCCAAGGCGATAAAGTGAGACTCTGTCTCTACAAAAAAAAAAAAAAAAAGGAGCAGTACAGCATTGTGATTAAGAGGATGAGCTGTGGCAGTAGACCACTGGGATCATATCCTGCCTCTGCCACTCTGTCAGTGCCTCTGTTTTCTATCTGTAAAATCACAGTATACATCCTACTATAGAGTTGCTGGGAGGACTACCAAACAGATAATTCACACAGTGTGTTTAGAATAGTGACTGGTACATAGTAAAAATATTAATGTCCACCCCTGGGTCCAGCGATCTGGAGAAAAAAGTGTAGCACTTTCACAGATCTGTATAGAGAAACGAACAGAACTATCTAGTACAAAAAGAATAGTTTAAAATTTTGTAAAATGGTAAAACGTGATAATACTGCAGTGTAACTTTTTTAACCAACAAGCACAGTGGCATCAAACAAGTATTCATTTATAAAATAACACAATGATTGGCCGGTCATGTGGCTTACGCCTATAATCCTAGCACTCTGGGAGGCCGAGGCAGGTAGATTGCCCTGAGCTCAGAGGTTCAAGACCAGCATGAGCCAGAGTTGAGACCCCATCTCTACCAAAAAAAAAAAAAGCCAGGCATTCTGGCAGGTGCCTGTAGTCGCATCTACTTGGAAGGCAAGAGAATCGCTTAAGCCTAGGAGGTGGAGCTTGCTGTGAGCTATGACTCCACAGTACTCTACTGAAGGCCACAAAGTGAGACTCTGTGGAAGGAAGGAAGGAAGGGAGGGAGGGAGGGAGGGAGGAAGGAAGGAAAAACTTTGAAGTAAGAAGATTGAAAACTGAGTGGATTGCCTGAGCTCACAGGTTTGCCAGCCTGAGCCAGAGCGAGTTCCCCGTCTCTAAAGAAAACATAGCTGGGTGTTGCGGCAGGCACCTGTAGCCCCAGGTACTTGGGAGGCTGGGACAAGAGAATTGCTTAAGCCCAAGAGTTTGAGGTTGCTGTGAGCTGTGATGCCACAGCATTCTACCGAGGACCACATAGTGAGACTCTGTCTCAAAAAAAAAAAAAAGAAAAGAAAAGGAACCATGGACCAATACCTGAGACAAGCAAACTGAAAAGAAGAGAAATAAGAAATTTATTTTAGGGGCAGCGCCTGTGGCTCAGTGGGTAGGGCGCTGGCCCCATATACTGAGGTTAGCGGGTTCGAACCCGGCCCCAGCCAAATTGCAACAAAAAAATGGCCGGGCGTTGCAGCGGGTGCCCGTATTCCCGGCTGCTTGGGAGGCTGAGGCAAGAGAATCGCCTGAGCCCAAGAGCTGGAGGTTGCTGTGAGCTGTGATGCCACAGCGCTCTACTGAGGGTGATAAAGTGAGACTGTCTCTAAAAAAAAAAAAAAAAAGAAAGAAATTTATTTTATAGGCGGTGCTTAGGAGTTGTAGGTTGTTGTCAGCTGTGATGCTATAGCACTCTACAGAGGGCAATAAAGTGGGACTCCGTCTCTTTAAAAAAAAAAAAAAAAAGAAATTTATTTTATTTTATTTGAGACAGAGTTTCACTATGCCACCCTCACTAGAGCGCTGTGGTGTCCCAGCTCGTAGCAAACTCAAACTCTTGGGCTCAAGTAATTGATTCTTTTGCCTCAGCCTCTGGAGTGGCTGGGACTATAGGTGCCTGCCACATCACCCAGCTATTTTTGGAGATGGGCTCTCATTCTTGCTCAGGCTGGTCTCGAACTCCTAAGCTCAGGCAATCTACCTGCCTCAGCCTTCCTGAGTGCTAGGATGATAGGCATGAGCCACTGTGCCCGGCCAGGAAATATATATATATATTTTTTGGTAGAGACAGTCTCACTGTACCGCCCTCAGGTAGAGTGCCATGATGTCACACAGCTCACAGCAACCTCTAGCTCTTGGGCTTGGGCGATTCTCTTGCCTCAGCCTCCCGAGCAGCTGGGACTGCAGGCTTCTGCCACAACGCCCGGCTATTTTTGTTGCAGTTTGGCAGGGGCTGCGTTTGAACCAGCCACCTTCGGCATATGGGGCTGGCGCCCTACTCACTGAGCCACAGGTGCCACCCCGGGAAATATATTTTAATATAACAAACTTATGCCAGATCTCCTTATCCAGCCTGATGGTCTTAAATATCATCTACAGCCTAATGACTCCAGAACACATCTTCAGCCCTTATCTTTCCCTTGAACCTCAGACTCTGCCTGGGTGACATTGCTACTTAATGTCTGATACTCCTAACTGATCTTCCTACTTCTACTTCTCTCCCTATACTCTTTTGTTTTCCCAACTCTCCAAATAGTAGCCTGAGAGATGCATTTGAAACCTAAGCCAGGGCCAGGCATGGTAGCTCATGCTTGTAATCCTAGCACTCTGTGAGGCCAAGGCAAGAGGATCCCTTGAGCTCAAGAGTTTGAGACCAGCCTGAGCAAGAGTGAGATCCTGTCTCTATTTAAAATAGAAAAATTAGGCTTGGTGCCATAGCACAGTGCCAGTACGGTGCCAGCCACATACACCGGGGGTGATGGGTTTGATCCTGGCCCAGGCCAGCTTAACAACAGTGACAATTGCAACAAAAATAGCCGGGCGTTGTGGTGGGTGCCTGTGGTCCCGGCCACTCGGGGAGGCTGAGGTAGGAGAATCGCTTGGGCCTAAGAGCTGGAGGTTGCGGTGAGCTGTAATGCCAGGGCACTCTACCAAGGGCGACAGTGTGAGACTCTGCTTAAAAAAAAAAAAAAGAAATTGGGGAATTAAAAGAATATGGTTGTGTGTTACATTGTGAAAACACAAAAGGTGAGGGAATATTCTTCCAGTGTTCAAAACCTTCATCTGATTTAGCAAAGAATTCACTGTGTCATTGACAAATGAGTGGAGCTACAGCACACATCTTCACTGCTTCACTTTCATCTTACTTGTGAAAAGCAAATAAAAATAGCAACCAAAAAAAAAAAAAAAAGAAGATTGAAAGCCAATTGAAAGCAAAATAAAAAAATTTTTAAATAACTCAATAATTATAATAATATATAACCTGAATTAACTTAAATAATGAAGCCCATCCAAAGTACTTTTTTCAAACATTCACTGAACGCAACACCATTTTTTTCCTTTTACACAGCAAGATTGTTAGTTTAAAATTAGGTGAGCTATTATGATTATCAAATGCCACGAAATTAAAAATGATTCTACATGTCAAACTCAAATAGAAAATGCTGTGCAATATATAAATCACTAATAGACCTCTTGTAGTCAGTAAACAAGTTTACCATGTTTATTAAAGTCACATAAGTGGTTTAACAAAAGTGCACAATAGAATGACATCACTGGTTTGTTATAAATCACAGTGAATTACTAGAATACAACAATGTAGTTCCTCATCATGGAAGACTACAGGATGCGGTGGATATTATAAAGGATCTTTTTTTTATTTTGAGACAGAGTCTCACTATGTCGCCCTCGGTAGAGTGCCGTGGCGTCACAGCTCATAGCAACCTCAAACTCGTAGACTTAAGCGGTTCTCTTGCCTCAGCCTCCCAGGTAGGTGGGACTACACGTGCCCACCACAATGCCCAACTATTTTTTTGTTGTCTTTGTTGCAGCTGTCATTGTTGTTTAGCCAGGTTCAAACCCACCAGCCTTGATGCAAGTGGCCGGCACCATACCACTGTGCCATGGGCACCAAGCCTAAAGGACAGGATCTTTTCAATAGATTAGCCCACTCAGATTTTATTACCCAACTATGTACCTCTGGAAAGATTGGTTAGGAAAACTGAGTATTTTTCCTCTTTTCTCCTTTCCCAATTACCAAACACCAACAAAAAAAGCCATGCTATCCAAAGTACTTTGTTAATTATGCAATTAACAATTTGCAATCATTGTAAAATGCAGTTGAATTTTTATTTAATAAAAACCCAGTATTCATAGGAAAATAAAATTATATCAAATCAAAGCTTTTATAAAGGTCTTACATTTCTCAGCTTAGTAACATGATTATAAGCAAAGGGCAAATACTTACAGAAATAGTGAAAGGGGTAAGCTTTTTCTTATTAATGGCTCTTTCATCAATTGTATCTGGCTCAGATAAATTAATCATTTTGCTAAAGAGAAAATGAACATAACTGAGGTTAAATCTCCTAGAAATGTTTTTTAGTTTATTTTTGCAAATAGCCAAAATAGTTACATTCTGAAAAATAATACCAAATCATTTCTCTAAAATATTAAACTGTAGGCTGAGGATATTGGCACATGCATGTAGTACCAGCACTTGGAAGGCTCAGGTGGGAGGATCACCCAGGAGTTTGAGGCTAGCTTGGGCAAGATAGCAAGATTCTGTCTCAAAAAAATATATAATAATAAATAATAATAAAAATAAAAAAATTACACTGTAATTCATGTCAGGAACTTAACTTTTCAAATCTAGAAATATGGCTGGGCATGGTGGCTCATGCCTATAATCTTAGCACTCTGAGAGGCCAAGGTGAGAGGACTGCTTAGGGTCAGAAGTTGGAGACCAACCTGAGCTAGTGAGCCCCCATCTCTATTAAAATCAGAAAAATTAATCAGGCATTGGTGGTGGGCACCTGTAGTCCCAGCTACTCAGGAGGCTAAGGCAGGAGGATTGCTTGAGCCTAGGAGTTAGAAGTTGCTTTGGGCTAGGCTCAAGCAATGGCACTCTGGCTTGGGGTAACAGAATAAGACACTGTCTCCAAAAAGAAAAAAAATCTATTTTTTTCTTTTTTTTTTTTTGGTAGAGACAGAGTTTCACTTTATTGCCCTCGGTAGAGTGCCGTGGCATCACACAGCTCACAGCAACCGCCAACTCCTGGGCTTAGGCGATTCTCCTGCCTCAGCCTCCCGAGTAGCTGGGACTACAGGCGCCTGCCACAACGCCCGGCTATTTTTTTGTTGCAGTTCAGCTGGGGCTAGGTTTGAACCCGCCACCCTTGGCATATGGGGCCGGCGCCCTGCTCACTGAGCCACAGGCGCTGCCCAAAAATCTATTTTTTTTCTAAATAAATAAATCTATTACTCACTAATATGGTAATCTTAGCATTTTCTTTAAAAAAAAAAATAATTTTTAAAAATTATTTAAAAAGGCTTACTCTGTCACCCAGAGTGGAGTACAGTGGTGTGATCAAAGCTCACTGCAGCCCCAAACTACTGGGCTCAAGAGATCTTCTCAATTAAGCCTCCTGAGCAGCTGTGACTACAGTCACATACCACCATTCCTGGCTAATTTTAAATATTTTTTTTTTGTAAAGACAAGGTATTGTTATATTGCCCAGGCTCATCCTGAACTCCTAGCCTCAAGCGATCTTCCATCTTAGGCCCCCAATATGCTAAAGATTACAGGTGTGAGCCACCATGGCCAACCTATCATTTTTATTAACCATCTGCATTTTCTTTATGTGAATTTTCTCTTAATTTCACTTAATGATCATCAATGTTGAGCAGCCTGAAATGTAAACAAAGAAATTATTAAAAAGCCAAATTTCAGAAAGTGGTATCAACACTATTAAGATTACTAGGGTTACAGAAAAAATAAGAAGCCAGAGATTTCATATAAGATGTCAATAATTCTGACATTTTAATGAAGAGTAAATTTTGCCTCTATATTTTTAAGAATAAATTTCATCTTTTAGAACAAAAATAGGAAAATACCCATTTGATTTATATTAATAATTTCTCTGAAGGTCAATGAGATTAGAATTGTAGGTAGAGGTCAAAGTATATTTTATACACAATGTCCTAAAAACTGGTATTGTGTGCTTATGGGTAGGTTTTATTTTTCTTTTTAAGTAAAAGCAGAAAAAGGATGGAAGGATAGTTCCAGGCTATTAATAGTTAACTGTGGTAAGAATATTTGTGCTGGTTACTTTCTTCTTTGTAAGTTTTCTGTATTCTGTGTTTTTATAAACTTAAGGAAAAAAGATACCTGCTTTGCACAAAGAAGTGTTCTGGGACAATCATACATTCAACAAAGACAAAGATATGCTCTGAGTGAGTTACAATCTAGTGTGCAGAAAACAGACTGCAAAGAGCCAAGGATAACACAAGACTGAATTAAAACATTCTTTTCAGGGCGGCGCCTGTGGCTCAGTGAGCAGGGCGCCAGCCCCATATACCGAGGATGGCGGGTTCAAACCCAGCCCCGGCAGAACTGCAATAAAAAAAAAATAGCCGGGTGTTGTGGCGGGCGCCTGTAGTCCCAGCTACTCGGGAGGCTGAGGCAGGAGAATCGCCTAAGCCCAGGAGTTGGAGGTTGCTGTGAGCTGTGTGACGCCACGGCACTCTACCAAGGGCAATAAAGTGAAACTCTGTCTCTACAAAAAAAAAAAAAAAAAAAACGTTCTTTTCATTTAGGTACAAATAAGGTATGTCTTTCTTTTGCATTTCCTCACATTCCTGGTCTAGTCAATAATCAACATTCTCTCTCTCCCTGGAAAGTGAAAAAAAAAAAAACAAACCTATGAACATTTTAAAATGCATCAGAGGAATAACTAAAAACCTTCCTGGAATTTTATGGCAA
Source organism: Nycticebus coucang (assembly GCF_027406575.1). Lineage (NCBI taxonomy): Eukaryota > Metazoa > Chordata > Mammalia > Primates > Lorisidae > Nycticebus > Nycticebus coucang. Next base: position 109,535,272 of record NC_069787.1, on the reverse strand, counting down.
TAGATATAAATGATACCAAAAAAATAAGACATTGTATTTGAAAAAAATTTGGTATACAGTGGTACTTAATTTTCTATGCAGTAGAAACCCTTCACAACCTAAGAACCAGCTAATTGCAAAAGATAACTGATTTGCTGAATTATAGTTTTCATAGAATGCTCATCAATGAGGACAGAAAGAAAGTAGAAGTTAGAAGTTAGCTAACCAGGTGTGGTGGCTAACACCTAAAGTTAGAAGGTAGCTAACACCTATAATCCTAGCACTTTCGAAGGCTAAAGTGGGAGGACCACTTGATGCCAGGAGTTTAAGATCAGCCTGAACAGGGCACCACCTGTGGCTCAGTGAGTAGGGCGCCAGCCCCATATACCGCGGGTGGTGGGTTCAAACCCAGTCCCAGCCAAATTGCAACCAAAAAATAGCCGGGCGTTGTGGCAGGCGCCTGTAGTCCCAGCTACTCGGGAGGCTGAGGCAAGAGAATCGCTTAAGCCCAGGAGCTGGAGGTTGCTGTGAGCTGTGTGATGCCACGGCACTCTACCAAGGGCCATAAAGTGAGACTGTCTCCACAAAAAAAAAAAAAAAAGATCAGCCTGAACAATGTAGCAAAACCCTGTCTCTAAAAAAAGAAAAAATTAATTAGCTGGGCGTAGTGATGCACACCTTTAGTCCCAGCTACTTGGGAAGTTGAGGTGGGAGAATCACTTGGGCCCAGGAGTTTAAGGTTGCAGTGTGCTATGATGACACCTTTGCTTTCTAAGTGACAGATCAAGACTCTGACTCAAAAACAAATAAATATAAATAATTAAGTCTTAACCAGATGCTTGACTCACCAAAGAAGGATGCCATCTGCAAGTGACTTGAAAAGACTGCCATCACTGGGATTCATGGGTAGAAGATGCTTACAATCAGGGTCATTTTCTAGGGCTTTGTTTATCCAGTTAACAAAAGCTACTTTTTCTTCCTCTGAAAAGAAAAAATCTTGGTAGGCAAATCTCATGTGACAAACCCTATTATACTGCACACATTTTAATTTCTGCTCAAAGATAATAAATGACATTTATTAAAACTCTACGAAAACACAATAAGGTTTAAGAAAAGGAGAAAGGTGAATTCATTCCACTTTTTCATCTCACCATATTAGAGGAGAGAAAGTATGTATTGTAAATGAGCACAATAAATACCTGGGTGATTCAAAGATCTTTCCAAATATGCATTGCTTTTGAAATCTAATGAATCAGAAGCATAGCATAAGAGAGAAAATATACAAATAAATAGATGAATGAATATATGTGTATATTTAAATAAAAAATACAAGAAACAGGGCGGCGCCTATGGCTCAAAGGAGTAGGGCGCTGGCCCCATATGCCAGAGGTGGCGGGATTCAAACCCAGCCTGGCCAAAAACTGCAAAAAAAAAAAAAATACAAGAAACAAATATCCATGGCAATAAATTCCACCCCTGAAAAAAGATTTAGAGAACTGTGATTTGGGGCCTATGACAGAAACACCAAATACAGTCAAGAATAAAACAGCTCCATTTCTGTGGAATTTTTAACACATGAAAACTGACACAAATCTTGATACCAACACTACTCTTGACATTCTTCATCATCAACTTCTCAGTGTATGGCTTTTAGTAGGGGTATACTGATCTTTAGGCAGGAAATGTTGGGCTATGCAGTGGGGCAAACAGGAAGGAGTAAAAATGTTCTACAACTTTGTTGTTGTTTCATAAATATAATTCCATATAGGTGCTGTGCTGTCCAGTCACTTGGTTGCTTGACAAAAAACAATTCACACATCTCAATATGTGAAAAACCCTTATAATACAGACTCTCAAAATAGATTCCCCCCCAGGGGTTATATATATGAGCTAGCCTTCCCCATGATTGCCCCAGGTCCTAGAAATAGGTAATTTTTCTAAGGAAAAATTTGGCAGGTATCCCCAAAATTTAATCCATCACAAATATACAATCAACAAAGACACAAACATTTACTAATATTCCTTCTTTGTACATATCAATCTGTCCTATCATCTTGCCTCACCATTCATATTTCCTTAGAGAGACTTAGAATCCAGAAATTTAAAGATCACTAAGGGTATGGAGATTCCTCAAAGAACTAAAAGAAGATCTTCCATTTGATCCTGCAATCTCATTATTAGGTATCTACCCAAAAGAAAAAAGTCATTTTACCACAAAAACACTTGCACTAGAATATTTATTGCAGCTCAATTCACAATCACAAGATGTGGAAACAACCTAAATGCCCTTTAACCTATGAATAGATTGATAAATTGTGATGTATGTATATCATGGAATACTATTCAGATAGATAAAAAAACAAAAAGATGGAGATTTTGTAGCTTTTGTTAACAACCTGGAAGGATTTGGAGAACATTTTCCTAAGTAAAATATCATAAGAATGGAAACACAAGCATCACATGTACTCAGTACTAAATTAAAACTGGTAGATTTATAACTACAGGCCCACATGAGAGCAAAATTCAATTAAATTCAAGAAAGGGGGATGTGAGAAGGGGGTTCAGTAAGTTCCCACCCAATAGGTGTAACACCCAGGTATATGGCATACTTTCAGGACGTAACTACACCTTGGACTTTACCCTACGTATGCAAACGATGTAACCTGATTGTATGTACCCTCACACTGACCTGAAATAAAAAAATAAGTAAAGATCACTAAGATAGTGCACCTGTCATCAAGGAATTTTTATTGTAATTATAAAACAAACATGCAAAGAAATGCAACATGAGGGAAATACAACACACCACTTGAGATATATCTGCAGTATTTTAAGAATTTAAAGGACGATATAATCATTTTTAGTTAGGGTGACCGAGCAAAGGCTTTAGGGGGGAGCTACTATTTGAAAAATAGGTTTTCAATAAGTGAAGATGGGCAGGGAGAAGGAGGATGTTCCAGGTATAGTAACCAGAAACGAGATACCACATCACAACTACTAGGATGGTTGTAATTTTTAAAATGGACAAAACCAAGTGTTGGCAAGAATGTGAAGAAACTAGAACCCTCATACATTGCTGATGAGAATGTAAAAGGGTACAGCCACTCTGGAAAACAGTTTGGCAATTCTTTAAAATGTCAACAGAGAGTTACCAAAAGATCCAGCAATTCCACCCCTAGGTATATACCTAAGAGAATTCAAAACATATGTCCACACAAAAATGTGTTCATGGGTGTTCATATAGCATTATTCATAATAGCCAAAAAGTGGAAACAAACCAAATGTCCATCAACTGATGATAGGATAAACAAAATTTATATTACCCATAGAATGGAATATTTAGCAATAAAAAGGAATGAAATATGATATATGCTAAAACATGAATAAACCTTAAAATTATGCCATTGAAGGGCAGTGCCTGTGGCTCAAGGAGTTGGGCTCTGGCCCCATATACTGGAGGTGGTGGGTTCAAACCTGGCCCCTGCCAAAAATTGCAAAAAAAACCCAACACCATGACATGAAAAAAAAAAAAATGGGAGGCACCTGTGGCTCAGTGGATAGGGTGTAGGCCTCATATACCAAGGGTGGTGGGTTTGAACTTGGCCCCGGCCAAAACTGCAACAACAACAACAAAAAAATTATGCCATTGAAAAAGCCTGTTAAAGGCCACTACAGTACGATTCCATTTCTGTAAAATTTCCAGAATACAGAATAAACAGAAAGTAGATTCATAGTTGCAGAGGCTTTGGGAAGGGGGAAATGGGGAATGACTGCTGATGAGGAGTGTCTCTTAGGCATAATGAAAGTGTGCTGAAATTAAATAGTGATGATAATTGTACCACTCTGAACATCTGAAAACTACTGAATTGCATACTTTAAAATGGTCAATTTCATGCTATGTCAACTTTATCTCAATAAAGCTACTATTTTAAAAAAGCCATTAAACATTCTGTATCTTGGGCGGCACCTGTGGCTCAATGAGTAGGGCGCCGGCCCCATATGCCAAGGGTGGAGGGTTCAAACCCAGCCCCGGCCAAACTGCAACAAAAAAATAGCCGGGCGTTGTGGCGGGCGCCTGTAGTCCCAGCTGCTCGGGAGGCTGAGGCAAGAGAATTGCGTAAGCCCAAGAGCTGGAGGTTGCTGTGAGCCATGTGACGCCACGGCACTCTACCCGAGGGCGGTACAGTGAGACTCTGTCTCTACAAAAAAACAATTAACAAAAAACAAAAAACAAAAAACAAAAAAAAACCATTCTGTACCTTCAAGGTAATAGTTATGTGGGTGTATTCTTATGTCAAAAATCTGATCATATACCTAGAAATAGTATTCTTTATTTACTTTATTATGTATATCTTATACCTCAACAAACAAGTAAACAAAAATCTATGATGACAGAGATCAGAAAGGGGGTTACCTCTAAGGAAGAATAGTTACTGACTGTTAAGGGAATGAGGGAACCACACAGGGTAATGGAAATATTCCATATCTTTACCTGGTTGACAAGTACATGAATGTATACACAGTAAAAATTCATTGAGCTATATATACTTTGCTGAATGTATATTATATCTCAATTTCCTTTTGTTTTTTCTCTTTTTAAAAAGAAACCATGTCAAGGAGGCACCCGTAGCTCAGTGGGTAGGGCGTCAGATACACACCCAGGCTGGTGGGTTCGAACCTGGCCTGGGCCAGCTAAACAACCATGACAACTGCAACAACAACAACAACAACAACAACAACAACAAAAAATAGCCAGGTGTTGCAGGCACCTGTAGTCCCAGCTACTTGGGAGGCTGAGGCAAGAGAATCGCTTAAGCCCAAGAGTTTGAGGTTGCTGTGACACCACGGCTCTCTACCAAGGGCAACATAGTGAAACTCTGTCTCAAAAAAAAAAAAAAAAAAGAGAAAAACAAAAAAGAAAAGAAAAAAAACAAAAAAACATTTCAGTACATTTGCGGGCAGAAATTGCGTTAACACATTGCTGACTGGTCACAAGTTACCCAAAAACACTGATAGATTCTGCATAAAATTGCTAGTCAGCAATGTTTAATATAACAGCTGCTCCCTGATTCATTTCTCCCGGTCTCAATTCTCAGTTGTCCCAAACTCAGCCTACTTTATTCTTTCTCCCTGCCTCACCTCTCAGCTGCTTATAATATAGAATCACACAGCACCTCTAAAATCTTAAGAGGCGAATAAATACCTTTCAAAAAGTGAAGGTAGCAATAATAGACCATGGCCTTTACCACTACTTCCCTAGTGGGAAAGGCTAAAATAGAAATTGTAACAGATGGGAGAAATTTGGGTGTATCATTAAAGGAAAATCTAAATAGGGAAAGAAGAGAATCAAGAGGATAATTAACAGATTCAGATTACGAAGGAAGAAAGAAGAAAAAAAAAAGTTAAAGGGAATTTTGCCCAAAAGTCAAAAAGCATAGCTCTAATTATGTTCATATAAATAATAGGAACTTGGCCAAAGGTTCAACATCTTGATCTTGAAAAGGAAGCTTAACACAGAGCAAGACACATCATCTTAAGAGTAATGTGACTCTGGATTTCCCACTGGGCAACAATCCAGTGATTTTATCAGACCAAGCAAATCAGGTGCTGTGCTCTCCAGTTATTTGGTTGTTTGATAACAAATGAATCACATTATCTCAGCTCTTGGAAAATGGAAGAGAGGGTGGCGCCTGTGGTTCAAGGAGTTGGAGGTGGTGGGTTCAAACCCAGCCCTGGCCAAAAACCACAAAAAAAAAAAAAAGGAAAATGGAAGAGAAAAATCTTTATAATAAGCCTCTCTACCATTCCTAGATCAGATCTAAATGTAAAGCTGCCTTATAAGTCACGATGAAAAAGCCTTTCGAAAGCCACTATTAAATACATCCAATGCTGAAATGTACAAACAACTTCTTTTTTGTTGTGTTTAATATTTTTGACATAGACTGAGTTTGAACCATAGTAGGAATTCATTGATTTCAACACCTCTAGGATTTTTTTTATTTAAACATTTCTGAAACAGATGCATTTCAAATTCAATGGCATGTTATAATGTCATCTGCAGTATTCTTTTTTCCTTTAATAGTACATAAAATAATGGTATGAATCACAATGAACAGCATCTTAGATTTGATGAAATATGGCACTTAATGAATGACTCAATGACTAAAAGATCAAATTTGAAGTGACCAGTTACCTGAATAAGAATGCTGTGTGCCCTCACTGGAAATAGATGAAGTTCCTCCAATAGCAGTAATCCCTTCCCTCTTGTTAATTATTTTTCGGAATGTTTTGCTGATATCTTTGCTTTTTAACTCTTGCATTAGCTGGAATGGAATATAGTAAAATTGAGACTTGATCATCTGGCAACATGAAAGATATTTAGACTTCTTTATTGATTTGAAACGACTCCAAAATAAATACTAATCATGTATTTGTGCACTTACTGTTTATATACACAGATAACTCTCATCATTCATCCTATAACAAAATGGACAAATGTTTGCATCCCAACCACTGGAATAAATTTTATTATAACTAAGCTTAAATTGAACACATTGTAATTATTGACTTGCCATAATCTTTTGTCCTGAAAACATAAGAAATAACTATATGATAAAGATAAAAGAATGCTCTAATGAAGGTATTTTTCTGACTAAGCATCTCAAATGTATCTATGTTAAATAAGCTAGCTCTTAATAGGAAATAGCATAGGCTTATAGAAACTCCTTCTCCCGGGCGGCGCCTGTGGCTCAGTGAGTAGGGGCACCGGCCCCATATACCGAGGGTGGCGGGTTCAAACCCAGCCCTGGCCAAACTGCAACAAAAAAATAGCCGGGCGTTGTGGCAGGCACCTATAATCCCAGCTGCTCGGGAGGCTGAGGCAAGGGAATCGCATAAGCCCAAGAGCTGGAGGTTGCTGTGAGCCGTGTGACTCAACGGCACTCTACTAAGGGCAGTAAAGTGAGACTCTGTCTCTACAAAAAAAAGAAACTCCTTCTCCTAATCACTGTCTCACTGGACTCTCCAGAGACTGGCAAAACTAAATGCAATCAGTTCTCCATGCAGCAGCCAAAGTGATTTGTTTGTTTTTTTTAACTGCAAATCCAATCGTGTCACTTCACATTCTATTCCTCCTACTTCGTTGGCTTCCTATTGCTCTTATAATAAAGACAAAAATTCTATAAGGCCCTATGTGACCTGATTCTGACTTACTTCTACAGTTACATGCCTTATCCTTAACCATCTCAGCTCCAGCCACATTAACACTTTTTTCAATTGCTTGAGAGTATCCATCACTTCTAAAGCCAAAACGCCTCTACACATACTGTCTCTTCTACCTCCCTTTCATAGCATTCATTTTCCCAAACATACCTTTACCTATTTAGCATCTGTCTTTAGAACTCCACTCAGTCTTCATAGCTTCGAGAACACCTTCTGAGTCCCTGGGTTCTCCAACCTACCCTTCAAGTGCAATTCCTTCCACTACAAACTCTCATAGGACCCATACCATTCTGTCATAACAATTATCACAGTTATCTTTTATCCATTTGTATGATTCAGCCTTTCCCATCACATGTAAACTCCATGAAAGCAGGGACCATGTATTTTTTTACTCATCACATCATTTACAGTGCCTAGCAAAGCTTGGGAAAAGCTAAAATATTTGCCTAATGAATAAATAATGCAAAACCCGATAATTTGTATTCCATAAATATTTATGCAATTGTATTAATGGTCTGTAAGTCTGTAGTTACTCTAGAGCAGTGGTTCTCAATCTTCCCAATGCTGTGGCCCTTTAATACAGTTTCTGTGGGTTGCGACCCACAGGTTGAGAACCGCTGCTCTAGAGAATGAACTACTATTACTTAAACCTGACTTCCATTCCAAAATTTGAGAGTGATTTTTATTCTTTTATTTTATGAACAATTAGTAGGAAATGTTATTTGTATAAATTATTCTGCAATAATAATTATTATTATAATCATCATTTAAACACAATGCTTTTTGTGGCCTCTACAGCTGCAACTAACCAAAGCTAGCAATAATATTAATTAAAATTCTGTTTGAAACAAAATGATCAGTAGCTAGGAGAGAATTAGATTACTTACTGACACAAACTCTTCAAAACTGATTTTTCCATCTTTATTGTTGTCGGCAACTGCTAGGATTTTCTCCACAATCTCGCGCACCTTGTAGCCAGGAAGAGGAAGGCTTGCTTCCTTAAACAGGTCTTGAAGTTCATAGTCACTGACATATCCACTGTTGTCAATATCTGTAAAGATATATTATGAGCTATCAAATATCATTTGTACTTTTTACTGAAGATGTGTACTCAGAAGGCCATTTGGGGGATTCATAGGCATGCAGAATCTTTCATGTTTGTTTCACAAGTGGCAGTATCCTTTTTTCCTGCACCTGAACTGTACAAAGTGTACTATATGCTTTATTAAGAAACTCATTTTTAAATAGTTTATCCCCATAGATTTAGGGCCACTATATGTATTTTAAGTATACAGTATATAGCCATTGCTCTGATAGATAGAAAACCCCAGTTTTAGCACATGATTAAAGGTCAAAGAACTAACCATGAAGAAGTCTCAGATATTTATATACAGGGTGGCCATAAAGTTCACACTATTTTAAATTGCGCTTGAACTTTATGGCCACCCTGTATACCAGTTATAGTCAAAAGGCAACACCCACCTGAACTTTAACTTCTTGATGAAATTTACAAAATGAATCTGCTGGCCCCACATTCCATATAAAATATGTGCATTATATAAAATACACACAAGGCAATCTTGTTCTACACTTGGTTGCTGTTCTATTTGTCAATAATTCATTACTCCTTCCTTATATATTTATGATACTATTATGTATGCTGAATCACGTTTGATGTCATTTTGAGATTAGGTGTTCAAGAAATTCATACCTATATTTGGATTTTTGGCAGTAAGTTTTCATGTGTTTTCACGTCATCATTGAGAAGCCCTTCCCTGAGATTTTCTCTAGAGATAAGATATTACATCTTGACTCAGAACAAAAATGACACAAAACACTTCTACCAAGAGTTGGCAGCAGAGCTTTGAATTTTTTTTATTTGTTGCCTGGATCAATGATGTACAAGGTGTCTATCTGGCAGTAGTTGGTTTGTTTCCTATATTTCTTTTTCTTCTCAGCAAAAGAGCTCTCGTCACTATAATTGAATTAATATTAAAGATAGAAACCTTTCCTTGGACATCTCATATGAAAGTATTAGAATTAATTATGTTCAAGATGAATGGAATATGGTGGCTCAGTCGGTAAGGCGCCGTCCCCATATACTGAGGGGGGTGGGTTCAAACCCGGCCCCGGCCGAACTGCAACAAAAAAATAACCGGGCGTTGTGGTGGGTGCCTGTAGTCCCAGCTACTCGGGAGGCTGAGGCAAGAGAATCGCTTAAGCCCAGGAGTTGGAGGTTGCTGTGAGCTGTGTGATGCCATGGCACTCTACCGAGGGCCATAAAGTAAAACTCTGTCTCTACCAAAAAAAAAAATTGATATAATCACAGAAGGCAGCTAAATTAATTGATATCATAATAATATTGCTTTCTTTGAATTTAGAGTAAAATCTCATTATTAGTATATCACCAGCACAGAACTGTTTCCCATAATTCTGAAAAATAAACAGAGTCAGCTGGCAGTATGATGGGAAGTATTTAAAAATAAAGAAGATTGAGGAAGTTATTTACCTGCTAACCATGTTAAACTAACAAAATTAAATAAAAGCTGACTCTGTTTATTTTTCAGAGCAATAGGATTCTGAGCCAAGCAATTTGTTAAGAACTTGACTCACATCATCTCATAAAATCCTTACAACTTTGAGGTAGTTACTAATATTATTTCTATTGTTAGAGGTGAGCAGATAAAGGCTTAGGTTAAATAACCATAAAAATCAGGAATGGATTAACAAGCTGTGGTATATGTATACCATGGAATACTATTCAGCTATTAAAAAAAATGGAGACTTTACATCCTTCGTATTAACCTGGATGGAAGTGGAAGACATTATTCTTAGTAAAGCATCACAAAAATGGAGAAGCATGAATCCTATGTACTCAATCTTGATATGAGGACAATTAATGACAATTAAGTTTATGGGGGGGGAAGCAGAAAGAGGGATGGAGGGAGGAGGGTGGGGCCTTAGTGTGTGTCACACTTTATGGGGGCAAGACATGATTGCAAGAGGGACTTTACCTAACAATTGCAATCAGTGTAACTGGCTTATTGTACCCTCAATGAATCCCCAACAATAAAAAAAAAAAAAAAAAAATCAGTTTGAAAAAAAAAGACTTTCTTACAACTCAACAACAAAGCAAATAAACTGATTGAAAAATAGGTAAAGGGCTTGAACAACTGGCCAGTGAGCACATGAAAATGCTCTACATGATTAATCAGTGGGAAAATGCAAATCAAAACCATGGAATACTACTTTACCCCCATGAGAATGGTATCTTCAAAAAAAACACGTGTTGTTAGGAGATGGAGAAAACATCTCATATACTACTAGTGGGAATGTAAGATAATACATTCACTATAAAAAACAATATAGGGGCGGCGCCTGTGGCTCAAGGAGTAGGGCGCCGGTCCTATATGCCGGAGGTGGCGGGTTCAAACCCAGCCCCGGCCAAAAACCACAAAAAAATAAAAAAATAAAAATAAAATAAAAAGACCTTAAAAAAATATATATATAGGAATAATCACTCACGCTTTCATATGAGAGATAAATCACAACTATAGTCCAGATGAAGGAGAGAAGGGGAGGAAATGGGAAGGGAGGGGGTGGTTTGATAGAGGGAGGTTTCATGGTGGGACCATACCTATGGAGCATATTGCAAGGGTACAAGTCAAATCTATCAAGTATAGAACACAAATATCTTAACACCGTGATTAAGTAAATGAGGTGTAAGCTATGTTAATTAGTAGGATGAACACACTCCAATTTGTACAAATAATCAACACATGGAATTCCACAAAGTCATAAATATATCCATGATCTATGTATGTGACTTAATTAAAAAAAAGAAAAAAGAGGGCAGCGCCTGTGGCTCAGTGAGCAGGGCACCGGCCCCATATACCGATGGTGGCAGGTTCAAACCCGACCCCAGCCAAACTGCAACAAAAAAATAGCCGGGTGTTGTGGCAGGCGCCTGTAGTCCCAGCTACTCAGGAGGCTGAGGCAGGAGAATCGCCTAAGCCCAGGAGTTGGAGGTTGCTGTGAGCTGTGTGACGCCACGACCCTCTTCCGAGGGCGATAAAGTGAAACTCTGTCTCTACAAAAAAAAAAAAAAAAAAAAGAAAGAAAAAAGAAAAAAAAACAACATGGTAGTTCCTCCAAAACTTAAATATAAGAATTACCATATAATCAAGCAATTCCACTCCTGGGTAAACACTCAAAATAACTGAAAGCAAGAACTTGAACAGAGATTTGTATACCTGGATCATAGCTGCATTATTCACAACAGCCAAAAGATGGAAATAGCTGGGTCTGCAGCATATGCCCGTAATCCCAGAACTTTGGGAGGCCAAGGCGGGAGGATCACTTGAGGCCAAGTGTTTTAGACCAGCCTGGACAACACAGTGAGACTCCATTTCATCTCTAAAAAAATTTAAAAATTAGCCAGGCATGATGGTAGGGCACCTGCAAGTCTAAGCTACTTGGGAGGCTGAAGCAGGAGGACTGCTAGAGCCCAGGAGTTAGAGGCTATGATCACTCCGCTCCACTCTATCCTGGACAGCAGAGCGAGACACCATCTCTTTAAAAAAAAATAAAATAAAATAAGGTGAAAACAACCCAAATGAACACCACTGGATGAATGGATAAGCAAAATACAGTATTAGTCTTTAAAAGTTAGGAAATTCTGACATATGCTACAACATGGATGAATTTAGAGTGTATTATGCTAAGTGAAATAAGTCAGTCACAAAAAGACAAAAATTGTATCATTCTACTTATATGAGGTGCCTCGAATAGTCAAATTCATACAGACAGAAAATAAAGGTGGTGATTACCAGGGGCTGGAGGAGAAGGAGAAAATGGAGAATTATTATTTAATGCAGGGGTCCTCAAACTTTTTAAACAGGGGGCCAGTTCACTGTCCCTCAGACCATTGGAGGGCCGGACTATAGTTTAATAAAAAAAAAAAAACTATGAACAAATTCCCACGCACACTGCACATATCTTATTTTGAAGTAAAAAAACAAAACAGGAACAAATACAATCACACCACCACATGTGGCCCGCGGGCCATAGTTTGAGGACCCTTGATGGGTATGGAGTTTCAGTTCTGGAGGATGAAAAAAGTTCTGGAAAGAGATGGTGGTGATGGATCAAGAACTATGTGAATGTATTTAATGCTAGTATATACCCCAAAATGTTTAAAATGGTAAATTTTGTTATGTATATTTTATTTAAATTTCACAAAGATAAAAAAAGAAGGAAAACAGAATAATATTTTAACTCCCTCTTGTACTAGTGGCCTCAGATACCCTTCTAGTAATGTTGGAGGGACATGTCCCTATGTTGCTGAGAAAAGTTGTCTGGTATAAATTAGCAGAGGGCTTGCTGAGTTCACGAGTAGCACTTTATCTTGTCAATAAAGTCAGCCAGTACATATTCTGCCACTCTGAGCACTTCCCTCAGAACAAATTATCTTGCTGTCAAAATTGTTCCATCACTGAATTGTTTATTCAATATCATTAGATAAATATTGCAAGATTATACATATGAGTCATAAAGTTGGTGTACTAAACAAATAAAATAAATTACTAATTCATTTGTTTTACTAAGAGCTGGGTAGCAATTTTATTCATGCTACCAACTGCACCTGTAAAATGATATCAATATAGAAGTAGGAAATATATTTTTATTACTTCCTCTGTTTCAATGCTCAAAATGAACAGAACATTTCAAAAATTGCCCAGTTTTTGTCTTGAAAAGATTCTAGGCGCTATATATAATTCTCTGTAACATTTATGATTAATAATTTTCTAAAAATCATACCATATTCATGCAATGCTCTAATAATAAATATGCCATTCCCAGGCAAAAGGGGAAGGGCTTAGAGATTTGCCCAATTTGCAATGATCTGTAAATCATGAGCTGAATTTTACCTTTTTTTTTAACAGCTTTACTTTTTAAATGTAATTTTTTCCTCATATTGGTCTCCAAAACTCATTCTGCACTGTATTTTACCTACATTAGCTTTAGTTATTATTCTCTAGGTTTGAGAGAAATCTTACCACAAGACCAACTATGATCCTCCCTGGGCTACCATATGACCCTGCTTTTCATGGAGTGCTCTGTTGCACTGGAGGAGGAGGCTGACGAGTAAGGGGCTAAGATGATGGTGTCATTATCCCAGTGTCTATTCACTGTGCTCACCTTTCACTGGCTTCACCTTTCACTTGCATGCATTTGCAGACTAAAGGAAAAAAACTGGAATTATATTTTCTTTGTTTACTGTGGATTTCCTAAGAGCAAAATGCAAAAGAATTGGGATCCAAAGGTGTATGAGAAAATTTTTTTGGAAGAAAAATATAAACTGTCAAATGATAATGTCATAAAGACAAAACACTAAATGGCTTTAAAAAGTAAAAGAAGAAAAATGAGACATACACCCTTTAAAAACAACACTAAGACTTTTTAATTATGCATGAGGGAGAAGGAAATAAGACACATGGCCATTCAGATTTTAAAAATATTCTGCATAAAGTCAGAAAGTGTTACTGTTAGTGACAAAGACATGAGGGCCAGGGAGTTCAGTTTATACACAAGGAAGTGTTTCTATATTTTTTTTCTGTAATGAGGATACCATGTTAAGTGTATTAAGTTACACGGTCATTCATTAACCTGAATTATTCTGCAACAAAGTGATCAAAGAACTCAAAGTCCACTTCACCTAGAAATTCAAGCCAGTCTCAGCTTATCGTTCAGAAAGAAAGAATCCAGTGAAGCCTAGATGAAAAGAAAAAGGAATAAATCTGGACATAACTGGATGGTAGTAGAAGAAATAAAAGATATTGTTCTATTTTGAAGTCTCACATCAAACAGTAATACCATATTTACTTTTTCTCAAGCATACCTATTTTATTAAATGCTTCTTGTAGCTCTTCAAGCTCCTCCCGAGAAATGGTAGTAGTACTGTTTTCCATCTCTGGACAGGAAAGATTACCTTCAGGTCTTTATATCTAGGAGAAGCAATATCATAAAAAGAACATTAGCCCTTTGGAAACATTTATCTAAGCAACATAAGGTATAAAGGAAGTACATTCTCTATAAGAAATCATCCATTAGATGTGGATGAAACACATAGGAAACACATAGGATCAGGTCCCCCGGTAACATACTCTCCTAAATAATAACTAAGACTCAGGAAAGGGAAGAAATATCTGTTTTTCACACTTTGTGCTTTTACAGGGCTATTTCTCAATAGCCTGTATAATTTTTATTTATATTTCTCAATAGCCTGCACAATTTTATATTTTATCCTACCATTTCAGTAAAATACACATTTGAAGTTTGAGACAAGCATAGCATTTATAAATGTAAAGCATGTGGTCAAAAAGTACGATTTAAAGACATGAGTAATGCAAAAAGAAAATAAAGTAAGCTAGAGTATGCTCATTTGAGATTGATTTTTTGGTTTCAGGTTCTGCTTTACAATATCCAACCATTGTCACATCCTTTCCTCGTCCCTGTGCAAGGTCTGTGAGGCCCGTTGTTGCCCTTGTTATTCTGAGTAGGTAAGACAAACTAAAAAAGAAAAAAATTATGTAAGACTAAACTGTAAGTAAGAAGGTGGTGTTCATTAGAGAAAATGTTGACGACAAATGCCCTAGACAGAAAATTTAAATTACCCATAATACTACCCACCAGAAATATTGACCATTATCTTTTTGTTGTCTTTATCTTTCAGGTCTATTGTCTAAGCACGTGTGTAACTCCCCCCCTCCCCCACTTTTTTTTTTTTTGAGACAGAGTCTCAAGTGGTTAGAGTGCTATAGTGTCACAGCAACCTCAGACTCAGGGGTTGAAGTGATTCTCTTGCCTCAGCCTCCCAAGTAGCTGGAACTACAGGCGCCTGCCACAATGCCTGGCTATTGGCTATTTTTGTTGTTGTTGTTTTAGCTGGCCTGGGTCAAACCCACCAGCCCTGGTGTATGTGGCCAGCACCCTATCCACTGAGCTATAGGTGCTGCCCGTGTGCACCTTTTTTGGAGGAAGAACAATGTGTCCCTACTCTCTTAGCTGTGGTGCTTTCAGTACTTAACTCTTTTTTTCTTGTCCTAAGCCATTGTCATTATGTCTCCATGTTACTTAAGGGCCACATATTACTATGTGATAACTCAATAATTATTATGTGATATTACTATGTGATAACTTGATAAATCCCTTATTTCAGGGTATTCGCATTGCTTCACTAATCATTTCATTGTTAATAATATTTTATGGCTGGCACCCATAGCTTAGTGGTTAGGGCACTGGCCACGTGCACTGGGGGTGGCAGGTTTGAACCCAAACTGGTTTTTGCCAAACAACAATGACAACTGCAACAACAACAACAAAAAAAATAGTCGGGCATTGTGGTGAGCACCTGTAGTCCCAGCAACTTGGGAAGCTAAGGCAAGAAAATCAACGTAAGCCCAAGAGTTTGAGGTTGCTGTGAGTTGTGACGCCACAGCACTCTACTGAGGGCGACATAGTTAGACTTTGTCTCAGAAAATATATATTTTAATGAATATCCTTGTAGATAAATGTTTGTTCATATCCACGTTTATTTCTGCTTAATATTTAAAAGAATTACTTTTTTAAGAACTTCTGATATGTAGCAGTGCAACTCACTTTTAAAGACTTAGTGGTTTGACATTCAATGTAAAGATAAAAATGAATATGACTTATCTTGTATTCCTTATACACTGATGTAATTAGTTCTATCAGTTAACATATACCTCGGAAAATAAGTGAAAAAGAGTGCTTTATAAGATAACAGGAATTAAAACTAAGTAGGATTTTTTTTAACACACTTTTTGAAATTTATATAGAAGGTTCGCTACATCCCTAATTTTTCAGGAAAGCAGAATTTTCAAAGTAATTTATTCACTAAAATTTATCATTGATTATTTTTAAATTATATTAAATTGCATAAAGCCTTTTAAGAGTATGCTCATTTAAGATCTCTATACCAATCTGTTTAGAACTTTTGATGTTCTTTCAAAATCATATATGTCTTTGTCTTACAGTTTTTTTGCAGCATGGTTCTAATTAAATACACAGTTGACTCTTTTGTTTAAATATACCATTGTCCACTATATAATTCTATACTTTGTTTTTTTTAACTGAAGAGCTCAAGTCAGAGGAATAAGAAAAAATCATCTTGCTCCCCAGATGCAGTTTCTTACATCTTAGCATCAGAATTGTCATTTTTAGGTTTTACTATATTTAAAACTACATGCAGGCATACTTATTTTGTGTTAAAAGACATTAAATAGTCCTTTTAAGATTTTTAAGCATAATATCCTGGGTCTGCAAAATGCTACTTCTGTTGTAGCTGGCTTTAGGTCTCTGTGGTCTTGGCCATCCTGCATATCCTTTCCTGTATTCAAAGTGGTTTCTATCTTTCCCCTCAAATTTTAAAAATAACTCCATTTTTATCATTGCGGTCAACAGTACTTAAGTTGACCTTGCATTTGAAATGATAAAAATAAACCTAGGATTCTATTCTTTGCTCATATGTATTCAAATTTTTCATTTGTTAATTACATAAAATATTTATAAAAATGCAAAACCATCATTTAAAAGTATTGAAAACTCAATTTATCCATAGAAAGTTATCTTTCTTATTTTTAAAGCTTTGTTTTTATATGTAGTTAAGTGTAAAGATGTTGCTTTGAGTCCTTCAGTATTTAAAAGAAACAAATAGAAAATATAGAATGATCTTCAAGTTATACAAACAGTTTCCAATTTAGGATAGTTTGACTTACAAAAGCTATTTGCACTCAGCAGAAAGCAGTATAACGTGCTCTTAAAACACTGGGCAGCAGCAGGCAGCCACAGTTCCAATTCAGCTACACCATCACGAGAGTGACCAGCTGATGAAGCCAAAAGACTGCCCAACTCTAAGCTAATGTGTGTTGACCATGTTTAAGGTGGGCTCGGCTAAGCTATGACCTTCAGTAGGTTGAGGGTACTAAATGCTTTTTGGACTTCTGATATTTTCCACTTACAATGGGTTTATCAGTAAGTTGAGCATCTGCACTCTTAAAAAGAACAAAGCAAGGGGCAGAAAAGTAAGTATGGTGGGGGGAGGGTGGTATCAATTGTGTATTTATAAAACATTTCCGGAAAATACAAGAAAATGTTAACAGTAATTGTGTACAGGAAATGGGGAATTGCAGGCAGAGAGTATATACTCTTCAATGTATGCTTTTTTTAGACTTAAAGTAATTACACTTTTTTCTTTTTTTTTTGAGACAGAGTCTCCCTCTGTCCCCCAGGCTAGAGTACAGTGGCATCACCATTGCTCACTGCAATTTCAAACTCCTGGACTTAGGTGATCCTCCCGTCTCAGCCTGTGAATAGCTGGGACTATAGGCCCACCCCACCACACCTGGCTAATACTTTCCACTTTTAGTAGAGATGGAATCTCATTCTTGCTCAGGCTGGTCTCGAACTCCTGAGCTCAAGAAATCTACCCACCTCGGCCTCCCAGACTGCTAGGAGCCACTGCACCTGACAAATACACATTTTTCATATTCTTCTTTTAAGCTTATGGGGGGGGGAACCTGAAAAATAAAAGGCAATCATAGAAAAACACTGAAAAAAATAAAACAAATACTGTTGGTCTGAACGTACACATTACTGAACATAGATAAGATTATATAGAAAGTAGCTATACTTATATGTAACAATTTTGAATAAGAAAATCTACATTTCCTCAAAAAGTAACACCTATGATTAAAACAGTAAATAATTTACAGTTTTCCATAAAGACAGTAGTAGAGTGGTTAATGAAAACGGTACTCCTTCTTTTACATGTACAGAACCAGACATAAATATATTGTTTCAATATTTTTCTATGTTTTTACAAAAATGTGATTATGTTAGAGTTCTCCAAAAACTAATTATAGTATGTGGTGAATCTTAACAAGCATTTTTACACAGCACAATAAACTTATTGGGAGCAAAATATCTCCTTGGCTAAGAAACATAATAGTTGGATTTGATGTATAAGACTATCCTAGTTACATGATCCCCAAATTAATTGCTTGGTATTGTTTTTTTCAATGAAAAAAAGTTTTCTATTATAATAGCATAGGTTTTTAAAAATACATATGGAAGAGAATGTATCCAACAACTAAATTTTCAAAAGAATGCACAAAATTTCAGAAGAAAAGCCTAATGATCCAATAACTATCAACCTGATATTAATTTTTCTTACTAGTCTTATATTTAGATAATTAATCTGCCATATACCATCCTAAGTGTTTTGTGTACATTCTCATTTAATCCTCACTACTCCATGATGTAGGTCCTGTCCCATTTTGGCATGAGAGAAAGGGATGCTTTATGGCATCAAGTAACTTTCTCAAGGTCTCAAAATGAGTAACTCTCTCTCAGTCTCTAAACTAAGCTATGATAAAATGCAACCATGTATCATGCCTGCCTGTAGGCTAGAATGCAAGCCTTCTCCCAAATATAACCTGATTCCAGCCATATAAAGGTGTATTTAGAAAATAATCATATGATAGTTCTCACTATTATACAGTATAACCTCTGTAAGTTGACCACCCAAGGGACTGTAACAAACTGGCCAATATACAGAGATGGTCAACATAAGGAACTAAGCCTACTGTGCTGATACACATGGTGCATGACCGGTCTATAAAAATTAGGTCAACTTAAGAAGGTGGTCAATGTAGGAGGTGGCCAACTATGGAAGTTCAACTGTATTTGTAAAATAGTAACTTGCTTTTTGTTTTTTTCTTGAGACAAAGTCTCACTCAGTCATCCTGAGTAGAGTGCCATGGCATCATCATAGCTCACAGCAACCTCAAACTCTTGGGCTCAGGAGATTGTCTTGCCCCACCCTCCACAGTAGCTGGGACTACAGGCACCCACCACAACACTCAGCTAGTTTTTCTACTTTTAGTAGAGATGGGTCTCACTCTTGCTCAGGCTAGCTTTAAACTCCTGAGTTCATGCAATACACCTGCCTCAGCCTCCCAAAGTGTTAGTTAGGACTAAAGGTGTGAACCACCATCCCTGGCTAAAAATTTGCATTTTTAAAAGAAATTAGCCTTCATAAAGTATTGGAGAAAAAATTCTAGCTAGATCAACTCATACCCTGTTTCCCCGAAAATAAGACAGTGTCTTATTTTAAGGTGTGCTCCCAAAGATGAGCTAGGTCTTATTTTCAGGGGACATCTTATCTTTCCTGTGAGTAGGTCTTATTTTCGGAGGATGTCTTATTTTCGGGGAAATGGGGTATTTATCAAGCACAAATTAACTTGTCAGTTGTAAAACGCTCTAGAATACAGTTATTAAAATTCACTTTGCAGGCTTGGTGCCCGTAGCTCAGTGGTTAGGGCGCCAGCCACATACACCAGAGCTGACAGGTTCAAACCTGGCCCAGGTCTGCCAAACAACAATATGACAACTACAACAAAAAAATGGCTGGGCATTGTGACTACAGGAGCCTGTAGTCCCCCCAGTACTTGAGAGGCTGAGGCAAAAGAATCAGTTAAGCCCAAAGAGTTGGAGGTTGCCGTGAGCTATGATGATGCCATGGCATTCTACCAAGGGCAACATACTGAGACTGTCTCAAAAAAAAAAAAAAAAAAAAAAATTCACTTTGCAATTTTAGAAATGAAGAACATGTCAATCAGTACCCAAACACCCCTCATTAAAGTTTACATACCTGGATGCCTGAGAAAGAAAGCTCAGAAGAGTTTAGCTATCAAAATTAACCCTGAAAGATGCAGCCCAGACGCCACCAGCATCATTGACCAGAGACCCACTAATGGGGCAGGTCATGCTGAATTCTTTATATATCTTCCCATGGATGTTGACATGTTCGCTATATTTCTTCAGTAATTCCAACCCTACTTCCTTCATTTTCTTTTTATTTTTAGCACAAATCATTGTAAATGGAACCTTCTTTCACCAATTAAATCCCCTTTTTTCCTTCTCCTAATCCTCAAGTGTACCCTGACACAACCAAATATTTATTTAGAAAGTTAAAGTATATTGTTAAAAATCATTTTCTATTTAGGTGAAATTGCACTTCATCTTTTACGTTCCCTCAAATTTCCAACTTCCTTGAGTTTTCTAAAGTTTTACCAAGGTTAAAGTAATCCTTAATGACTAGCAGGATTTAAAGCCTTCCATAGTTTTAGGGAAAAAGCATTAGGAACCATGATAAATTGCCATGAGACCAATAAGATTTTGAAGTCTTTCCACCAACCCTAAAACTCCCAGTTGTGAAGGACAAAAGCTGTCTTCACTTTTTGGCTTCTTGGCTATTCTATTCTCTCTCCTTCCAAAGTGTTTCTACCTCTGGTCACTTGAAATTCTCTGAGTTTTTGAGCTAGCCCCAGCAGCTTCCCCCATCCATCCTCCACAATTCCCTTCTTCCCTATTCCTCGCCCCTAGCAATATAAAAAGTAATGGCAAATATTTACTGAGGGCTTTCACTGGGTCTAGAACTGTCCTTCTACTGATGAAAAAAATCATCATCTCTTAAAATGTTAATCTGAGGCCTATAGAGAATATGTAAACTGCCCATTTCTTTTTTTTTTTTTTTTTTTTTTTTGTGGGTTTTGGCCAGGGCTGGGTTTGAACCTGCCACCTCTGGCATATGGGACCAGCGCCCTACCACTTTGAGCCACAGGTGCCGCCCTAAACTGCCCATTTCTAGTGCCCAAGGTTTTTTGGTTTTATTTTGAGACAGTCTCACTATGTTGCCCTTGGTAGAGTGCCGTTGCGTCACAGCTCACAGCAACCTCCAACTCTTGGGCTTAAGCGATTCTCTTGCCTCAGCCTCCAAGTAGCTGGGACTAACTACAGGCACCCACCACAATGCCCAGCTATTTTTTGGTTGCAGTTGTCACTGTTGTTTAGCAGGCCCAGGCTGGGTTGGAACCAGCCAGCCCAGGTGTATGTGACCGGTGCCCTAATAGACAGCTACGGATGCCAAGCCTAGTGCCCAAGTCCTTAAGTTCTACATGTACTTCAATTAAAATCCCTATTCTCTTATTGCCAAGCATCATAGGTAGTTTTAAAGAAAGGACTGATAACTACTTCACATTGAAGTACAAAAGACCAATAAACACTTGAGGCACTTGAGGGATTAATTTTTCTAACAATATTGATATTACTCTTTTTTTTTTTTTTTTAGAGACAGAGTCTTACTTTATCGCCCTTGGTAGAGTGCCATGGAGTCACAGCTCAGAGCAACCTCCAACTCCTGGGCTTAGGCGATTCTCTTGCCTCAGCCTCCCGAGTAGGACATTACTCTTTAACCAATATTTACACATCAGCAAAATAAATGAATATCTACCCGTTTTCTCAAAAACACAATCTATGGAAAAAGCAAACTGCTAAAGGATACATATTTACCATTACATACAATTTATTTATTTTTTATTATTATTTTTTTTTTTGTAGAGACAGAGTCTCACTGTACCGCCCTCAGGTGGAGTGCCCTGGCCTCACACAGCTCACAGCAACCTCCAACTCTTGGGCTTACGCGATTCTCTTGCCTCAGCCTCCCGAGTAGCTGGGACTACAGGCGCCCGCCACAAGGCCCAGCTATTTTTTGGTTGTAGTTCAGCCGGGGCTGGGTTTGAACCCGCCACCCTCGGCATAGGGGCGGGCGCCCTCCTCACTGAGCCACAGGCGCCACCCTACATACAATTTATTGTAACTGATAAAAATGAAAAGTACTGGCAGCGCCTGTGGCTCAAGGAGTAGGGCACCGACAGCCCCGGCCAAAAACTGCAAAAAAAAAAAAAAAAAGAAAGAAAGAAAGAAAAGAAAAATACTAAATATATTGCTTATGACACTGTATATATGTAGTAAAACTTAAAAACATATGAGAATAACACAACAAATTTAGAATAATGGTTGTCTATGGAGAGTGAAGCAAGGGGCAAGATTTGAAGTGGGGCTAGACCTATTAACTGTTTCAAATAAATATGTAGTGACAGCAATTATGGCAAAATTTAATGTCTATTTAATCTGGGAATTAAGTACATGGATATCAGTTATATTATTTCTATATCTTTCAGTGTTTTTTCAATAATTCATAATATTTTTTAAAAATTTGGGGTTTTTTTGGAGATAGAGTCTCACTGTCACCCTAGATAGAATCCATGGTGTCACAGCTCACAGTAAACTCAAACTCCTAGGCTTAAGCAATCCTCTTGCCTGAGCTGAGCCTCCCAAGCAGTTGGGACTCCAGGCGTCTGCTACAACACTTGGTTATTTTTTCTATTTTCATTATTATTTTTTTTTTTTAGAGACAGGGTCTGGCTCTTGCTCAGGCTGGTCTCAAAATCCTGAGCTCATGTGATCCGCCCACCTTGGCCTCCCAGAGTTTTAGGATTACAGGCGTGAGACACTGTGCCCAGACTAAAAAAAATTATTCTTAAAGAGAAAAAAAATGCTCTCAATCCGAAGCTACAAACCACTAATAAAAGAAACTCAAACAGTAAAAATAACAAACAAAAAATAAAGACCAAGAATATGTTTTGGAGGAGGGAAAATTTTCCTAAGGCGTTAAGAAATATTTGTTTAAGTACTTCGATCTTGAACAATTAAAATATGAATATTATTGTGGCAGAAAAATTTATGGAAATATTAAATTATGTTTCTTTTCCCTATACAATTAAAGCAGTAACAATTTTTTTTTTTGACACTGAGTCTCAATATGTAGCCCTCAATAGAGTGCCGTGACGTCACAGCTCACAGCAACTTCAAACTCTTGTCCTTAGGTGATTCTCTTGCCTCAGCCTCCCAAGTAGCTGGGACTACCAGCACCCGCCACAACACCCACCTATTTTTTGGTTGCAGTTGTCATTGTTGTTTAGCAGGCCCGAGCCGGGCTCAAACCTGCCATTTTCGGTGTATGTGGTCGGCACCCTATTTACTGAGCTACAGGCGCTGAGCCAGCAATAACAATTTCTTATCTAAGGAACTTTGGCAGCACAGAAAGAAAAACTAGCCTGTAATCTGTGCTTCCCTTTGAGAAGAAGCATAAACCTATTAAAGGGCTTACTTAGGTTGGATGTCCTGGAAATAGGTAGGGTACACCTCTGGTGGTAAGGTGCACCCACCAGATGTGGCAAAGAGGGAGAGAAATAACCCCAATGAGGAAAAAGGGAAGTCTGTGGAGGCCAGCAAGGAAGACTGAGGCGCCAAGGATGGCAGGTGTAACAGAACCTCCACCAGAAGGGACCTGCAGGTAGCCACTAAGAACTGATGACTGAGGGTAGAAGAGCTTCCTCTAAACCTTTAATCTATAGCGAAAATAAAGTTGCTTTAAAGAATGTAAAGAAATGTGACATTTCTTTCATAACTGACTTCTATGGAAAAAGCCTTGATACTGTTTCTCTGGAAAACTGTTCTGAAGCATTTCAATATCTCTGGTGAGTAGAAGTCTTTTGGTGCCCTTTGTCCTCCTCCCATTCTTCCCAAATTATTCTCTTATATCCCACCACAACCCTCTCCTTTTCCTAAGCTACTTTCTATTTTCAGCTCTTCATCACAATTTAAAGATCACAAGGTCACTGGAAAAAAAATCACTAAGTAAAAATTAAAAAGAA
The DNA here is from genome assembly GCF_027406575.1 of Nycticebus coucang. NCBI lineage: Eukaryota > Metazoa > Chordata > Mammalia > Primates > Lorisidae > Nycticebus > Nycticebus coucang. The sequence continues at coordinate 109,511,429 of NC_069787.1, read as the reverse complement.
AACAACTAACTAAGAAAAATGATTTAATTGAAGAATTTTCTTTCTAGTTTAAAGAAAAGCCTGGAAAATGTTTTTGTCTATCTATATTTCCAATCTACTTACGCAATCACATTTCACAATAGAGAGCTGTTTCATTCATGTTGCAAAAATAAACATTCATATTCCATAGCAATTTGTTAATTTTTTATCAGACTTTTGTTAGTTAACTAGAATGTCCACTGACTCTTGAATATAGATATGAATTGGGTTATCATTTACTTTGTTAAATATTAGTCTCCTACTCTACATACAATTTGGACTACCCTTTGGACAGAGAGCACAATACATTTAAAGGATATAATATAATTCAAATTTTCCCTGAGCTTCATTTGGCACTGAAAGAACTGAGCTCAGCTTTTTCATTCATTCATTCTACAAGGGGCAGTTATCCTAAAAAAAATTTTTCTTAAAAAGTGTTTAGATTGGGCGGCGCCTGTGGCTCAGTCAGTAAGGCGCCGGCCCCATATACCGAGGGTGACCGGTTCAAACCCGGCCCCGGCCAAACTGCAACCAAAAATAGCCGGGCGTTGTGGCGGGTGCCTGTAGTCCCAGCTACTCGGGAGGCTGAGGCAAGAGAATCACTTAAGCCCAGGAGTTGGAGGTTGCTGTGAGCTGTGTGAGGCCACGGCATTCTACCGAGGGCCATAAAGTGAGACCCTGTCTCTAAAAAAAAATAAAAAATAAAAAAAAATAAAAAAATAAAAAAAAAAGTGTTTAGATTGCCAATAGCCTGGATTTGCCAAATCCTGAACTATTTTTTATTCTTTTTGAGGCAGAGTCTCAAGGGTGTCGCCCTGGGAAGAGTGCCATGGCATCACAGCTCACAGCAACCTCAAACTCTTAGTCTTAAGTGATTCTCTTGCCTCCGCGTCCCAAGTAACTGGGACTACAGGCGCCCACTACAATGCCCGGTCTATTTTTTGGTTGTAGTTGCCATTGTTGTTTGGCAGGCCCAGGCTGGGTTCAAACCTATCAGCCCTGGTGTATGTGGCCGGCACCCTAGCTGCTGAGCTACAGGCACCAAGCCCTGAACTATTTTTAAAAGGTAATTGTTATAGGATGGCACCTGTAGCTCAGTGGGTAGGGTGCTGGCCACATACACCGAGGCTGACAGGTTTGAACCTGGCCAAGGCCAGCTAAAACAACAATGACAACTGCAACAAAAAAAATAGCCTGGCGCTGTGGCAGGTGCCTGTAGTCCCAGCTACTTGGGAGGCTGAGGCAGGAGAATCGCTTGAGCCCAAGAGTTTGAGGTTTCTGTGAGCTGTGATGCCACTGCACTCTTCCCAGGGCAAAAGCTTGAGACTCTGTCTCAGAAAGGGAGGGTGGGGTATATAGGGGAGGTAATCGTTATAATAAATTAATTTTATTTTCAAACAAGCAAAATAAGTGTCCAGTGGTTCTCAACCTTCCTAATGCCACGATGTATTTTCATTGTTACAAAGGGGTCACGACCCACAGGTTGAGAACCACTGGCTCTAGACAATCCTAGAGTCCTTGAGAACATCAGTTCAGTATCATTATAAAGAGTTAAGCCAGGTAGGGTGGCGCCTGTGGCTCAAAGGAGTAGGGCGCCGGCCCCATATACTGGAGGTGCTGGGTTCAAACCCAGCCCCGGCCAAAAAACTGGAAGAAAAAAAAAAAAAAAAGAGTTAAGCCAGGTAAATCACAGCTGGGTGAAGTGACGCTCGGTTCCAAACTGACCAACTCTTTTGTGACCTCTTAATCTTGTGAAAAAAATAAATAAAATGAAAAATAATGGGACACAATTACAAAAGGGACTCTACCTAACAAATGCAAACATTGTAACCTAGTTGTTTCTACCCTCACATTCACCTGAAATAAAATAATAATGATGATGAAAAATAACAATATATTATTATCTTAATGTGGGGGGCTTTTCTCCTGCTTCAAAATTGCTAAGTATTTACCATTTTATTGCTCTCATACTGCCTAATGTGCCAGACACTCAGACTTTTGTTTTGTTTTGTTTTTGAGATAGAGTCTCACTATGTTGCCCTTGGTAGAGTGCTGTGGTGTCACAGCTCTCAGCAACCTCCAACTCTCGGGCCTAAGTGATTCTCTAGCCTCAGCTTCCCAACTAGCTGGGACTACAGGTGCCCACCACAACACGCAGCTATTTTTTTATTGCAGTTGTCACTGTTATTTTAGCTGGCCTGGGCCAGGTTCGAACCCGCTAGCCTCAGTGTATGTGCCTGGCACCATAACCACTGTACTATGGGTGCCAAGCCCAGACACTCAGCTTTTTTAACCCAAATGGCTGTAACTGATGTTTTGTCTAAATCTATCTAAATACTTTCTGTCAAGTTTTTCCTATTCCTTTTACAAAAGAGTTCATAATACAGCTTCAATTCTTCCCTAGCTGAACCTTTTAAGCTCTGATGCTCTTGTGCAAACACTAGATATATAAACAGAGAAATCTTCTGGCAAAGCAGAGAAGAACAGAGAGGATTTTCCTACATCTTCTCCCTACTGCCTCACCACACAGGCCTCTACCATGGCCATCTCCATGACCAGCCACAGTCATTAGATTCCTGTGCATCTGTTATAACAGAGTAGAATTACCTTTCTCCATCTGTTTACTTAAAAGTCCTTTCTATAATACATCTGTTTACTTCAAAGTCCTAATATGTAGCCTGTAAGTAAGGCTTTAAATTTGTTCATGTATTCAACAAGTACATCCTATCTCGATTTAGATGGAGACTTAAAGATGAATAAGAATTAGTCTCTTCTAGAACTATACTCAATATAATGCTTATCAGGTTCAACTAAGTGCCTGAAAAGTTTAATTAAAACTGATTTTTTTGGTAAAAAATATAAAATAATCTTATTGTTACTTATGTTTGATGAAAAAATTAGAATCACCTCCAATTCACTTGCTGTTTAAATGTGGATATAACAGAGCCTCTTTGTACAGTATATACTACTCATTATAGCAGTCACCAGCATATATCATCTATGGCTTTGGGCTGGAAGATTCTGGACTAACTGTAGCCAATGCAGTTGTATCATATGGAATGGTGATGTGAGAAGGAAGGCTAAAAGAGGTGTGTGTCTGCACACACATACACATGCATGCATGAGTTTAAGAGAAAAAAAGAATAAGACAAAGACCAAAGGCTTAAGAAAACAGAAAGCAAAGTTCTTATAAAAAGCAATTGGTATATGAAGGACTCATTTTGTGGCAACACTATCCCTTTCTTCATTAAAGCAAAGTGCAGGGTGGCACCTGTGGCTCGGTGAGTAGGGCGCCGGCCCCATATGCCGAGGGTGGCAGGTTCAAACCCAGCCCCGGCCAAATTGCAACAACAACAAAAAAAAAAAATAAAAATAACCGGGCGTTGTGGCGGGCGCCTATAGTCCCAGCTGCTCGGGAGGCTGAGGCAAGAGAATCGCGTAAGCCCAAGAGTTAGAGGTTACTGTGAGCCGTGTGACGCCACAGCACTCTACCCAAAGGCGGTACAGTGAGACTCTGTCTCTACAAAAAAAAAAAACATAAAAAAGCAAAGTGCAAGTCAGAGGAAGGCACAACCCAAACTAGAATACTCACATAAATGCATGTGCTGAATCAATAAGCATTTCATGAAGGCAGAAATTGACTCAGACTAAAAATATATATATAATAATAATAATAATTGCATAAAAGGAATAACTATCCCAAGGAAAGACACCATATTGAAATCAAAACTGCTGGTGCCAAAGATCTGACCTTTACTTTTTCATGCATAGGTTTTGGTCACCCAGGCAAAGAGGCTCAAAAGTTATTTGACTCATGCAACTGAACAGATGAGTGAGCAAAACGAGAGTTGCTTCTTGAATGGTTAAATCAACATGAAAAAAAAAAAAAAAAGAAAGAAAGAAAAACTCGGCTTCTTCTCACAAGGCCATTAATTACGTCAGAGATCTCTCCATTATCCCTGGCTAACACCAAACAGGTGCTATTGGGTTTTGAAATCCAAGCGCTTCAAATTGACAGTGTGGAAGTACATATTGAAAGGACGGCCTAGCAAGGAGTATCCAATCTGTGGCCTGCAGGCTGCATACAGATTATTCAAAACCAGTTTTGCTTATCTGGGGTGTAGGATATAGCAAAAATTATACATGACTTTTTTTTTTGCTCATTAATACTTTCATTAGTACTTGTATATTTAATGGTGGCCCAAGACAACTCTTATTCTTCAAATGTATGGCAGAAAATGGTTGGACATTCCTGGATCCTAGGCAAAGAGGAAAAATGTGTAAAGCTTACCTCACCTCTAGCCCTCTACTCTACCCAAGTCGGGGCTCTAATGGATCTGTCATGCCTCAGATGACAGCTGCTCCCCCATTGTGGCCTAAGGAGCAGGAAAATCTTTGTCTGTTAGTGGAGCCAATGTTAGTAATTTCCTAAGCTGAGAAACAGGAAACTATATATATATATATATATATATTTTTGTAGAGACACAGTCTCACTGTACCGCCCTCGGGTAGAGTGCGGTGGTGTCACACGGCTCGCAGCAACCTCTAACTCTTGGGCTTACGCGATTCTCTTGCCTCAGCCTCCCGAGTAGCTGGGACTACAGGCGCCCGCCACAACGCCCGGCTATTTTTCTGTTGCAGTTTGGCCGGGGCCGGGTCTGAACCCACCACCCTCAGCATATGGGGCCGGCACCCTACTCACTGAGCCACAGGCACCACCCAGGAAACTATATTTTTAATAAAAGCATATATAAAAGGTACAAAGGATTTACTGATCAAAACATAATAAAGATTATCTGTATTAGACTCTGCTTGGAACTATTTGTGGGTATAAAAGAAAAGAAAGGACTTAAGTCCCTAGTAGTTCTCTGAAACCTCAAGTTCTTCCTAAATTCAACATTAAATAACCATAGACAACTTGTAAGCTGAGGAAATTAGCGTCTACGAGGTGGGAATCAGTTTTTCCCAGGACCTGCTAACCAATGATGCCTCATAGTCACAATACTTGCAGTTTCCAGCCCATGAAAATTCTTCCTGGTTCCTGAAGTCTCCAGTGAAGAAAAAGGCCCTTTCCCACTTGACTCCTCTACCTTCACCCCTTTCCTGATGTATCCATGATGCTAGCCCCTCAGAAATCCCATCTTTGCTTCCATGCCTACAGACGCCAGGCAGGGGCCATGAAAGGACCAGCTACTATTGAGCTCCAAAGGACTGTTGCCAGAAGGAATGAGGCCCAGGGTGGCTAGATCTTCTGGTTTTTTAAGGGAAGCCAGAGATTCATATTTTTATGAGAAATTTGATTTTTAAATTTTGGCAAACAATTTGAATTAGTATAAAACACAATGTGTACCACATGCTGTTAAGTTTGGTTCCACACCTCCTTGATTTGATTACTTCACTTGACCTCCCACAAGGCCTTGGTTGAAATGCTGTATGTTTCTTTAGAAACATTCCCACCTGCAGTGATGTGCACCTGTAATCCTAGCTACTCTGAAAGTTGAGGCAGGAGAGTTGCTTGAGCCCAAGAGTTTTAATTCAGCCGAGGCAACATCATGAAATCCAGACTATCTCTTAAAAGAAAGAAAGGGAAGGGGAAAAATAAATAATACTCTCACCAAATTAGTTCACTCTGAGGAAAGAAAACCTTTTGTCTCTTACTGTGTCAAAACCCAACCTTTGTTTTGCACCACTCGTCATTATTGCTGGGCTCAAAGAGGGGCATTTCCAAGAGTCAGAACCTCTGAAAGATGAGGGGCCAGAAGGTCATGAGCCTATTAATCACGGAGACTTTCCTAGCTCGGGTAACTGAACCTGTCCAGCATCCCAGGATCTTTTTTCTTCTCATTTAGTATTTATAACCCTATCTATCCTACTCCACCCCCACTCCTACTTTAGGACTTCCTCGGCTCTCTGAGAAAATTCAACATATGATCATATCCAAGTTCCCATCACTAATAATGTTATATTGTGTTAAAAGGCAGCACAATTCACAGTTGCAAAGATGCAGAATCAACCTAAGTGCCCATCGATTCATGCATGAGCAGATCAAATATGGTATAAACACCTCACAGAGTACGCCACCATAACAAAAGAAAATACGGTATATATACTTCACAAAGTACTCCACCATAAAGAAAGACAAAATAGGGCGACACCTGTGGCTCAGTCGGTAAGGTGCCGGCCCCATATACCGAGGGTGACAGATTCAAACCCGGCCCCGGCCAAACTGCAACAAAAAAATAGCCAGGTGTTGTGGTGGGCGCCTGTAGTCCCAGCTGCTTGGGAGGCTGAGGCAAGAGAATCGCTTAAACCCAGGAGTTGGAAGTTGCTGTGAGCTGTGTGAGGCCACGGCACTCTACCTAGGGCCATAAAATGAGACTCTGTCTCTACAAAAAAAAAAACAAAACAAACAAAGACAAAATAACATCTTTTGCAGCAGCTTGTATGGAACCGAAGACCATTCTCCTAAGTGAAGTACCTCACGAACGGAAAAACAAACACAACATGTACTCACTAACAAATGGGAGCTAAATGACTGGTACACATGAGCAGGAAGAGATGTAAAGGACATGGGAAACCAAGGAGCGGAGGAAGGTGGGAGTGGGTGAGGGATAAAAATACGCAATCCATGAAAACTATCTTGGTGTACAATAAAAGCACTGACTTCAGCATTATACAATGTATCCGAGTAACAAAAACATTTGTACCTCCTTAATATTTTAAAATAAAATGTAATACAACGTTACAATATTAAAACTCAAATATAATTCCCTCAGCATGTTGTGTTTTCTCCTCTAGCAACTATTTTCCCTGTTCCAGGAAAACCCCTAATTTTAGTTTTGGGATTCTACTCATATCTATAATTCAACCATGCCATCTGGGTGAGGATGCAGTTCCAAGCCAAACAGTACACCATACTCTCTGGCCACAGTGATTTTGGTTAAGAAATAGGCATAAGGCTCAGCACCTGTAGCTCAAGTGGCTAGGTGCCAGCCACATACACCAGAGCTGGCAGGTTCGAATCCAGCCCAGGCCTGCCAAACAACAATGACAACTACAACCAAAAAAAAAAAAAATAGCCAGGCATTGTGGTGGGCACCTACAGTCCCAGCTACTTGGGAGGCTGAGGCAAGAGAATGACTTAAGCCCAGGAGTTGGAGGTTGCTGTGAGCTGTGATGCCAGAGTACTCTACCAGGGCGGAAGCTTGAGGCTCTGTCTCAAAAAAAAAAAAAAAAAAAACAACTCATTCCCAATTGCCTTCTCCTCCAGCCTAATACAGAGCTGATCTCGTGACTTTTAACACCACAGGTGTAGAGATTGCCAATTCACTAATGCTCTCGTCTCGTGCTCCTCCCCATGCTCTTTTCACCAAGGTGTTCCATTATTGAGCTACAAGTGTTACTTATAACTCTCACTCCTCCTAGCCATAGGCTATACGGGCTGCTACAACAAGGTTTTTCTGCAGCTGTCTATCGTGTGAGTCCCACACAATCCTCTGGAGCAGTGAAGTAGAAGTCTGAGCAGCTGCAGCCATCACGTCTCCAGCATGGACAGGACCCAAAGCTAAGAATGAAGCTAAAACCAACCCAGCAGGGAGTAGAGCCAAACAGGGAAGAGAGAACACATCCTGGTAGAGTTATTCGAGTTCTACAAGAATTAAAAAATTAGCTGGGCATACTGGTGTGTACCTATGCTTGCTCAAGCTACTTGGGAGGTTGAGGCAGGAGGACTGCTTAAGTCCAAGAGTTCGAGGCTACAGTGAGCTATGATCACATCACCGCAGTCCATTGTGGGCTACAGAGCAAAACCTAGTCTAAGTCTAAACTGATAAGCAAATAGCAACAACAGACAATGTACATCAAGAAAACGGAGGCTCAGGGCCTGTATGGTTAGGGCGCCGGCCACATACACCAAGGGTGGTAGGTTCAAACCCAGGCCAGGCCAGCTAAACAACAATGACAACAGGACAAAAAAAATAGCCCGGTGTTGTGGTGGGTGCCTGTAGTCCCAGCTACTTGGGAGGCTGAGGCAACAGAATAGTTTAAGCCCAAGAATTTTAGGTTGCTCTGAGCTATGATGCCATGGCACTCTACCAAGGGCGACATAGTGATCTAGACAAGAAGTGTAATTTTTGTCCTAATTTGTACTTTACCACCACTACAACTAATCCCAGAAATTCAGTGCATCAGTGAACCACACAAAAGTCAATTTATACTTGCTCCCACATCAATCAGCAGTATTAAGGATATATCCATAGTATAAAGGCCTCTAGACCTATGATTTCTGTGTTTCTTTTATCTCCTGCCCTTCATCCAGAAAACTTCTTCCTATTCCTATTCTTTTTTCATTCATCTTCAGCTAAAGATGACAAACTGAATAGTAGTATGAGAAATGGGCAGGTCCTTCTGGGAGTGAGGCAGGGCAGGGTGATCTAGTTGCAATGACACTCAATGAGTCATTAAAAGCACTGGGTAAAGGGTGGCGCCTGTGGCTCAGTGAGCAGGGCGCCTGCCCCATATACCGAGGGTGGCGGGTTCAAACCCAGCCCTGGCCAAACTGCAACAAAGAAAATAGCCGGGCGTTGTGGCGGGCGCCTGTAGTCCCAGCTACTCAGGAGGCTGAGGCAGGAGAATCGCCTAAGCCCAGGAGTTGGAGGTTGCTGTGAGCTGTGTGACGCCACGGCACTCTACCGAGGGCGATAAAGTGAAACTCTGTCTCCACAAAAAAAAAAAATAAAAAATAAAATAAATAAATAAATAAAAGCACTGGTATGGTGGCTCACGCCTGTAAGCCTAGCACTCTGGGAAGCCGAAGCAGGTGGATTGCTTGAACTCAGGAGTTCGAGATAAGCCCGAGCAAGAGTGAGACCCTGTCTCTACTAAAAATAGAAAAACTAGCCAGTCCCAGTCCCAGGTACCTGGGAGGCTGAGGCAACAGAATCACTTGAGCTCAGAAGTATGAGGTTGCTGTGAGCTACAAAACATCCTAAAGGAGCAAAACATTCCAAAAGCTGACACAACTGAATTTTCTCTTGTTTTTTAATCTGTTCCCTTAAACTATGCATTAAATAATTCCTTCATGAGATCATGGCCTCAAACAATTTTAGTAAAACTTTTACTTCTAGACTACAATCTTTTCCTTTTTTTTTTTTTTTTGTAGAGACAGAGTCTCACTTTATGGCCCTCAGTAGAGTGCCGTGGCCTCACACAGCTCAGCTCACAGCAACCTCCAGCTCCTGGGCTTAAGCGATTCTCTTGTCTCAGCCTCCCGAGTAGCTGGGACTACAGGCACCCGCCTCAATGCCCGGCTATTTTTTGGTTGCAGTTTTTGGCCGGGGCCGGGTTTAAACCTGCCACCCTCGGCATATGGGGCCGGCGCCCTACCGACTGAGCCACAGGCGCCGCCCTACAATCCTTTCCTTTTAACAATCCTATTTCCCCCTACACCCTAAAAAGAGTCCTCTTTCTCTCGAGGGCTCTTCCTTATTGTTCTACTACAACCTTCCCTCGTGTCATTTCCTGTCCCTAGAAACTCTATTCTCCTGCATCTAAATCTTCACCCACCCTCAAACCACAGCTCAAATCCCAGCATGAATTTTACTTCAGTGAACTCATTTCACTTCAGCACATATTTATGGAGAACATCTAAAGTGCTAGGTATTGTGCCCAGAGTGGAAGCAATCAAATGGTGACTCACACACAGACCTGGTTCTCAAAGAATTTACAATTTAGTAACAGGGTCAAATGAACCAAAGATGACAGCAGTGGCAAACATGGGGCTCCATGGCCTGATGCAGACATCTCTAACCACCTGCCACTCCCTCCCAATGAGCCGTGGTGGTTCAGGGTTCCCACTTCAGCATGGTCCTCCACAGAGCTTCCAGCAGAGAGTTAGCCCTCAAAGTGAACTAGAATGCCACCTCCAGAACCCCTACACAAGCTGGAATGAAAGGAAGAATCAACTGACTGGAAGATTCAAGGAAGAGTTCACAGAGAAGGTACCATTTGAGCTAGACCTTAAAAAATGAACAGGCGGAGAGAGACACACAAATCCCAGCTGAAGGAGAAAAACCTTATTGGCCTCCCACAGACCACTCAGAGTCTGATAAAATAGAGTTCTGAACTATTTATATAATATTATCTTATTGCCTTATAATGTTTAAGTATAGATAAAATACAAGCTATACAATTACCCTCAAGAAATTTTAAGGTAGGCTGGGTATAGTGGCTTAGGCCTGTAATCCTAGCACTCTGGGAGGCAGAGGTGGGAAGATCCATTTGAGCTCAGGAGTTTAAGATCAGCCTGTGCAAGAGTGAGACCCATGTCTCTACTATAAATGGAAAAACTAGAAAGGCATCATGGCAGGTGCCTGTAGTTCCACACACTTGGGAGGCTGAGACAGGAGGATCTGTTAAGCCCAAGGGTTTGAGGTTGCTATGACGACACCATAGCACTCTACTCAGGATGACAGAGTGAGACTGTCTCAAAAAAAAATTTTTTTTTTTTTTGCAGTTTTGGCTGGGGCTGGGCTTGAACCCGCCACCAGGGTACATGGCACCACCAAAAAAAAAAAAAAACAGAAAGAAATTTTAAAGTTATAAAATGATATAACTAGTTAAGAACATCACTTTTAACCTATCAGTGGCAATGATAGCGAATGATCCTATTCAAAACATGCCACTCCTTTGAAAGCCTTTAATTTTCTTTTTTTTTGTTTGTTTGAGACAGAGTCTCAAGCTATCACCCTGGGTAGAGTACTGTGGCATTACAGCTCACAGCAACCTCCAACTCCTGGGCTCAAGCGATTCTCCTGCCTCTGCCTCCCAAGTAGCTGGGACTACAGGCACCTGCCACAACACCCGGCTATTTTTTGCTTGTAGCCATCATTGTTGTTTGGCTGGCTGGGCTGGATTCGAACCTGCCAGCTCAGGTGTATGTGGCTTGCGCCTTAGCTGCTTGAGCCACAGGCGCCAAGCCAAGCCTTTAATTTTCTACTAGTTTTTATTGCCTATTGGTAATTTCCATCTCTGATACATGAATAATAACACCTCCCATCTCCACACACCTACATGCCTCAGTTTGTATTTGGAGCAGGCCAATATTGACCAACCTAAGGACTCTCCCTTTTTCCACGTAAGTAGGTAAAATATGCATTTCTTCTTATGCTCCTCAGAGAAGAAGTGTTGTCCTCACTCCAAGCTATGCTACAAAGAATTTTCTATGGTCTTAGGGACTCTCGGCTTCATCTACGTCCTCTTCCTAATCACAATGGGAATATTTACCCACTTGGTATTTGTGCTGGTTAAGGTACACAACAAACAAGCCTGATTCTGGCCAAACTTGTCAAAAAAGGAATGCACTACAAAGGTGGTTCAGGGTGTTGGCTCAAAGAATCAAAGGAGGGCTAAGCAAACAGCCTCCAAGAGAGTTAAGTGCCAGGCAGCTCCAGGGAGCTCCACAGTAGAAACTATGATGTACTGCTTTAGAGCACTTCCCAGACGCTTCCCTCACCCTGAGGATGATAGTCTAATTCCCAGATGTTCAGTCTGAGGGGCAGAGCTTCAGCCACTGCCTATCCCCGTGGCCAGGGGATACCAGGAAGGCGAGACGCAGCTGCAGAGAATTTTTTTGTTCTAGATTCATTTGCCTTCTGCACAGCCTCTGTTTGCATGAAGCAAAGATGAAGGTTTACACCTGACTCATAGGCAAATGCTAGCATGAACTCACCAGTGTGAACGCATCACACACAATCCAGAACTCCTGAAACGTGGCTCATAAACTCTTCCCCTAACTTCCCCCCCAAAACCCCCCAAACAGGCTATTGCCATGGCTCATACCTGTAATCCTAGCACTCTAGGAGGCTGAGGCAGGTGGATTGCTTCAGCTCAGGAGTTTGAGACCAGCCTGAGCAAGAACAAGACACCTCCTCTCCCCGTCTCTACTAAAAATAGAAAAATTACACAGGTGTTGTGGCAGGTGCCTATAGGCCCAGCTATTCAGGAAGCTGAGGCAGGAGAATTGCTTGAGCCCAGGAGTTTGAGATTGTGTGAGCTATGACGCCACGGCATTCTAGCCTGGTACAACAAAGTGAGATTCTATCTCCAAAAACTCCCCCAAAACCCCACAAAACACAGCACTCAGACAATGGCAGTCGAAGCAAGGCTAGTGGAACCTCTCTGACCCTTTTAGCAATAAACATTTGTGGGTGTTCGTTATAGGCCAAGCACTATTCTACGTATGATAGATATTGTCTCATTTAATACTTACAGCAACACTATGAGGTTGGTATTATTACAAGTCATTCCTCAGAGTTAAAGTAATTGAGGCCAGAACCTTCATAGTAAATTGTAGAGCTGAGATCCAAATGAGGGAGTTTGCCAAGTCCAGACTCTTAATTAATTGCTGGTGGTCTCTGTTAATCCCTCTACATGTCTATATCTCAAGTTACCCACCCTATCACCTTTTCCTGTCAGAAGCTGCCCTAGAACCTGACTCTGTATAAAACTGTTAGGGTCAAGTGTGGATACAGTGTCTTACTAGAAACTTAAGGAATAGATGAAAAGATTTAAATGAGCTTTGTGAGAATGATATGTTACTTTTTTTAATCCTCTCTGGAAAAGCACCATATTCCTATTCTCTGTGTATTATTTAGTCACAGAAAATTATGTATTAGAAATATAATTGCCTAGATTGTAACTGGCTGTAATGCCAAATTTCTCATTCAGAATGACCTCGAGACCAACACCAAGAGCTGTCAGAGAACAGGGAACCATGAGTCACTTCCAAGTGCTTTGGAATAACCCAGGCGTTATTTCCTGGTTTAGAATCCCCTTTACCCCAGTTCTTGCTGAGAATTTCAATATAAATGATTCACAGCAACATAAGTAAGATTCTGGTCTAACTGTGTCCAAGTGAGAAGAAAGAGTTTTATCCACCATGCTTCCATATCAGGGTTTGAAATTTAACCTCCGAAACACACTTTGGTTTAAACTTGAAGCTTTTCACCTTACACAGATAAATTAAAACAGTGCTTTCAAGAGTTGAAACTTTGGGAGTACTTTATTTTGCAACCTGCAGAATCCAACATGGATTCTCTCCCCCATTAAAAGACAAATGAAGGACCAGCACATTGTACCTCATGATTGCATTATTGTACACAGCTATGATTTAATAAAAAAAATTTTTTAAATCAGCATTGTACCCCATAAATGCATTATGTACACAGTTATGATTTAATAAAAACAAATAGGATATGGGTGGAAAAATTATAATAAAAAAATAAAAGACAAATGAAGGAATGTATGTTTTTTCAAGGGCCCACAGCAATTGTTCTAAAAATTCTAAGTTTCTATAGGTTATGAACTTAAAAAGTTATATCAAAAAATATTAACAAATGCAAAGAATGCCAAAATAAATGCCAGGCATGTGTCTCACACCTGTAATTCCAACATTTTGGGAGGCCAAGCCAGGAGGATCACTTGAGGCCAAGAATTCAAGACCAGCCTGGGCAACATAGTGACGGCCCCATATCTACAAAAACAAAAAATTAGCCAAATGTGGTAGCACACACATGTAGCCCTAGCTACTTGAAGGCTAAGGTAGGAGAATCACTTGAGTCCAAGAATTAAAGGATATAGTGAGTGGTGATCATGTCACTGCACTTCAACCTGGGAAACAGACCAAGACTTTGCTTCTTAAAAATAAAAAGCACTATCAAAATAAGAACACATTTTTCTTAAAGAATACAACTAACAAATTTACGTTTTCTCATTCTTTTAAGAGTCTGCATGCCACTATAGGATCAAATGGGAAGGCATTTGTGAAAGGCCAGAATTCTGAAGGATTCTACGAAATATACTAGGTTAGAGTTTTTTTCCTACTCACAAAAGATGGATGTTTCTTGGTTAAAACCAGATATTGGCCCAAGAACTATTAATATAAGGTAACTGCACCGTTTGAACTGTGAGGTAATTGTAGTAATTGTACCATTTTCTACTGACAAATGGAGGAAAGCCGCACTCACTACCAACTCTGGGAATTTTCTCTCACCAGACTCTCAGCATTAGAAAAATTGATAAGGGCGACGCCTGTGGCTCAAGGAGTAGGGCGCCGGTCCCATATGCTGGAGGTGGCGGGTTCAAACCCAGCCCCAGCCAAAAATCACAAAAAAAAAAAAAAAAAATTGATAACTACACTTTATATTTAACAAGCATTCTCTATTTTCTAAAGCAGTTCCACATCCATTACCTCATTATTAGATGTTATTCCCATAGAAAAATTGAGGCACAATAAAGTTTTTACTGATTTATAACACCGATAAAGTCTAGTCCACACTCCTTACTCCCCAGCTAAGAGAAGGGGCAGCATCTAGATTGAGGGGTAAAATGATGTGCATGACATTACATAACAAGGCATTGACAATGACAATACTGGATGACAGCATTTTTACAAGTAGACTCGAAGTAAAAACCACTGAAGAAAACATTGTCACGTTATATGCCTAGCATGGGTGTCCAACCTTTTTTTCTTTTCTCCCACACATTGAAAAAAAAAAAGAGATGTCTTGGGTCACACATTAAATATACCAACACTAACAAAACCTGATGAGCCAAAAAAAAAAAAAAAAAGGTCCGTGCATAACTTTTACAATATCCAACACCCCAAATAGGCAAAACAGTCCTCATATAATCCACATATGGCCCTCGGGTTGCAGGTTGGACACTCCTGTGAGGTTCAAACCAAAATTAAGACACAACAGGCATTAATAGTTTATAAACCACAGGCTATATAGCTCTAGAAATAAAAGAAAAAATTAACAAGGGCACAACTACTGTAGATCTTAGAAGTTGACAGTTTAATTGAAAGAAAGGAAGGATACAGAATATGAGATTTACAATTTATTCTACAAACAAAATATTCTACACCCTCAGGTTATATTTATTTTCCTAAACTAAATCAATGTTATTTCTAAACCTACTCAATATTAGAAGAAGAACACATGAATTATTATATAGATTTCTTTTCATTCTCTGAGCTATATCAAGACCCCAGAACTTACATGAGAATAGGAAAGATGGGGAAGACTCCTTGTGCCATCGCTGGACAAGAGAGATGCCTGCCCTTCTGGACCCATGTCATCCATTCAGAAATATCAGCATTCGTATGCTCATTGCCAAGCCTAGAAGGAGTGACCTTTACTGTCAAGGCTACTCCCAGTGATCAGAGATGACGTTCCCCAGGAATGCAGTCTCCCCAGCGGGAAGCCTTAAAGTCATCTTGACTCCATTATTTCCTTCCCCCTAAAACTGATAACTGATCACCAAATTCCACACCTGAAATGTCTCTGGGAAACTCTGTGTTCACTAGTCAATGCCCTGGTTCAGCACTTTGATGCCTTGTCAAGGATATTTCAGGAGGTTTATTTCAGCTCCTTCTGACTCCCCAGCCAATATTTGGCTCTTACCTTGCGCACACCATAGTCCATACCCACAGTTTCAGTGCATTCCTGCCAAATAGGGCTAACCTTACAATGCATTTGCTGAGAAATGTTTTACTTAAGATTTTCTTCTGTGGTGGTGGGTGTGGTGTGGCGGCTCACACCTGTAATCCTAGCATTCTGGAAGGCCAAAGTGGGAGGATCCTTTGAGCTCAGGAGTTCCACACCAGCCGAAGCAAGAGGAAGTCCCTGTCTCTACTAAAATCAGAAAAATTTGGCTGAGTGTGGTAGCCTGCACCTGTCGTCCTAGCTACTTGCACACTGGCAATAGGATGGCTTGAACCCAGGAGTTAGAGGTTTCTATGAGCTCAGCTGATGCCATGACACTATAGCATGGGCAACAGAGTAAGACTCTGTCTCAAAAAAAAAAAGGGGGGGGGTGGCACCTGTGGCTCAAAGGAGTAGGGTGCCCGCCCCATATGCCAGAGGTGACAGGTTCAAGCCCGGCCCTGGCCAAAAACTACAAACCAAAAAAAGAGAAGATTTTTGTGGAAAAGTAAAGAAGAAAATTTACATAACATGCCACTGGGCAAAACCGCAAAATTTTCTTTAATTGCTCCAGATTTCCCCAAAACTGTTCTCTGAAAGTGAGCTACCTGTCTCTGAGTCACTCCAAAATTCTCTCTCTTGCCACAGCTCCTGGACCTTCCTCCCTGGGCTCTAGTCTCCCATCTGCCAACGCCTTTCTTTCTTCAACCTCCATCCTAATTGCTTATGTTGAGCAATTCAACTCTTTCCTCAAGCTTCTACAATTTGCATCCACTTAAACAACAGACATTATAAATAATATCATCAGGGTCTTTTATTTTTCTGGTCTTATATAGTTTCCTGTCTGTAACATGCCATATATGTAATCACACACTTATCTCCTCTATTCTAAAAAACTCTCCCAGCAATCTAATTAGTAGCTGGGGAGAAGGCAACATCTTTAAATAGTAGCCCATGCTTTCCAACCCTTTCCACTACTACAACCAGGTAGATTTGAAGGGGATTTGGGACTTTTATGAAGGGACACCACATAGACCAGGAGACAGCCATACCCAGAGACCAGACAGGAACCACAGCCTCAGCAGAACGTAGGTTTTGTTTTGCTTTGTTTTTTTTGAGACAGATTCTCACTCAGCCCTGGGGTTGAGTGCTATAGCACCAAATTTCATAGCAACCCCAGCCTCCCAAGTAGCTGTGACTACAGGTGCCCGCCACAATGCCCAGCTAGTTTTTCTATTTATAGAGATGGGGTCCCAAGTACTGAGCTCAAGCAATCCACCCACCTTAGCTTCCCAGACTGCTAAAATAACAGGCATGAACCGCTGCACCCAGCCCAGAAGCTAGTTTAAGAAAAATAACAGCCCTTGGGTGGCACCTGTGGCTCAAAGGGGTAGGGCACCAGCCCCATATGCCGGAGGTGGCGGGTTCAAACCCAGCCCTGGCCAAAAACTGCAAAAAAAAAAAAAAGAAAAACAATAGCCCTAAATTAAACTCCTCACGCGCATACTCATTCTATGACATGATGAAGTTTCTGACAACTTACCATCCGGGGTAGACAACTGAATTCAGACTTAAATGACTGTCACCCTGTGGAAGTCTTCTACTGCATAGGTACTGATGATAGAAATTATGTTGTCTTAAAAGAAAAAAAAAGATAAATGTCTCTTACACATCTAAAGTTTGAGGCCTGGGAATTCATCCTTGCTACAGAGTTAAAAAAAATCAAATGTGGGCCGGGCGTGGTGGCTCACGCCTGTAGTCCCAGCGCTGTGGGAGGCCGAGGCGGGTGGATTGCCTGAGCTCAGAGGTTCAAAACCCATATGAGCAGCAGTCAGCCAGAGTAAGACCCGGTCTCTACCAACAACATCAAAAACAGCCAGCACCGCAGGAGAAGGAAGAAAATCACCAGAAAAGGAGTACTTCAAACAAACATGAACAAGCACACTGAAATTAAAAATAAAAAAAAAATAAAAATAAAATAAAATAAATCAAATGTGGCTCGGTGCCTACAGCTCAAGTGGCTACGGCGTCAAGCCACATACGCCGGAGCTGGCGGGTTCGAATCCAGCCCAGCCCATCAAACAACAATGATGATAACTACAACCAAAAAAAAAAAAAAAAAAAAAATAGCCAGGCATTGTTATGAGTGCCTGTAGTCCCAGCTACTTGGGAGGCTGAGGCAAGAGAATCACTTAAGCCCAAGAGTTGGAGATTGCTGTGAGCCATGATGTCACAGCACTCTACCCAGGGCGACAGCTTGAGACTGTCTCAAAAAAAACTCAAATGTAACACAAGATAGTGTATCATTACCTTCCCAAATGAATACTCACAAAATGTCCTTCAGAGAGACAGATGTAACAGCTAGAAAAAATAAAAATGAAAACATGTGCTAAATACTACTACCAGGCTTCTTTTTTAGAGTACTCACAAAGCAGGCACAGAATTTCTGCCAGCGCTGAAGCACACTGTTGTCCCTACTTTCCACAGACAGTGCTCACAGACTCGTTAAGGGGCTGCAGGTTGTTACAGGTACCAACCCTTCAAGCCAGCATTTCTGTCTTAACCCAGGAAAGCAGCTCCTGCCTTCTCAGCATCCTATGCCTTCCTGCCTTCCACCGGGCTTTGCAACCTGACAAATCCTGGATGCAATACTGGCTTTACATCTTTACCCTCCCTGCATCTCACTTTTAATAATGGAACCTATCTTATAGGGTGGTCAGGATCAAATAATGGGAAGGCACATGGGAAGGGCCAGGCACTACTTTATCACCGATTCTTCATGCCCTGTTATAATCCTCTCCCATCCTTTCCAGCTCCCAGGCAACCACAGATGTATCCAATGGCACTACAAATTAGTTTGCATTTTCTAGAGTTTTCTATAAATAGAACCATGCATTCTTTTCATCTGGTTTCTTTCATTCAGTATAAATATTTTTGAGATTTATCCATGTGGTATGTTTTAACAGTTCATTCTTTTATATTCCTGAGTAGCATTCTTTTGAATGAAGAAATCACAAAGACATTTTTTTTTTTTTTTTGTAGAGACAGAGTCTCACTTTATCACCCTTGGTAGAGTGCCGTGGCGTCACACAGCTCACAGCAACCTCCAAATCCTTGGGCTTAGGCACTTCTCTTGACTCAGCCTCCCAAGTAGCTGGGACTACAGGCGCCCGCCACAACGCCCGGCTATTTTTTTTTGTTGTTGCAGTTTGGCCGGGGCTGGGTTTGAACCCACCACCCTCGGCATATGGGGCCAGCGCCCTACCCGCTGAGCCACAGGCACCGCCCCACAAAGACATTTTGATTATTTATAAATTTGGGCTATTACCAAAAAGGTGCTATGAACAACTATATACAAGTCTGTGTGTGGACATGTACATTTCATTTTTCTTCAGTAAATTCCTAGAATAGAATGGCTGGAAATCATGGTATATGTATCCTTAACTTTTTTTTTTTGGGAGACAGTCTTACTTTGTCACCCTCAGTGGAGTGCTGTGGCATCATAGCTCACAGCAACATCAAATTCTTGGGCTCAAGCAATTCTCTTGTCTTGGTCTCCCACACAGCTGGGACTACAGGTGCTCGCAACAATGCCCAGCTATTTTTAGAGACGAGGTCTTGCTCTGGCTCAGACTGGTCTCCAACTCATGAGCTCAGGCAATCCCCCCACCTCGGCCTCCCAAGTGCTAGGATTACAGGCATGAGCCACCATGTCTGGCCTAGACCTTCTAAATTTTGATGAAGTCCAGTTTATTAACTATTTCTATAATAGACCATGCCTTCAATGTTGAATCTAAGAAATTGTTATCAGACTCAAGGTCACAAAATTTTTCTCTTTTCTTCCAGAAGTTTTGCATTTCTAGAATTGATACTTAAATCTACAATCTTTGTGGAGTATATGGTATAAGGTATGAATCAATGTTTTATGAACATTGGTTTTCTAGCACCATTTGTGGAAGATTACTGTTTCTCCACTGAATTGCTTTTACATCTTTGTTAAATTCAGTTGTCCATATATGTGAATCTATTTATAGACTTTCTATTCTGTTCCATTGATCTATCTTTATGTAAATATAACAGTCTGTTAATTACTGTAGCTTTATAATATGTCTAAAACTTAAGTAGTGTTAGTCCTCCAAATCTGTTTTGTCCAAAGCAGTTTGGGGAATTCTAGGTCATTAGCAAAATCAGGTTGTCAATTTCTTTTTTTTTGGGGGGGGGGAGTTAAAAATTTATTTTTATCTACACATAGCAGGTTGTCAATTTCTACCAGGTAGACTTCTGGGATTTAGACTGGGATTACTCTGAATCTATGAATCAATTTTGGAGAACTAACACCTTAACAATACTCAGAGTTCATAAACATAGTACCTACATCTTGGTTTACTTAAATCTTTTAATTTAGCTTCAGCAATTTTTTTTAAATCCCAAGTTCAATATTAGGTGGCACCCATTTTGCTTTTTCTAACATTGTTTCCTTAGCTTCTACTCTGCAAGTAGTGAAATGACCTTCCCAGGAGGGAGCAAAATATGGAACACTTCACGAATTTGTGTGTCATCCTTGTGCAAGGGCCACGCTAATCTCTATATGGCTCCAATTTTAACATATGTGCTGCCAAAGCAAGCACAGTTCAACAATGTTTACTAGTTTCAGTGTACAGGTCTTGCTTATCTTTTCTCCAATAAACCCTGTTTTTTTAAAGCTATTGTAAGAGTTTTTAATTTAAATTTCTGATGGTTGCTACTAAACAGAAACACAATTGATTTTTGTATAACCCTGCTAGTACTAGAACTCACTCACTAGTCCTAGGTCTTGTAGGTCCTGTATCAGATTGAGAAAGTTTCCATTTATTTCTGCTTTGCTCAGATTTTTTTAAAAATCAACAATGGATGTTAAATTATTAATGCTTTTTCTATGTCTCTGAAATAATTATACAGTTTTGTTCACTTTTATTTTGTTTTTGTTTTTGAGACAGAGTCTCACTTTGTTGCCCTCAGTAGAGTGCTGTAGCATCATAGCTCACAGTAACCTCAAACTCCTGGGCTCAAGCGATCTTCCTGCCTCAGCCTCCCAAGTAGCCGGGACTATAGGCACCCACCAAAATGCCCAGCTAGTTTTAAAGATGGGGTCTTGGTCTTGCTCAGGCTGGTCTCAAAACCCTGAACTCAAACAATCTACCTACCTCAGCCTCCCAGAGTGCTAGGATTAAAGGAGTGAGCCACCATGCCTAGCCCTAGTTGTGTTTGTTGATATAGTGAATTATAATGATTACCTTTCAAATGTTAAAACAACCTTATACTCCTGGAATTAACTCCTCTTGGTGATAATATATTATTCCTTTTATGCATTGTTAGATTCAATTTGGTAACATTTTGTTTAGAAATTCTGAATTTTATAGCCAGGCGTTGTGGCGGGCGCCTGTAGTCTCAGCTACTCGGGAGGCTGAGGCAAGAGAATCGCTTAAGACCAGGAGTTGGAGGTTGCTGTGAGCTGTGTGAGGCCACAGCACTCTACCGAGGGCCATAAAGTGAGACTCTGTCTCTACAAAAAATGAAAGAAATTCTGAATATAGATTCACAAAGGGATTATCAATCTGCAGTTTTCTTGTAATGTCTTTAACTGGTTTTAGCATCAGAATATTTTTGGCCTTGCCATGTACATGGCTCAAGACCTCATCTCTAAAGAAAATTTTGATTTTTTTAGGTCAGGTGGCACATGCCTGTTGTCCTAGCTACTCAGCAGGCTGAGGCAGTAGTATTGCTCGCGCCCAGGAGTTTAAGGCTGTATTGAGCTATGATTGAGCCACTACACTCCCACCAGGGCAACGAAGCAAGACCACATCTCTTTTAAAAAATTGATCCCACTGATGAGTGGAAAGTATTCCCTCCTCTTTAATTGTCTGAAGGAGCTTGTATAAAATTGGAAGTACTTGTTCCTCAAGTGTTTGTTAGTAGCCATTTGGCTCTAGCCACTGAGCTACAGACGCTGAGCCTCTAGGTCAGTTTTGATAGGTTTTTTCTTTGCTCTAATTATGGTTCACATTGTTTTCTCATCATCATAAAGGCAAAAAAAATGTAAGGTGAACTATCATAAGTCAGGGACCATCTGTAGTAACACTGATCATCTTTTCATATGCTTGTTTGGCCATTTGTAGGTTTTCTTTGGAATATGTCTATTCAAGTTCTTTGCCCATTTAATTAGGTGGTTTTTTTTTTTTTTAGCTGTTTCATTATAGAAGTTCCTTATATATTCTGAATATTATCCTTTTATCAGATATAATTTACTAATATCTTCTCTTATCTTGTAAGCTTCCCTTTCACTCTTTTTTTTTTTTTTTTTGGCCAGGGCTGGGTTTGAACTCACCACCTCCAGCATATGGGACTGGCGCCCTACTCCTTGAGCCACAGGTGCCACCCCCCTTTCACTCTTGATTGTTTCCTATGATATCCAAGTTTTTAAGTTTGATATAGTCCCATTTGTCTTTTTTCCCCCCTCAGGCTAGTAAGGGAGTCTTATTTTGTCACCCTTGGTAGAGTGCCATGGCACTCACACCAGACCAGAAGTACTGCCTATTCTCCCAGACTGAAAGTGGCATCATCATAACTTATTGTAGCCTCAAAATCCTGGGCTCAAGTGATCCTCATGCCTTAACAGCCTCTCAAGCAGCTGGGACTACAGGCACATGCTACCCGCCCTGGCTAATTTTTAATTTTTCATAGAGATGAAGTCTTGAATTCCTGGCCTCAACCACCCTTGTGTCTTAGCATTTTGGAAGGCCAGGATTACAGAGCATGAGCCACTACAACCAACCTATTTTTGCTTTTTTTGGTGCCATATCCAAGAAATCATTGCCAAATCTGATGTCCTGAAGCTTTTACCCTGTTTTTTCTTATGAGCTTTATAGTTTTAAATCTTACTTTTAGATCTTTAATCCATTTTGAGTTAATTTTCAGATATGGTATAAGATAAGGGCTCAACTTCACTCTTTTGCTTATCCAGCTTTCCCAAGACCATTTGTTGAAGAAACTGGCTTTTCTCCATTATATCAATCTTGAGACCCTTATCAAAAACCATTTGGCCATCTACACAAGAGTGAGTTTACAAACTCTCTATTCTGTTCCACTTGTCTGTATACTACAAGGTGGCCATAAAGTCCGTCGAAATTGCACACTATTTTGAATTTCATGCAAACTTTATGGCCACCCTGCATATCTTTCTTTATCCTGGTATTATACCATCTCGGTGACCGTTGCTTTGTACTATGTTTAGAAATCAGGAAATATAAGACCTCTAACCTAAGTTTTTTTTCTTTTTTCAAGATTGCTTTGGTTATTCAAGGTCCTTGAGAGTCCATATAATTACAGAATGGTCACTTTTTAGTTTTGGAAAAAAAAGCCCTGTAACTATTCTTAACCTTTGTTCTTGGAAACAGTTAAATTACTTGGAAAGAGGTTGATCTTTGGTTCTTGCTTTTAAGTTTTATTAGGCAGAACCAGAGCAGAGTTTAGTTTAAATGGTTATGGTTCTCAACAGGAGATGACTATGCTCCCCAGAGGACATCTGGCAATGACTGGAGACATTTTTTACCTTCACAGCAGAGGAGGTGTTACTGGAATCAAGAATGGTGAGGCCAGGGACATAGCTAAAAATCCTACAATATGCAGGAGATCCTCTTACAATAAAGAAGGGCCAGATCTGGGCGGCGCCTGTGGCTCAGTCGGTAGGGCGCCGGCCCCATATACCGAGGGTGGCGGGTTCAAGCCCAGCCCCGGCCAAACTGCAACCAAAAAATAGCCGGGCGTTGTGGCGGGCGCCTGTAGTCCCAGCTGCTCGGGAGGCTGAGGCAGGAGAATCGCTTAAGCCCAGGAGTTGGAGATTGCTGTGAGCTGTGTGAGGCCACGGCACTCTACCGAGGGCCATAAGGTGAGACTCTGTCTCTACAAAAAAAAAAAAAAAAAAAAAGAA
Organism: Nycticebus coucang; assembly: GCF_027406575.1. Classification (NCBI taxonomy): domain Eukaryota; kingdom Metazoa; phylum Chordata; class Mammalia; order Primates; family Lorisidae; genus Nycticebus; species Nycticebus coucang. The sequence goes on along the minus strand of NC_069787.1, from coordinate 109,487,960 downwards.
GCGCCAGATCTAACATTTCTATAGTGCTGAGGTTGAAAAGCCCCATGGTCTAAAAGGCTAATTATTATTCCCTACTATTGAGGCAAGATGCCTCTGAGGATCCAATAATTTGTACATTATTACATCTTTTTTTCAGTCTGTCTGGGAGAATAGGCACTACTTCTGGTCTGGTGTGAGTGCCAAACACTATTCCTTCTAATCTTTTCAGATGGTTCTTTCATAGGTCTCCAGGTAGTTTCCTCACACACACGTGCTGATCAAAACTCTGCTAAATATGTGCCAGACACTTCCTAGAAATTATTTCTAATTCTTACAATAATCCCCCAAAGCAGTATTGTTTTATCTATTTTTACTGATAAACTCAAGCTAAGGTTAACTAATTTGCTTAATACCACCAAGCTAGTAGGCATTAGGGTCATATCAAAACAACTAAGGTCATATTGAAACACACTTCAAACGTGTGTTTCAAGGTTCACGGTTTTCACTATTCCATATAAGCCTGGGCCCAGGAAACTTCTCCTCTGGATCTGCCATAGGGAATTTAACTGCTTTTTAGTCTGACTCTATCCAACTTTTGCAATCTTAGAAAATTTTACATTACTTAATTTCAGTATTTTTAGATAATAGTAATTGGCTGACCCAGTGTTTTTTGTTTGTGTATCTTAGTATGATATGTTTTACTTTTAGTCCATATGAGTGTCCCAGGGCAAATTCACTAGAGATTTTAATCTCAGGTAATAATGACATAAACTTTATGAAAGAAAAAAGTAAGCTTAAAACTGATTCTTCATGGTGACCTCAAACCACAGACTACGGAAGACCACCCTGGTATTATAAGTAACCTGTATTATTATAAAGAGAAATTAAGTCTCATGGTTAAGTGCTAATTTACATAGCACTTTCAGATGCACTATCACATCCAATTCTACGTTACCCAGAGAATTAAGCAACAGAACTGAAAATAGTATAATACTATCTATACTACGATTGTATTACCTGTTTCCTTGTATGTAAAATGGGAATACAATTCTATTACACTACATAAACTACGACATGTAGGTATACACACGTAAATGATATTTTCAGTTCTACTGCTTAACCCACCCTATTCCCATTTCTTCACATAAGGAAACGGACTCGGAGAGATCAACCTATATAGCTTCGGTCATCCACTGGTAACTGTCACAGCTGGTACTATTTTCAATGTGCCTAAATCCCAGTCCCACTGATTCTTCAAAGGCCAAAAGCCATGAAGTCATGAAATAGGTTCTTAAGGGAACCAGAATATCATCTTCCTACATGATATTCAAGAAAGAGATCTGAGCTTCTTTTAAGTAGACACTGAAATTAGATGACTCGGTAGAGATGTTTTCAAAACAATTCTGTATGTGATTCTTTTTACTTTCTCAATTCTAATTTAACCCCAAATTCTCCCTTTTTTCCTAAAAAGTAAAACACTATTCATTTATTTATTATATTCAACAAGAATCAATGAGTTTGAAAAGGTTACTATCCCTCATAAGCAAGATAATGTTATGAATATATAAGTTAGTAAGAATAAGGCCTAACAGATTCATTCAGGGGTGTGGTATTAAGTATTGCTAACAATACTACTGTTTTTCATTGCAAGATCTAGAACTACTATACAGAGCTAAAACATACAAAAATGATGAAAATTGGGTTGAAAAGTTAACATAAATTAAAATGAACAAAAGGTTACATTTGAAGAGCCTCGCCTATATTCCTTGGTAGTACTTTTTCTTTCTTTCTATTTTTTTTTTCTTTTGAGACAGAGTCGCACTATGTCGTCCTCAGTAGAGTGCCATGGCATCACAGCTCACAGCAACCACAAACTCTTGGGCTTAAGCGATTCTCTTGCCTCAGCCTCCCAAGTAGGTGGGACTACAGGCATCTGCCACAATGCCCGGCTATTTTTTGTTGTTGTTGCAGTTGTCATTGATGTTTTAGCTGGCCTGGACTGGGTTTGAACCCACCAGCCTCAGTGTAAGTGGCTGGTGCCCTACCCACTGAGCTATGGGTGCCGCCAAGTAGCATTAATTCTTAAAGGTCTTTGGATTTTTACTCTTTTTGAGGCTATGAACCCTCCTACCAGAAAAATAAAGCTAGATCTCAAATTTGCACATGATTTCAGGAGCGGGGGTTATGGATACACACCCCACCTGAAAGTCCATCAATGGAAATTCTAGAAATCCATGGGCTCCATGCTAAGACCTTTAACTTCAGGTTTTCCATAAAAGTTCCCTTGGGAAGAAAATATATTTAAATAAGTTCTTGGAGGACATGTCCTTAATATTCTCAACAGCATTCTCCAGCATCTTCTTCATTTTTCAGTGAAAAATAGCTAGTTAATCAGCAAGTCTTGCTGTTATAAAACTTAGTAATAAACAGTTGTAACTCATGAAAGGCAAGCACGTACACATATAACCATAATTCGAGACCACTGATTAATGTATAAACAGAATTGTATAGGAAGAAACAGAGGGAGCAAATACTTCAATCAAACATGGGTTCTGACTAAGATTTTCCTGAGGGGGTAAAGTTTAAGTTTGATGGGCCTTGAAGAGTAAGGAGGCTTTTAATGATCTGGTTTGAGTGTAACAAAACTAGTATTCCCGAAATCTTGGCTTAAAAAGCAAATCCTAATTTGTCACTCATATTTCTGAATACTACTCCTTATAGAAACAACAACTTCCAAGCAGTGAGTGTTACTTATGTAGGTAAGTTAATAGGTAGGCACATACGGGTTAAAAAAAAAAAAAAGGGGGGGGTGTTAAGTGGGTTAAAAATTCCCTAACCACAAAAAACACCTAAAAGTCATCTAGTCCAGCCCTCTTCTTAAGATGAGAAACTGAAGCCACACCCACCCTCATCTACTTAGAACTGACAAGTGAGTCATCAAGAACACCAGTCTCTCTACCAGAGTACAGGAAGTAAATATTAGAATGGCTTCAATGGCTTGTGTTTATTTTTAAACAAAACTAGCTTTACAAATATTTAACATGTATATTTTCAGGAGAATCCTAACTTGGTTCTTAAGACATGATCCCACGCACAACTATTAAAGAGATATTGCAGGATAGGCTGGACAGTGGCTAGCATTCCTTTTTCACTTCCAACATTTATAACATTCTACAGTTTGTGTAGGCCTGGTTTGGTGGATCAATAGATTATATAACCCAGTTGATACCAAATCTACCTTCACTAAAGGGGCAAACAGTTTTAAAAAATAACTGCAAAGAAATTGGGAAACGAAAAAAAAATACTAATCACACAAGCACAACAGCAGAGCTGACACCTCTAATCTTAGTATGAGTGCTCACCAACTCTATCAGAAAACAAAACTGGGGCAAACGTGAACATAAATTGTGCAAAAATTAAAAATTTTCAAGATTATGTAAAATAACATTATACTCACCATCATTAATAGGCAATATCTTGTATGTATACTGTACCCTATTATAATAGTTAAGGATATTATAATATCCTTCTAAATAATAGTTTTTAACAATCAATTTTTTTTTTTTTTTTTTTTTTTTTTGAGACAGAGCCTCAAGCTGTCACCCTGGGTAGAGTATCATGGTATCACAGCTCACAGCAACCTCCAACTCCTGGGCTCAAGTGATTCTCTTGCCTCAGCCTCCCAAGTAGCTGGGACTACAGGTGCCTGGCACAAAACACCCAGCTATTTTTTGTTTGTAGTTGTCATTGTTGTTTGGTGGGCCCAGGCTGGATTTGAACCCGCCAGCTCTGGCGTATGAGGCTGGCACCTTAACAGCTTGAGCTACAGGCACTGAGCCGCATCTTAATCTTTTAACTTTTATATATGCTCTAGCATATAACATATACACTAAGTAAAACATAATAATAAATTTAAAATACATATCTTGCAAGCAGTATATGTACAACATGTTTTTAATGATGGAGTTAAAAATTTAAAAAGCATAGGGGCCACTGTTCCAGAGTTTTGGAGGAACAAAACAACTCAACTTCCCACCTCTGCTGGAGTGAGTAGAGAGATAAGAATTCTTCCACCGTTTGCTTCTAGTGGTTTACGATAGCATCTCTCTCATCCACTCTGTAAGGCTAAGAACTGAGTTGAAAACATCTGAAAAGGGGGAAAAAAGGAACCCCCTAAAAACCTCAGTTCTAACTAAAGAACATGGTTAGAAGTGGCCGGTAAACTTTTATAATTCTAAAAGCAACTCAGGCCCAGACACAGGGAGCTTTAGAGATTAAAATCAGCATTTAGAAGAAAAAGCAGGTAGTGGGGCACTCAGTGGAATGTTGAAGGAGTTTTAAGATGTTTGCATCTGCAAGGCATACCTAAGCCCAAGTGCTACTCCATTCTCAAAGAGCTCATATTACCACGGTGCTTAGCAATAGGGCCTTCTACAGCACTGACAGAAAGTCAGCACAGATGTGGATTTTTTATAATAGCTAGATAAGGCCACGCCATTAGTAACATTTGTAGCTACGCAAAGAAACATAATAAGGGTAATCAAATATCATGCTTTGGGTGGTAAGCTGATCTAAACTGGGGATCATAAAGGAATGTTATCCCCCTCCTCCACAAGAACACAATGAGCAATTGGTTGATTCATTATGAAAGGACTGGCACAAGGGCACAGTCTTTGTTGGACTTGGACTCTAGGCATATACAGGAAAGACAAATCTGGTTCCTAAGAAAGCCACTATGTAAAATTTTTCCATGGCACTCACTTTCCAGGGTTAATTGGTCATAATGTGTTCCCTTCTCTAATAACAGCCACAGAGTATTCTCTGAGGATACAAATGAATATAAATGGTTGACTACTTTACAAGCTGCACAAGCCAATCAACTTTCTCTTTACCTTTGAGAGCTCAGGTCACTATAAAAAGGAAACATACTTAACTTTTTTAAAAAGCTGGTCTCTTAAGAAAACTCAAGAGACTTTAATTCTTTGGCACTAAGTCTTAGGTAAATTGCCAGCAGTATCAGTAACCAAGTTTCCTCAACATGCATCATTTATGACCTTCTCAGCTTTACATGGGCTGGGAACTGCACATTTTCTGCTTTACTAAGAAAAGAACTTAAAGTAAGGTTGAGGGGTTTCAAGGCTATACAGGATACAGATTCACAGTTTTCCTATCAACCTTAGACACGACTAAAAATGGTCAAAATGAAAGGTGCCATGCTTATTTGCATACTATTTTTATGAAAACTGTCTAACAGTGTTCAGCCCCTTCCCAAATTCACTAAAACAACGAAAGAAGCTTTTAAGCAAGGTCACTTATCTCCAAGTATATTCTGGCACTTAACAATGTAGAAGAGCAAATATAATGATAAAGAATTGATTTATTTAGATATTTTCTTTAGACTCCAGATGCTTGATTATAATCTTACTACAGCCCTAGAATTGGAGATAGCCTTTATTATGATTTATTTTATATGTCTATGGAATCTCTTTAGAAAAAAGGGGGAATTTTGCTTATCCATTACTAAACTAAGAATAACAGGTTTATTTTTTTTTTTTTATCTAACCCTGAATAAACCAAAATAGTTCTTTCTTATCTCAGAAGTAGTACTTACAGAAGAAAGTTTTGCTTTGTTTTGTTCTGAGACAGTTCTCACTGTATCACCCTAGGTAGAGTGCGTGGCATCACAGCCCACAGCAATCTCAAAAAGCTCAAGAGAGGGCAGTGCCTGTGGCTCAGTGAGTGGGGCTCCGGCCCCATATACAGAGGGTGGTGGGTTCGAACCCAGCCACGGCCAAACTGCAACAACAACAACAAAAAATAGCTGGGTGCTGTGGGCACTCATAGTCCCAGCTACTCAAGAGGCTGAGGCAAGAGAATCGCCTGAGCCCAAGAGCTGGAGGTTGCGGTGAGCTGTGACGCCACGGCACTCTACCGAGGGTGTGATAAAATGAGACTCTGTCTCTAGGAAAAAAAAAAAAAAAAGTTCAAGAGAGCCTCTTGCCTCTGCCTCCCAAGTAGCTGGGACGACAGGTGCTCGCCATGACTCCTGGCTAGTTTTTCTATCTGTAGTAGAGACAAGGTCTTGATCTTGCTCAGATTGGTCTCGAACTCCTGAGCTCAGGTGATTCACCAGCCTCAGCCTCCAGAGTGTTACGATTACAGAAGTAAGCCACTATGGCTGGCCCAGAAGAAAGTTTTCAAAACAGAAAAATGAAGAGAGAAATAAGAATTACACACGAATGGAACAAAAAAAAGGAAGAAAGAAAAAAGAATTATATGACTCTCACACCAAGAATAGTATCTGCACAGATTATGTGCTAGAATCCCAAAGCAAGAAGGTGCTTAAAAAATACCGTGAGGGGGTTTATCTCAATGTAATAATTATATGAAAAAGCAGCACTACAATCTCTAAGCTGTATTACTGCTATTGACATAAGAGAAAATCTTACATACCTTCTTCTGCTGGTCTTAGTGCCTGAGATTTGAAAGTCCAGAAAAACAACTCAAAAGATTTAAAATTCAGTCTCTCTAAGCTGTGTCTGTCCTCAGATAATATTCTGCGAAAGCCAGGGTTTGACCAAAGACAAGCAACCTAGAACTGAAGTGTTCTGCCTACTACTAGGATTTTAATCTCAACAGAACTTGGTCTCAGTAGAAAGGCCAATCTACAATGTGGGTGTGGCTTAGAACTATAAAAAAATTAAGAGGTAAAAATGTAGATGTCACCACCATTTCTATTTGATTATAGCTGTTGTGCTTAAAATATAATTTGAGGTTCATTTTACCCCTTAGATTCCACTCAAGCAGGTTTTCTTCCTATGGAATGGGACTACCCTATGCACTCCCATATTATTTTTATAAATTTTCTTTGCCACTTTAATTTTAAAATGGCAAGGTTGAGCTGGGTTTGATGGCACATACCTACTAGGGAGGCTGAGGCAGAAGGATTGCTTGAGTCTAAGAATTAGAGGCCAATCTGAGCAACATAGAGACCCTGGGCAACACAGTAAGACTGTCTCTTAAAAAGAAAAAAAGAAAAAACGACAGAAAGAAAGAAAGGAAAAAAGAAAGAAAAGAAGAGGGCCATGTTGTTTCTATCATGTGAAAAACCATTAAGCAATTAAGTATACACTGCTATTTCCAGGAAGAACTAGGAAACTCTAAAAAATATTTTTTTAAATCACCTTAAAACCTACTGAATTTCTTTTATAGTCACTTATTTTTAAGTAAATATACAAAATTATCCTTGAATGGTAACTGGAAACACTATGTAGACTTATACAATATTAAAGCTTGAAAATGCCTCAAGGGTTATAGTCCAATACTACTTTTAAAGTGAGGCAGGAACAGGCTCTCTTATAAAATATATAATCCATTTCCACTAACCAGTTAATTCTCTGAACAGGAAGTCTGAGACATCTTTTATGATGGCTCCATAAAAGTAAAGAATGTATGTTATAAAACTGTTTCATAAAAGTGAAAGAAAAAGTTAAGGTTTTTACTGTAAAAGACAGTTTAAAAAAAAAAACTACATACAGCACTGTATGATTCCATATATATGAAATCATAGAAACTGTAAACTAATCTGTGGTGACAGGAGGTAAATGATTGGAATAGAGGTGAGAGGAGGGATGAAATGCAAAAGGACAGGAAGAAACTTTAGAAGGCAGTGAAAATGTTCTACGTCTTGACAGTGGAGATGATTTTGTGGGTCTATGCACCTGTCAAAACATACGGTCTACTGTACCTCAATGAATGTTTATAACACATATTTATATTTAAATATTTAAAGGTCACCTCTTGCTCTATGTGGCCACAAGCTGGCAAAACTAGAGCCATTGCACAGAAGTACCAAGACACAAATCACACATAAATATTAGGAAACATGCTAGCCAAGTGGTCCAGCGCCAACTCTGGAACACTGAGGTTCTCTTCACTGGGCCTGTTCCAACAAAGGCTAAAAGACCATTTTGGGGTGCAGAGGCGATTGCCTTTGGGGATTCCTACATAGAAAACTGGATGAGGTGACCATTAGTTTTTCTTGCACTGAAAATTCTATTACTGTAAGGAGATCATTATGGAAGTTTGTGGTCTTGCTGCTGTTGTGTGGAGTTCTGCTAACCTCTTGCCTAAAACACGTATTGTTATGTGTAATTTCCTCTAGGATATCACAGAATAAATTATCTACCATATATGTCCTTTTAAAAAAGAAACAGATCCTATGTAGTTATTTTCTGATTTTTCTTTTTTTTTTTTTGGCCGGGGCTGGGCCTGAACCCACCACCTCCAGCATATGGGACCGGCGCCCTACTCCTTGAGCCACAGGCGCCACCCATATTTTCTGATTTTTGAAAAGTAATATATAAAATTTTTTTAAAAATTGAAGACATGAAAATTTAAATTGTTCTCAAGCACACCATTCAGAAACAATCAGGGCCAATATGTGATGAATCTCCAGTCATACACATATACACGTGTATGAAAATGTACTTTTTTTCAATAAAATTGGTCTTTGCTATACATAGTTTTACTTAGCACTAAGTAAGAAAGTTCCCTTATTTTTGAAAACATGCGTTTCATGTTTCATAATAGTCCATGGTATACTATGACTTATTTAATATTCACGTTGGTAATGAAAGTGCTTTCCAACCTTTTACTTTTAGAAATGCTTCAACAAACATCCTTGACCATGAGAATGGGTGGGAAATGGGAGACATCATAGGTCTGAGTCCAATTTCTCTAAGATTTTACCCACTCCATTTTGTAATAAGCAATTTCCACTTTGTTAAGAAGTGTTACAGTTTAAAAGTGCCACTTTCGCTGATAAAATGCTTTTCTCATTATCTACTACAAATCTTAACCAAAATTCCAGAGAATACTGATTTGATCTCAAAACCACATAGAAAGTGATGGCTCTGATCAGTGACTCAGAACTACAAGTGCAGGATGCAGTTATAACAGCCTGTGAATATTTGAGGCAAAAGTATTTTGAACCATCACAAGTACAATAATTATGGGAAAATAATAATCTGAGTCAAAGTTGATATGCCGGTATTTGATAAAGCAAGAACATTTAAAAAAGAATTGACTGTTCGGTGTTTGCCTTCAGGGCAGGAGCCATGTTAAAAAAAAATCTCTTTATTGACCAGGCGAGGTGGCTCATGTCTGTACTCCTAGCACTCTAGGAGGCCAAGGCAGGTGGACTGCTTGAGCTCATGAGTTCAAGACCAGCCTGAGCAAGAGAGAGACCCCATCTTACTAAAACATAGAAAAACTAGCTGGGCATTCTGAAGGGCTAGTAATAATTACAATTTCTTGATATGAATGATGATTTTGTGGGAACAGCAGTTTCTGCATGTATAGTATATATCGATAAAAGGTTCAAAAATGGAGGCACAGGGAGTCTACTCCCTTGACACCAATATACTTCTAGGCAGAATATGACTTAATCTGTTCAGTAAAAGATGAATTGGAATCTCACTTCTAACAATCCAGTTTTACTTATATTAGATATTCTTAGTTCTTTTGTTAAGAATTGAGTAAACAGTAAGTATACATATCTTGCAGAGTTTTGGTGTATACATAATATAATAAATTACTTACATTTAGCACTTCTGATCTGTATGTAGTTACTAAGAACCTACTTTGTCCCAGATGCGGCAGGAGCTTATTTAATAACGCGGAGAGTTATGGAGGAAGACATCAGAAAGAAGGACTTGGAACAGCCTTTGAAAAGCTGGCAGATGACATGGGTTCTTTTTATGATCTTAATTCAGCTACTGGGAAAAATGAGTAGACGCCATACTTTCAGCATCTTGGCAAAAATGTTTCCTAGAATAAGTGGGTGTCAAAACCTATTATAAATATGTATCATTATAGATAAACGGGTAGACAGAAGGGCAACTAAGCAGCTGGACGTGCATGAAGAGAGGTGCAGAACAGGAAGCAGATGGCAGGTTTTGAGTAACAAAGCAAATGTGCTGCGGGATGAGCGTGCCTATTTCATATCAGAATCATTTCTTTTTTTTTTTTTTGTAGAGACAGAGTCTCACTTTATGGCCCTCAGTAGAGTGCTGTGGCCTCACACAGCTCACAGCAACCTCCAACTCCTGGGCTTAGGCGATTCTCTTGCCTCAGCCTCCCGAGTAGCTGGGACTACAGGCGCCCGCCACAACGCCCGGCTATTTTTGGTTGCAGTTTGGCCAGGGCCGGGTTTGAACCCATCACCCTCGGTATATGGGGGCCGCGCCTTACCGACTGAGCCACAGGCGCCGCCCCAGAATCATTTCTTTCTAAATCTAAGTTACCAGAGAAGGGGATGTAGTTATCACACATGTAATCCACAATGTGAATTACCTTTCTTTCCTACACACAGGAAATAAGCATTCTTGCAGCTCTGCTTGACTATACCAAAGTTCCAAAACATCCTTTAAACAAAACTGTTTGTTTTGGAATCCGGTCCTGACATATTTTCAATTTAGAAAAATATCCAGTTAAGTCACATTTTCTCATGTACCTCCAGGCCAATGTGTGGAGCTCTACTGGTAGTAACAACCACTACCTTCCACATCAACCAAGGCAGACAATAGGCCTGTGGTACATGTGCTGCTGAAACAGGCACAACAACGGGTCTGTGGTAAGCAGGATACTCCCCTCCTAACTTGTCTGTGCCCTAATCCCAAATCCTGTGAATATGGTAACTTACACAGCAAAGGAGATTTCACAGATGTTGATTAAAGGTATGGGTCTTGGGGAGGGTAGCTTATCCTGGATTATCTAAACAGACCCAGTCTAATCCCATGAGTCTTTAAAAGCAGAGAACCTTTCCCTGCTGGGTCAGAGAAATGAAACAAAAAGGAGAAAAGATTCAAAGTGTGAGAGGGGCTTGACCCATTTTCCATTTTCACTGGCTTTGGCCACCAGCCAAGAAATGCAGGTGGCCTCTATAAGCTGGGAATGGACTTCACTTTATATCCAGCAAGAATGTGAGGATCTGCCTTTCGGCCGGAGACGCCATCTTCCAGTAATTCACCAAAATGACAAACACAAATGGAAAGAGGAGAGGCGCCCGATACACGTTCTCTAGGCCTTTTAGAAAACATGGAGTTGTTCCTTTGGCCACATATAGGTGATATTGTAGACATCAAGGGAATGAGTACTGTTCAAAAAGGCACGCCACCCAAATGTTACCATGGCAAAACTGGAAGAGTTTACAATGTTACCCAGCATGCTATTGGCATTGTTGTAAACAAGTTAAGGGCAAGATCCTTGCCAAGAGGATTAATGTTCGTATTGAGCATATTAAGCACTCTAACAGCCGAGATAGCTTCCTGAAACGTGTGAAGGAAAATGATCAGAAAAAGAAGGAAGCCAAAGAGAAAGGTACCTGGGTTCAACTGAAGTGCCAGCCTGCGCGACCCAGAGAAGCCCACTTTGTGAGAACCAACAGAAAGGAGCCTGAGCTCCTGGAACCCATTCCCTATGAATTCATGGCATAATTAGCATATAACATAGCACACAGGAGCACCAGTGGACCCATGTTTTTAGGTGCAAGAACCTATTTATTCCCCATGAGCTCATGGCATAATAGGTGTACAGCATAGCACACAGGATAACCAATAGACCCCATGGAACAGTGATACAAGGTGCTGGAACCTATTTTCCCATGAACTCAAAAGTCAATCAACTCAAAAGTCACATTCAATGGCAAGGTGCCTCCCTGAGCTACTGGAACCTCTTCCCTATGAATTCATGGCATGGTAGATACAAATAATAGCGTAAAAATGTTTCTTATTCATTCATTACAAGTGTGATATTTTTTCCCCAAAGAAGTATTAAAGCAAATTTTAATGTGTTCTAAAAAAAAAGAAAAGAAAAGAATGTGAGGATCTCAGGCCTACTACAACAAGGAACTAAATTCTGCCAACCACCCAAATGAGCCATGAGAAAGGCACCCCCCAAACACAGAGCCTCGAGAAAGGAACACAGTTCTGATAATACGATGATCTTAGCCTGGTGAGACCACTGTCAGAACTGTAAGATAATAAATTTGCATTATTTAAACAGCTTAATTTTGTGGTAATTTTTTATAGGAGCGATAGAAAGCTACTATGGGCTCAGACAGTTTTATTCAGAATAAGTTGTTTTTACTACCCTGGTCTCTGCCCACAAGAGAGAACAGCTATTATTTAGGAGATGGGGAAGTGGGGAGTGTGTTTGAGAGGAAAGATCAATGTTAGTTTTAAAGTTCTCCATAACTAAATGTTTCCTCCAATAGCGCATACACACATAGTGGAAGTGAGTCAAATATTTAGCAGTTTAAAAAGAAAAACACTACAAATATTAAAATATTCAAAATTCTGTCAGTGACAATAAGCAGGGATGCATTTCTCTAACTATTCCAAGTTAGTCTATTTTGTGTTGCTCTAAAGGAAATACCTGAGACTGAGTAATTTATAAAGAAGAGATTTATTTGGCTCACAGTTCTATAGACTGTACAACATCTATAGAACTCACATCTAGCATCTCACCAACATCTGCTTCTGGTGAGTGAGTGCTTCAGAGAGCTTCTGATCAAGGCAGAAGGTAAAGAAGCCAGTGTGTCACATGACAAAATGGAGGGGGAGGGGAGGAAGAGAGAGAGGGAAGGGGGGGGAACAAAGGAGGAGGGGCAGAGAAGGGGAGAGGAGGGAAAGAGAGAGGAGAGGGCAGAGAGAGAGAGAAGCGGGGCCAGCCTCCTTTAAACAACCAACTATTATGTGAACTAGCAAAGTGAGAACTCACTTCTTACTCAGGGAGGGCACCAATCCTCTCGAGAGAGATTTCTGCCCCCATCACCCAAACACCTCCCACCAGGGCCCACCTCTCACACTGGAGATGGAATTTCAACATAAGGCTTAGAAGGGCCAAACATCCAAACCTCATCACCTTCCTAACAGACTGGACCTCAGAGATTATTGCAATACATATGAAATACCAACCAGCATTAGGGGCAGTTATTCTCATTAGTAGTCATAAGATCAACCTGTGGAGCTTATTTTAAATGCAGATGCCTGGGCTTCGACCCACAGAATCTCATTCAGAGATTTTAGGGTAGGGCCCAAGAATCTGAATAGGATCAAAATTGAAGATTTCTGAATTTTGTCCTCTAATAAATGACTAATACTACTGAACATTCCCCCACTTCTCCCACCAACTACCTGAGACCTCTGTTATTCTGACAAAGGCCCAAATTGCAATTATCGTCAGTGTTAGCCCAGGAGCTAGCCCGAGGAGCAGACTAGATGGTTAAGGACATAGCTGTGATTGAACAGACTTGGATTTGAGTTTGCTCCTGCCTCTTACTGACAGGGGTACTTTGGGCAAGTCAGTTAAATTCTCTGTGCCTCAGTTTTCCCATCTGTATAAAAGGGATGAAAGACCTATCTGCCCACAGGGTTATGATAGATTTAGCACAGTTCTTGAAATATAGTGAATATTCAGTTACCATGACTATCAACACCACCATAATGCCATTTTCAAGTGAAATTGGAGTAAAATATGTATAAGCAGAGGCAGCTTGAATGCTTTAGTATTTTTCATTCCTGCAACAGTATCTGGAAAGATTAAACATTTAATGGATACAAGCTTCCATTCTGGGCTGCACAGAATTGAGGATTTTTACAGGAAGTTGCATTGGGGGAAACCATCCACTTCTCTTTAAGACTATGTATACACCCAAACCCCTAACAAGGCCGGCTGAAAAAAAAAGATATTTTTCCTAATCACATTTAGGAAATTCATCCCTTTTTCACCTTAGAATATGAAATGCCAACTATATAGATTATTGAGACAAGTCCTTGCCATTGCTGGCTATTTTAGTAACTAACGAGACAAGTCTTCATTTTAATTTGAAGACTATAGAAAGTACAACAGAAGGACACGCTCAAGGTTACAAAGCAAGTTAAATAATCTCAATTGTCAGGCAAGAAAAGGAAGGACATAAATAATGTCACCAAATAATATGCATGATCCAATAGCATGGAAATGAATAGACACACGAAAACAAACAGGACTGCAGTAGAGTCCATCAAATGGCCTGCTGTTGAGTCACAACTAGAAAAACAAATCAGGCAGAAATTTACTATACAACAAGTGACTAATTTTGAAGAATGATGTCCAAAGAAATACAATACCTGTCATTCTTTTTCTATCTCTGTTGGTGTACTTCCTCTCCTCACCTGTGTTCTTTCATCTTTCTTTTTTCTCTCCCTTGCCCTTTATAGAAAAGGTAGAAAACATTTAACAGATGAGGAAAAGGGCATTTCATGTTTGCACCTACTGGTTTTTCTCAGACTGCCATCTTGTGGACCACAGAGCGGGATTATATGTCAGGGGAAATCCATTCTCTCTTTGTGTGTCCACGAGGACCTGGGGCTAAAACAGCACTTCTGGCCTCCCTCTCTACACGCCTTTCTCATTCTCTCCCAAAGAAGGGAACTGATTTATCTCACTGAGGGGAGGGTGCCATGGTCCTCCAAACCTCATTTCTCTATTGCAGTGGTTCTCAAACTGCAGTGGAATCAAAAGAAGGGGTGTTAAAACACAGACTTGTGGGCCCAACCCCCCTCCTCCCCACCCCGAGTCTCTGATTCAGTTCGTCTGGAATGGAGACCAAAAGTCTGCATTTCAAGGTAATGCCAGTGCTACTTGTCTGAGAGTCGCACTTTAAAAACCAGTATTATACTTACTGGGACTCAAGTGTTCAATATCACTGTCCTTATAAGGTTTGCCCCTTCTCTCTTTAGCAGTTATTTATCCTCAGGACACCAGCACTCCCCTTCCTCCAGATGGTAAAAACCCAGAGGCCCCTGTCCAGCAGGTCTGTCTGGGATGGGGTGAGCAGAAGTTAAACTTCAGGGAAGAGGACATTAGGAAGACCACTAGCCACAGGGCCAGACTGCAATCCTAGTACAGCTCCACCAAGAGTAACGTTGGTATTTTGAACTCTGAAAAATCTGTATCAATGTCTCGACTGGCTCAGAGAATAAAAGGAATAATAGCATGAATTATCAGCCTCCTGAGTCCAAGAACATCCAGCATGATAGTGATTATGGAAGGCAGGGTCTATGACTGGGAAGTCCAAAGGCTATGGCCTCATTCTGGATGCAGAGTGACCTTCTCTTATCTAAACCATAATGCTCAGGCCACATGACATCAACAGGCTCTTGAAGAACAAACACACAGTTCTCACCAAAGTGATATAAATGAAGAGAAGAAGATATACGGCCTATCCTGACCACTCCCTTCTACCTTCCCTTCTATGCCTGGGTCTGGCAACTCTGCTTCCATGCTCACTTACCCAGATTCTGCAGATAAATGTTTTTGTGTCTCAATTTTTAAATGATACCCTGCCTTCAAATCCTACAGTGTGACTAATCTTGCCCCAACTCTGCCTTAGCCCTACCCAGCTCCTGAAGGCCCCAGCAGAGTCCAATATCTCTAGCCCCTCATTGTGTAGGAGAGAAATCTGAATAGCAAAAGGTTTTCCTTAAGAACAGCGGAATCAAAATGCAACCACCTCAGCAAAACAGAAAAAGAAAGATGTGGCCAAAACCCATGCCAGGCCTCACATTCCATACTCCCGGAGCACCGAGGTCACAGCTCATTTCATTCCTTCTTTACCAAGGGACAAAATGGCACCACGGACCAAATACTGCCTGGACAAACATCCTCCATGGCTCACTGAAATTTTTTAAATTTTGAAGTGAATACATAAAAATTAGGAGATTAACCTAAGATTCAGATTTCTATTCTTTCACTTAAAATCAGAAGATCTGGCAATACTGAGCTCATGTTCTCACATGATAACATTGAACTATGCCAGAGACAGCCATGTCCTTTAGATAGTGGGAATCTTCAGGTATCACAGTCCCCCTGACTCCCAGCTATCCCCTTCTCTCACTGCCTTCTTCCATACAGCCACTACCTGCCACTGCTAATTTCCTGAGATATCCCTGAACTGAGATTATATGGTATGCTGCTTTTGAGAAAAAGCAGCATGTATTTTTTTTCTTCCTCAGCTGGTGGCTGCTTGCATACTTTCATTCATGAAGCTGTAACAGCAGGATCCCAAACAAATGGCAAATGCTAGGATGAAGAGAGAGAAGGTAAAAGGACTCAAATCAAAAAGGCAATCCTCTTTTTAATATTTCTAGCTCCTTAAAAGATTGGGACTAATGAAAGAAAAAATGCCCACATCCTCTTGAGTTTTTGTTTTGTTTTCTCGGCAACAGAATCTCACTCTGTTGCACTAGGCTAGATTGCCATGGCCTCAGCCTACCTCCCAGCAACCTCAGACTCCTGGTTTCAATCAATTCTCCTGCCTCAGCTTCACAAGTAGCTGGGACTATAGGTACCCACCACACTACCTAATTTTTCTACTTTTAGTACAGATGGGGTCTCACCATTGGTCAAGCTGGTCTCGAACTTCTGAACTCCAGCAATCCACTGCCTCAGCCTCCTAGAGTGCCAGGATTATAGACGTGAGCCACCATGACTGGCCCACATCCTGTGTTACAGGACAAAAATTCCACAATCAGAAGTTACCAAATGGGGGCGGCGCCTGTGGCTCAGTGAGTAGGGCGCCAGCCCCATATACCGAGGGTGGTGGGTTTAAACCCAGCCCCTGCCAAACTGCAACAACAACAAAAAAATAGCCGGGCGTTGTGGCAGGCGCCTGTAGTCCCAGCTGCTCGGGAGGCTGAGGCAAGAGAATCACATAAGCCCAAGAGCTGGAGGTTGCTGTGAGCCGTGTGATGCCACGGCACTCTACGGAGGGCAGTAAAGTGAGACTCTGTCTCTACAAAAAAAAAAAGTTACCAAATGTAGAATCTACAGTGCACAGAATTATATGTAATTTAAAATTATATATAAAGCAAATGTAAGTTTATTGTTTTTGAAAAGATCCTGTCACTGGTAGCCCTCTTCATTTAGCAATAAGCCATACTACAGATCAGAAGAGAATTTTTACCTAATTAGGAAACAATCATGGTGCAATAAAAGTGTACAAAGATCTTTTCTTGTCTTGAATCATCTGTTATTGCATATATAATAAAATGGCTGAAGATACTACTCTGCCACAAAGATTGCAGTGTTACAACCAGGGATTTGCCCTAGAGTGACACAGTTAGACTACCTTTTGAAATCCTGCTCTTCGCTCATAAGATTAGTGAGTCACTGTCAAAGTAAATATTTTATTTTCAAAATTCTTCCTTCTGGGCAGGTGCAATGACTCATGCCTACAATGTCGGCACTTTGGGAGGCTGAGATGGGAGGATCATTTGAGGCCAAGAGTTCAAGACCAGCCTGGGTAACATAACAAAACCCAGTTTCTTTTTTGTTTTGTTCTGTTCTGAGACAGAGTTTCACTCTGTTGCCTGGGCTAGAGTGTAGTGGCATCAGCCTCGCTCACAGCAACCTCAAAATCCTGGGTTCAAGCAATCCTCCTACCTCAGCCTCCCAGGTAGCTGGGATTATAGGTGCCGCCAAATCCAGCTAATTTTTCTGTTTTTAGTAGAGAAGGAGTCTCACTCTTTCTCAGGCTGGTCTTGAATCCCTGAGCTCCAGTGATCCTCATACCTCAGCCTCCCAGAGTGCTAGGATTACAGGCATGAGCCACCTCATCTGGCCTGGGCTAATTTTTAAAAAATATTTTCTAGATATTAGGTTTTGTCAGGCTTGTGGCTCACACCTATAATCCTAGCACTCTGGGAGGCTGAGGCAGGAAATTTCTGAACCTCAGTTCTAGACCAGCCTCAGCAAAGTGAGACCCCACCTTTACTAAAAATAGAAAAACTAGCTGAGCATCCCAGTGGATACCTGTAGTCCCAGATACTTGGGAGGCTGCGGTGGGAAGATCACTTGAAACCAAGAGTTTGAGGTTGCTGTGAGCTAGGCTGACACCATGGTACTCTAGCCCAGGAAACAGAGTGAGTCTCTGTCTCAAAAATTAAAAAAAAAAAAAAAAAATAGCCCAGGCATATTGGTTCACCCTCTTTTTTTTTTCTGTAGAGACAGAGTCTCACTGTACCGCCCTCGGGTAGAGTGCCGTGGCGTCACACGGCTCACAGCAACCTCTAACTCTTGGGCTTACGCGATTCTCTTGCCTCAGCCTCCCGAGCAGCTGGGACTACAGGTTTTTGTTTTTTTTTTTGTAGAGACAGAGTCTCACTCTATGGCCCTCGGTAGAGTGCCGTGGCCTCACACAGCTCACAGCAACCTCCAACTCCTGGGCTTAAGCGATTCTCTTGCCTCAGCCTCCCGAGTAGCTGGGACTACAGGCACCCGCCACAACGCCCGGCTATTTTTTGGTTGCAGTTTGGCCGGGGCCGGGTTTGAACCCGTCACCCTCGGTATATGGGGCTGGCGCCTTACCGACTGAGCCACAGGCGCCGCCCTGGTTCACCCTCTTAATCCTAGCACTTGGGAGACCAGGAGCTTGGGACCAGCAAGAGCAGCACTGGGACCATCTCTACCAAAACAAACAAAAAAATTATCTGGGTAGCACATGCTTATACCTCCTCAGGAGGCTGAGGCAGGAGGACTGATTGAGCCCAGGGATTTGAGGCTACAGTGAGTTATGACTACACCACTATACTCTAATCTAGGTGACAGAGTGAGATTCTATATAAAAAACAAAATTATTTCTCCTATTTCACCTCTCTTTCCTTCTAAGACCAGAACTTAAATGGGAAAATAAAATGTATCTGGTTCCTACTTTCCTTTCACAGTCATCCTAGGCCAAGAGTGGTTTCTGTAGTCCTTTGCTCCTAATTCAACACAGAACAGGGCCAGGCACAGTGGCTTACACCTGTAATTCTAACACTCTGGGAGACTGAGGCTGGAGGATCCTTTGAGTTCAGGTCAAGACCAGCCTGAGTAAGAGCAAGACCCCATCACTACTAAAAATACAAAAATTATGGGTGATGCTGTGGCTCAGGGAGTAGGGCGCCGGTCCCATATGCCAGAGGTGGTGGGTTCAAACCCAGCCCTGGCCAAAAACCACAAAAAAAAAAAAAAAAAAATACAAAAATTAGCCTATAGTCCCAGCTACTCAGGAGTCTGAGGCAAGAGAATTGCTTGAGTCCAGGAGTTTGAGATTGCAGTGAGCTATAAAGAGCTGCCAAAGCACTCTACAAGGGGCAACAGAGCGAGACTTTGGTCTCTCATACACACACACACACACACACACACACACACACAACCATCCACCCATCTGGTCCAAAATTAAATGAGGCAAAATTTTAAATAGTCCCTTAGGAATCTCTTTTATAGTTATATCCATTTGAGAACTAAACTTTTCTACTGATCCTACAAAAATATTCAGTAACAATGAAAGTAGGTCTAAGGCTATATCTATAGTATAATGGCCCACCAGAATGAATATATCCATTTGGAATATTTTGCAGATAAAAAAAAAAAGTGCTTTGTAGAAACAGAGTCTTACTTTGTCACCCTCAGTAGAGTGCCATAGTGTGACAGCTCACAGCAACCTCCAGCTCTTGGGCTTAGGTGATTCTCTCGCCTCAGCCTCCCAAGCAACTGGGACTATAGGCGCCCGCCACAAAGCCCAGTTATTTTCTTGTTGCAGTTTGGCTGGGGCCAGGTTCAAACCCACCACCCTCGGTATATGGGGCCGGCCCTCCCTGAGCCAGAGGCTCATAATTTACGTAATTTATCATATAAAAGAGCATTCACATAATTTATCATATAAAAGAGCATTCTGTAAACTCTATATACAAACACAATATTATGATTTTTGAGCTGGATATGATACATCATTCTGTTATAAATCCAGCCCTTTCCTGATTCTCAATGTTAATTCAGAAAGGGAAATATCTCAAAATATTGTTTACACTGAGTTAGAATAAACAATTGATCATCTTTTCTCATGGACAGAAAAAAGTTAAAAATCAAATTTTTAATTTAATTTAGCAGCAAAAATTATTAAAGTCAGTCACTAAATTCCTTTTTCAATGACATACTTGCCTGTTAGGAAAAGTAATTTTTTAATCTTTCCTCACCACTTCTATTTTCTTATACTGTAGTTAAAAAAAAGTTTAACGAGGTGGCGCCTGTGGCTCAGTGAGTAGGGTGCCGGCCCCATATACCGAGGGTGGCGGGTTCAAACCCAGCCCAGGCTGAACTGCAACCAAAAAATAGCCGGGCGTTGTGCTGGGCACCTGTAGTCCCAGCTGCTCGGGAGGCTGAGTCAGGAGAATCACTAAAGCCCAAGAGCTGGAGGTTGCTGTGAGTCCTGTGACATCATGGCACTCTACCGGGGGTGGTAAAGTGAGACTCTGTCTCTACCAAAAAAAAAAAAAAAGTTTAACTACTTTTGCACATATATGTCAGTACCCAAGGAGGCATAATATGTCATAACAGATCTAGGAGCCATACGCTAGAGTTAGAATTCTTAAAAATGAATATAGACTCTGCTTCTTACTAAACTATATCATGTTAAGGTGAGTCACTTAACCCTTTTGAGCCTTAGTGTCATAGCCAAAAAATGAGGATCATAATGATACCAACTTTGTAAGAGTTTCAGGGAGGATTAATCAAAATAAACAGCAAAGGGCTGAGAAAAAGGCCTGAAATATAATAAATGCTCCATAGATATTAGCTATTATTTGAAATATTGGTGATTCATGATTTTCATAAAATGAGTGGTTTTCGAAAGTAATCTGTGTACACATATATTATGTATATTTCATATATTATATTTACATGTAATTTATATTTAATTTATAATGTAAGATACATTTACAAATAAAAGAAAATCTCAAATAATTTGTAGAAACCAATTAGTGGGAGAGTTAGTCATTGAATAAAGGCCTAGATGAAGTTAACTATGTTTAAACACTGAACTTGAATAATTAAAATAATCATTAAAGCAGTTAGTTCACTATCTATGACGAAAAATAAAACACAAGGAGCTGGTTCAGACCAGGGTCAACATACTTAGCCTGTAGGCAAAACTTGGCCCACTGCCTACTTGCATACAACCTGTGAACTAAAAATGGTTTTTACATTTTTAAAAGGTTGGAAAAAACATTTCAAAAGAGCAATAGTTTGAGACATACAAAAATCATGAGAAATTAAAATTTCAGTGCCCCTAGCTATGCTTGTTCACTTACATATTATCTATAGCAGCTTTCATGCTAAAAAATTAGATAGCTGAGACAGAGACCATATGAACTAAAACATTTATTGTCTGGCCCTTTACAAAAAAAAAAAAGTTTGCTAATTTCCTGTCTAGACCATCAGTTCTATAAGGGCAGAGCTCAGCTGGGAACTACCTGAATGCATGGCCTAAAATTATGTTCAATAAATACGTGATGAGTGAACATGGTTATCAATGTGCAGAGGCCAAGGTGGGGCTCTTCACATGTGGTAAAGATACTTGTTCTCAAACAACAGAGAGCCTTTTTGAGAAGATCAGAGGACTGACCCCAGTCTGTGTAGTCCAGCTAGAGCCATTGTTATTGCATAATTCTTTTAGTTTTTTTGTTTGAGACAGAGTCTTACTCTGTCTCCCTGGGTAGAGTGCTATGGTATCATAGCTCACAGCAACCTTAAACTCCTGGGTTTGAGCAATCCTCTTACCTCAGCCTTCTGAGTAAATGAGACTATAGGCGCCTGCCACAACATTCAGCTAGTTTTTCTATTTTTAGTAGAAACAGGGTCTCACTCTTGTTCAGGCTGGTCTCCAACTCCCCAGCTCAAGGGATTAGAGCACCTCGGCCTCCCAGAGTGCTAGGATTACAGGTATAAACCACTGGCACCTAGCCAGATGGTTTTTAAAAAACTAACCACTTCCATCATTCTAAAAAAGGTAGTGCTGGGCGGCGCCTGTGGCTCAGTCCGTAGGGCGCCGGCCCCATATACCGAGGGTGGCGGGTTCAAACCCGGCCCCGGCCAAACTGCAACCAAAAAAAAAAAATAGCTGGGCGTTGTGGCGGGCGCCTGTAGTCCCAGCTACTTGGGAGGCTGAGGCAAGAGAATCGCTTAAGCCCAGGAGTTGGAGGTTGCTGTGAGCTGTGTGAGGCCACGGCACTCTACCAAGGGCCATAAAGTGAGACTCTGTCTCTACAAAAAAAAAAAAAAAAAGGTAGTGCTAAAGTTTATTGTTCACTAAATATCCATGTGTTCCAGACCCTTAAGAAGGGTCATGTAATTACCCTAGACAATGGGCTGTGAGTAGAGGTTATCAGGTGTACTCTAGGCCAAAGCGTTTGAGAGCTGGTAGACAATCATCTAGCTCTCCTTCCCCTGTAGGCACAATTTGGAAGACCCATGTACAAAAAAAAAAAAAGATCATAAAAATCATAGTAATTGCATATAGGACAGCTACACTGGAGGACAGCCAATGCACAGTGGCATTTATATGAGCATGAAAGCAATGGAGATTTCAGATTACTTTGTTTCTGTAGAAAGAAACCCTATACCCATCTGTGATTTGCCAGCTTTGGCAATTGACTGAATAAGCAGGAAAATTTTCTAAAATTTAGAAAAAACTTTCCTCAGTTATCTGTGCAACATTATTTCAAGTTCATGCACAAATTATTACCATCCCTACCCTGATTCACAGAAAAGTATTTAAAATCAGAACCTCTATGCTACTCACTTATTGAAAAAACCTGAGAGACCTAAGCCACACACTGAACAATGTAATTGCTGGCAAATACATTCTGCTAAGACTGTTCTCCCACATAGTTCTTTTCCAGCTTTATAATATAAAACTCAGGCTTCATTTTCAGAAATACCTGGCAGGAGTTAGTACTCCACAGATAGACACCAAAGAAGGAGCGCCTCAGGCAAAGATGGCTTAGTTCTCCTTCGTTAGCAGTCAACAAGTATGCTGCTACTTGGACTGCCCAATTTGGGTGAGGCCTTGAACACCAAGAGATGCTATCGGGTCTAGCTGGCAGTAAAAATATCCAGGAGATAAGGACTCAACCCTGTGTCCTTCGATACATTCCTGATTTAAAACCACTGGAAAGGGCGGCGCCTGTGGCTCAGTCGGTAAGGCGCTGGCCCCATATACCAAGGGTGGGGGGTTCAAACCCAGCCCCGGCCAAACCGCAACAAAAAAATAGCTGGGTGTTGTGGCGGGCACCTGTAGTCCCAGCTGCTTGGGAGGCTGAGGCAAGAGAATCGCATAAGCCCAAGAGTTGGAGGTTGCTGTGAGCCGTGTGACACCACAGCACTCTACCGGAGGGCGGTACAGTGAGACTCTGTCTCTATAAAAAAAATAAATAAATAAAATAAAACACTGGAAACTCAGAAGCCTGGCAGGTAGTAGGGTATAAACTTCCACAGCGCTGGGTTCAAATCTCAGCTCTACTACTGACAAACTATGTGAGTCAGGACAAATAACACAGCCTCTCAGATCCTGAGCTCCCTTCCCCACACAAGGCATTTATGAGAATTATTGAGTATATTCAATATACTTTGGACACCTGCTCCACATTGCCATGGAATTCTTCTAAAAATTAATCTGAATTTCTATTAACTTTATGCTTTATTACATAGCATATGTTAGTTTAGCAAAAGAACATTTTCTGTTACATTTAAAGTGGTAAGAAAAATAGCTTTGACTTTACCCTTAGTTTAGATGCTGTGTAATGACAGCCATGAAAAATTCTACCATCTAATCTAATCATCTTCCAATGTGATCAGGTCCTAGCTACAAAAATATGTGGGGTTTTTTGTTTGTGTGTTTGTTTGAGACACAGTCTCACTCAGTTGCCCTGGAGTAGAGTGCCATGGCATCAAAGCCCACAACAACCTCAAACTCTTGGGCTTATCTCATCCTCCCAAATAGCTTGGTCTAAAGGAGCCTGCCACAAGCCCCACTAATTTTTCCATTTGTTAAGGTAGGGTCTCCCTTTGCTTAAGATGGTCTCTAATTGCTCTAATCCACCCACCTTGACCTCCCAGGTGCTAGGATTACAGACTACAGGCATAAACCAACGTGCCCAGTCAGAAAATGTTTTGAGTTAAATTTCTGCTCATCTTCCAGAGGCAACTAAGTTTATTAAATTCCTAAGAATTCCCACTAACCATATTCTGCTGATTTCCAATTCTGATTATGTATTTTTATAGTCTAAGTTGCCCTGATGCAAAAAAAAAAAAAGCAAATGTTACTACAGGCTAATCATAAAAGGGGCGGGGGGAATTAGACAAATCCCAACAGAGAGGAATTCAACAACATACCTGACAACTACTCAAAACTCTCAAGATCAAGAAACAAAGTCTGAAAAACTGTCAGAGCAAAGAGGAATCTAGAGAGACACAACAACTAAATGTCATGTGGTATTCTGGATGGCATTCTAGAATTAAAAAAAAAAAAAAAAATTATTTCTGGCTTGGTGCCCGTTGCTCAAGTGGCTAAGGCACCAGCCACATACACCTGAGCTGGCAGGTTCGAATCCAGCCCAGGCCCACCAAACAATGATGGCTGCAACCAAAAAATAGCCAGGCATTGTAGCGGGCACCTGTAATCCCAGCTACATGGGAGGCAGAGGCAGGAGACTTGCTTGAGCCCAGGAGTTGGAGGTTGCTGTGAGCTGTGATGTCACAGCACTCTACCTAGGGGGGACAGCTTGAGGCTCTGTCTGAAAAAAAAAAAAAAAAAATAGGGTAAACTGTATCAGTGCTGGGCGGAAGGGAATACTCTGTGCTATCTACTTAATTTCTAAATAAATCTAAAACTGTTTTAAAAGATAAAGTCTCTTAATAATAACTCAAAAGTTGGGCGGCGCCTGTGGCTCAGCGGGTAGGGCGCCGGTCCCATATGCCGGAGGTGGTGGGTTCAAACCCAGCCCCGGCCAAATTAAAAAAAAAAAAAAAAAAAAAAAAAAAAAAATAATAATAATAACTCAAAAGTCACTACAAGGAGATACCACTTCACATGTACCTATATTGATACGTAGTAAAGTAGTAAATGTTGGTGAGAATGTGGAGAAAGAGGCACTTTCTTCTTTTTCTTTTTTTTTGAGACAGTCTCACTTTGTCACCCCCAGTAGAGTGCCATGGCCTTATAGCTCACAGCAACCTCAGACTCCTGGGCGATTCTCTTGCCTCAGCCTCCCAAATAGATGGGATTACAGGCGCCCACCACAACACCCAGCTATTTTTAGAGAAGGAGTCTCTCTCTAACTCAGGCTGGTCTCGAACCTCAGGCAATCCGCCCAGCTCGGCCTCCCATAGTGCTGGGATTACAGGCATGAGCCATGGCGCCCGGCCTAGAAAAAAGCATTTTCATACATTCCTAGTGGGAGTGTAAAATGGTTCAGCAGCTTTAGAATACAGTTTGGCAGTTCCTTGAAACGTTAATGTAGAGTTACCATATGACCCAGCAATTGCACTTCCAGCAATTTTCCAAATGAAAGCAAATGCTCCCCCAAAATTTGTTCACAAATATTTAGAACAGTATTTTTCATAATAGTCCCAAAGAGGAAACAACCCCAAAATCTATCAACTAAGAAATAGAAAAATAGGCTCGGCAGCTGTAGCTCAGTGGCTAGGATGCCAGCCACGTACACCAGAGCTGGTGGGTTTGAATCCAGCTCAGGCCTTGCCAAACAACAACTACAACCAAAAAATAGCCGGGCATTGTCGCAGGCACCTGTAGTCCCAACTACTTGGGAGGCTGAGGCAAGAGAATTGCTTAAGCCCAAAAGTTTGAGGTTGCTGTGAACTGTGACACAATGGCATTCTACCCAGGGTGACACAGTGAGACTCGGTCTCAGAAAAAAAACAAAGAAATAGAAAAATAAGCCGGGCGTTGTGGCGGGCGCCTGTAGTCCCAGCTGCTCGGGAGGCTGAGGCAGGAGAATCGCGTACCAAGAGTTAGAGGTTGCTGTGAGCAGTGTGATGCCACGGCACTCTACCCGAGGGCGGTACAGTGAGACTCTGTCTCTACAAAAAAAAAAAAAAAAAAGAAATAGAAAGATAAAATGATGTATATCAACATAATGGTTTATCATTCACAGCCATAAAAAGTATTGATACATGCTAGAATAGGAATGACACAAAAGGACACACGTTATATAATTCCATTTTTACAAAATTTCAAGAACAAGTTAAATCTAGAGTCAGAAAGTAGATGTGTCATGGCCTAGGGCAGGAGAAGGTGGTAGAAAATGAGCAGCTCACAGCAACCTCCAGGGCGACACCCTGAAACTGTCTCAGAAAAAAAAAAAACCTTAGTATTAGGAGACTGTGACTTAAACTGCGCATGGTGTCTTTCAATTTATGTATCTTATTTACTTAATCCACCACAAAATAGAACAACAAAAGAAAACTCCAAAGTTTAGAAAGGCTGAATAACTTGGAGATTCTCTCAACCTGTGAACCTATCAGCTGTGGGTCTTGGGCAAGGAAGGTCAGTCAGTCAGCTCAGTGCCAGATACTCACAAAGCTGCCACCTTTTCTTTTTTTTATATATTTTTTTTAGTTTTACATATACATGTGTTTATTAGGTTTCCATTTTTTGCCTTCACAAAATTAAAGAGGCTTAAAATTTAATAACAATAACAATGTTTAAGATAAGGACTAGAAACAAAAACCTTGTAAAGAATGAACGAACATAAATACATTCAAAAAAGGAATCAGAGAACTGCTGCATCGAAATATTAAGCAATAATAATAATAATAATGCAAAGAAAGTAACATTCACATTGTCAAATAAGAGTATGTCTATTATAGAATGCTTTGACTCTGAGATTCAGTATGGCGTCATCTTTTTTTTAACTTCTTTTTTTTAAGTCTCAAAAAATAGACAATTAATATTTATAATTAAAAAATAATTTCATAGCCGGGCGTTGTGGCGGGCACCTGTAGTCCCAGCTACTAGGGAGGCTGAGGCAGGAGAATCGCTGAAGCCCAGGAGTTGGAGGTTGCTGTGAGCTGTGTGAGGCCACAGCACTCTACCGAGGGCCATAAAGTGAGACTCCGTCTCTACAAAAAAAAAAAATAATAATAATAATTTCAAAAAACAGATCATGCCAAATCTAATAGACCATAGAAAAAGAAGAAATACTTCAAAATCATTCTACTTGATCTGGGTACACCTGATATTAAAATTGAAGAGAAGGGCAGCACCTGTGGCTCAGTGAGTAGGGCGCCAGTCCCATATACCAAGGGTGGTGGGTTCAAACCCAGCCCCAGCCAAAATGCAACAGCAACAACAACAAAAAAACAAAAATAGAATAAAACAGTGAAAAAACAAAAAACAAAAATAAATAAAATTGGAGAGACTATATTATAATAAAGGGGAAATTACAAACATATTTCACTTATAAATGAGGATGCAATATCCCAAACATATTAACAAGTTGAATTAAAAATTAATGTTTAAGTAATGTACTTTGGTCAAAATTTGTCATGGCCTAGGGCTGGAGGGCGGGGTGAGGACAGGAGAAGGTGGTAGAAAATGAGCAGCTCACAAAAACCTCAAACTCTTGGGCTTAAGCGATTCTCTTGTCTCAGCCTCCCAAGTAGTTGGGACTACAAGTGCCCACCACAATGCCCAGCTATTTTTTCATTGTAGTTGTCGTTGTTTGGCAGGCCCAGGCGGTCAGCTCCGGTGTATGTGCCTGGTGCTCTAGCTGCTTGAGCTACAGAAGCCAAGCCACCTTTTCTTTTTTTTGTAATAAGAGACAGGGTCTCACTCTGTCACCCAGACTGGCAGGGGCACCATCATAGTTCACTATAATCCCAAGTGATCCTCCTGCTTCAGCCTCCTGAGAATCTAGGGCAACAGGCCCACGCCATGGTCCATCACACCTGGCTCATTCCCTGCAGTACCTTCCTTCTGAGGTTGAGCTGCCCCTTCATCTGGAATCTCCTCGGTATGATTCCCCCTGCTAATCAATCTCTACCTGCTATACATCTGTTTGTTCTTCAATGGCTAATTGGAATGCCCCCACACCATTATTTTCTTTATGTAGACATACGCTCCCTCATTTCAGATGGTTTCTAAAAATGTGTAAAACATGAGAAAATAGCACAAATCAGCATCCCCTCAACTCTACCCTGCGTACCCTGATTATTACAATGGTAAGTAAACTCTCTTTCTCGGTTCTACCACATTTGGTATGCACATATTCCTACAGCTCTTAGCACCAACAGCCCTGAACTGTAGTCATGAATACATGCATTTCAACCGTCCATCAAGATTTCAAGGGCAGGGAAAAACCATTCTGTAGTTAAATCCTACCTTAATTCAAAGCATGCAGTCTATTTTAAAAATACTTACAGAAGGGCGGCGCCTGTGGCTCAGCCCGTAAGGCGCCGGCCCCATATACCGAGAGTGACGTGTTCAAACCCGGCCCCAGCCAAACTGCAACTAAAAAATAGCCAGGCGTTGTGGCGGGCGCCTATAGTCCCAGCTACTCGGGAGGCTGAGGCAAGAGAATCGCGTAAGCCCAGGAGTTGGAGGTTGCTGTGAGCTGTGTGAGGCCACGGCACTCTACCGAGGGCCATAAAGTGAGACCCTGTCTCTACAAAAAAAAAAAAAAAAATACTTACAGAAATTTTATATCTGGAGTAACAAAATAAAATCCAAACATATACACTTTGAGTGTACTAGTCATTCATACTTAGTTCAGATCAATTCTTAACATCTGCCTAATGTTGGCCATTCAACTTTCTGTACAGGGAATGATATGCTGGCTGAACAGCAGTTATTTTAAAATATGGTATGCTGGCGGTGCCTGTGGCTCAGTGAGTAGGGCGCCGGCCCCATATGCCGAGGGTGGCGGGTTCAAACCCGGCCCTGGCCAAACTGCAACAAAAAAATAGCCGGGCGTTGTGGCGGGCGCCTGTAGTCCCAGCTGCTCGGGAGGCTGAGGCAAGAGAATCGCGTAAGCCCAAGAGTTAGAGGTTGCTGTGAGCCGAGTGACCCCACGGCACTCTACCCGAGGGCGGTACAGTGAGACTCTGTCTCTACAAAAAAAAAAAAAAAAACATGGTATGCAAGAAAAAGGTTAGTTTATTGAGAAAATGGAGAAGGAGATGGACTAAGAAATTTCCAGAAGGCATCAGAGAACACAAGGTAGTAACTACTTAGTAAATAGGACTAACTTAAAAATAAAACAACAGGCCAGACATGGTGGTTCACATCTATAATCCTAGCACTTGAAGATCATCTGAAGTCAGGAATTTGAGACCAGCCTGAGCAAAGCTAGACCAGCATTGTAGTTCACAACTAATAGACTTGGGAGGGTGAGGCAGGAGGATCACTTGAGCCTAGGAGTTTGAGATTGCTGTGAGCTAGGTTGAGGCTCTATCCTGGGTGACAGAGAAGACTCTGTCCCAAAATAAACAAAACAACAAAAAACAACCAAACAGAACCTAAAATATCAATTTTGAAAAATTCTTTTCAAGTCCATCTATCCTACACACCCTGTACTCTAGCTCTGTGGTTCTCAAAGTGTGGTTCCCAGACTATCGGCCTCACATTACCTGGGAACTTGCTAAATGTAAATTCTCCAACCCCACCCAAGACCTAAAGAATTAAGAGTTGGGACCCTCAAGTTCAGCAAGCTGCTCAGGTGATTCTTATACATGGTCAAGTTTTAGAACACATTAAAGTACCTGCCATTTCCTAAGGAAGCCAGCCCTATCAATCTCCCTGCTTTTGCTCAGACTGCCCTTCTCATGGAATGTTTTTTCTTCTGTTTATTCTCTGTAAATTGAACATATGCTTTTTTTCAAAACTCAGCTCAAAAGTCACCTCCACCTTAAAGAATTCCTTAACCAATGAAGAGAATGAACTGTTCTTCCTCAAAATACAGATTAACTAGAAGAGCACTAGATTTGAAGCTAGTCTGAAGTTCTGTAAGGACAGGTCATCACTGTGGTCCCAAGGATAAGCCCTGATATTTTTTCTTTTTTTTTTTTGTAGAGACAGAGTTTCACTTTATTGCCCTCGGTAGAGTGCCGTGGCCTTACACAGCTCACAGCAACCTCCAACTCCTGGGCTTAGGCGATTCTCCTGCCTCAGCCTCCCGAGTAGCTGGGACTACAGGTGCCCGCCACAACGCCCGGCTATTTTTTTGTTGCAGTTTGGCTGGGGCTGGGTTTGAACCCACCACCCTCGGCATATGGGGCCGGTGCCCTGCTCACTGAGCCACAGGTGCCGCCCCAGCCCTGATATTTTTTCAAATGTAGAAATTAAAAGATAGAGAGTACAATCTCTGCCACTTCCAAGTCATTCTCAAGCCTTGGGCACTTATTGGTGAAAGGTAGCAAAGTCAGAAAACTACTAAACTATCAATAAATAATGTTACCTCTTCTTTTCTTTTAAGATGGAATCTCACTCTGTCATCCGGGTGTGAGTGCAACAGCACAGTCACAGCTCACTGCAGCTCAAACTCCTGGGCTCAAGTGATCCTCCTGCCTCAGCCTTCCTAGTAGCTAGGGCTACAGGCACGTACCATCACACCCAGCTTTTTTTTTTTTTTTTTCTGTAGAGATGGGGCTTAATATGTTGCCCAGACCAGTATCAAACTTCAAACTCTTGGCCTCAAGCGATCCTCCTGCCTCAGTCCCCAAATGCTGGGATTAAAGGTGAATCACCTCTCCCCAGGCCAATAAATACTTTACCTCTTTATCTTACAGTTTACTAATTGCTTTCACATTCACTATCCTGATTAATCACCAAACCCACAGCTGAAGAAAAGGCCTCTCTTCTCGTGGGGTTAGAAACAGAATCACAGGGCAAGACATGATTGCAAGAGGGACTTTACCTAACAATTGCAATCAGTGTAACCTGGCTCAATGAATCCCCAACAATAAAAAAAAAAAAAAAAAAGAAACAGAATCACAGATCTCGATTATCCATCCCAGGATTTGATTATAAGTCAACTGACTTCAAATACCTAAACTTTAAATTGCCCTAAAGCTAATTTTAATCAATCACTAAACATTCCAAGATTTTTCAGATTACTTTTTTCCACTGATGATAATTTTGGGTTTAATTTGGCTGTTTAAGGATAAGAAAAGAGATCAAACAAATTGCAATTATTGCTGTTTTTCCAAAATTAATTAACTTGCATGACAACTTTTGCTAAAAAACATCACTGGGTTTTTGTGAGTTGTATTTCACGGCTGGCACCTCACTGACCTAATAACACTTAAAACTCTGCAAGAACTGGGCCACTCCTAAAAACATTACCTGGACCAAAGTATTATGTCCCAGTGAACATAAACCTGAAGAGAGTAAGGAAAAGGGAGACTTTGCCAGGAAAGGATTCTGAAAGGTCTCCAAGGAAAGAGTACAGGAGTCTTTGAGAACTTTTAGTTTATACACAAGAGTTATAAATACTAACTTGATATTGAACTAAAGATTCAATTACGAACTAATTTGATATTGTTCTTCCACCAAATTATTGATAAGTAGCCTAAAACTCAAGCAGAGACTCATTTATTAAACCTCAAAATTCTAGTCTGTATTGATTTGTATCTATAAACAGAACATAGTATGTGTTACCATCAAAGTACAAAAAAAAACCAATATAGCTATGAAAGATGGAGATGACAAAGTAAAATGAGACATAAAATCTTTTTGTGTCACTGATATTCACCATAAGTTTGTTCGTTTGTTCTGCATCCAAACATATTTTCCTTTTTCTTAATTTTTTTTTTTTTTTTTTTTTTGTAGAGACAGAGTCTCACTTTATGGCCCTCAGTAGAGTGCCGTGGCCTCACACAGCTCACAACAACCTCCAACTCCTGGGCTTAAGCGATTCTCTTGCCTCAGCCTCCCGAGCAGCTGGGACTACAGGCGCCCGCCACAACGCCCGGCTATTTTTTGGTTGCAGTTTGGCCGGGGCCGGGTTTGAACCCGCCACCCTCGGTATATGGGGCCGGCGCCCTACCAACTGAGCCATAGGAGCCGCCCAATTTTTTTTTTTTTTTTTTTTTAAAGAGACAAAGTCTCACTATATTGCCCAGGCTAACCTCAAATTACTAAATTCAAGTGATCCTCCCACCTCGGCCTCTGGCACAGCTGGCACTGCAAGTGCATACTACCCCACCCAGATGAGCCCGCTTTTATTTCAACAGTTTAATCTAAATTATGATCACCAACAATGGGAACAGTGTGTGAATGCAACTAGTACTTTCTACCTAAGGCATTTAAATTGCTTGATCAGCCACAGTTTTAGACCACACACTGTCCATCCCCTTTGGATTTCGCAATTGTGATCCAAGGGGATAGGTTTATTCTTTTATTTGTAAAGTGCAGAGGGACTCAAATGGGCACTCACTGTAAGGGGCAAGGTTTAGACAAGTGAGACCGTGGTCTAAGGTATAATTAACATGCCTGATCCTTCCACACATATTTACCATTTAAACTCAAATTTAATCCACATTTTATTTTGGCAGCACTACTAATACCTTGTTTCTTGGTTCTACAAAAATTTGAAGGCCCTTTTATCATTTTTTAATAAAAAAAGTTATTTCCTGTAACTAGATCTTTAAACAATTTGTTTCTTAAAACAGAGTAAATCTGATTTCCTCTAATATTGTGGATCAACCATACCCCCAAACTTTTTTGGTATCATGAACAAGCCACCCAGGCACCTTCTACCTAATGCATAATCTGAGATTTTTTGAAAGAAGCATATTTGTGCACAGTGAATTATCACCAAAATATTCTTATAGTTTTATAGCTATGAATTGATTCAAAAAAGTTGACAACCAAATTTAGCTTATTATGAAGTCTAAAGTCCCTTCACAACTGGACTTTATAAACAAAGCTATCTCTAATTCACCTAGAAAATATTTTCTTCTCTTTTCTTTTTTTTTTTTTTTTAAAGACAGAATCTCACTTTATCGCCCTCGGCTCGGCGTCACAGCTCACAGCAACCTCCAACTCCTGGGCTTAAGCGATTCTCTTGCCTCAGCCTCCCAAGAAGCTGGGAGTAAAGGCGCCCACCACAACGCCCGGCTATTTTTTTGTTGTTGTTGTTACAGTTTGGCCGGGGCTGGGTTCGAACCACCACCCTCAGTATATGGGGCCAGCGCCCTACACACTGAGCCATAGGCGCCGCCCTAGAAAATATTTTCTGATACAACTGTTTCAAATAACAGAAAAACTCTCCTAATCGTCTCTTTGCCATTTCTGTGCCCACAATATTACTAAAAAGCAACCTGCTTTTACAGAAGTCATGCTTACAAGTGTCTCACCCAAAATGGCAAATAAGCACTCTCAGAAATAGTAGCAGAAATAAATCAGATGACCAAAGTCAAACAGCCTCACATCTCACATGATCTTATATAGCAGCAAAGTTTCTAGCCATCAATACTGTATAACCGTTTTATAACCAATAAACCTATATGCCACACAAAGTCCTCTTTCACTTTTTTCTCTGATGTTCATCATCCAGAGTAAAATGTTGATGCGGAAATGGATGATTTTACAAGTTTTTTGATGTTGAGATAAGTAACAGGTAGAATCCAGAAGCCTTTGGCCTTTCCTTTCATAACCAGAATAAAGGCCCTTGGGGGCACACAGAACTGCCCAGGAGAAAGTGAGATAGAATCAGGAAATGAAAAGGCTCCGGCAGCACAAGGAGGGAAGAAAGCTGTCAGCCAGGTTCCATTTTCAGACTCCCAGGAGAGAGAAAGCTCCCTAAGTAATTAGGTTCATCAAGGGGAGGAAAAGGAGCACATTTTCTCACAGCCAACAGGGTACATCTTTCAGCAGGTCAAATCTGGAGACTGCCAGTCTGGCCTTTAAATTATCTGTGTCTGACCTAGACCTTCAGTATCTATGTCCACCTCCAAACTTTCCACATTGACTTTCGAACTCCCAGATCTTGAAAATTCAGAGAGAATGTGTTCAGATCTCAATTCTCTCTGGGGGTTTATGGCCACAGGATCAGGACCCACAGATACCCCAGGGGTTTTCAGCAGTGAATACACCCCAGGTCCTTACAAACCTGGTCACTCCAGAGTTCTTAGACTCCTACACAAGGTGAGTTTCCCACTCCATCTCCCCACACGAGAGGCACCCCCTGGCTAAACACCAACTCACCCCCCACAGCCACACCCCAAAAGAGAATACCAGCAGTAAGAAATGGCTTTAATGCTGTACCTAGAGAAAAACCTTTTGTCTCTGTCTCCAGGAGTGCTTCATGGGTAAAGGAGATAAAGACAAAGTGGAATTTAAAAAAACAGGCCAGACCTGGGCATGGTGGCTCACTCCTGTAATCCTAGCACTCTGGAAGGCTGAGGCAGATGGATTGCTTGAGATCAGGAGTCTGAAAGAACAGTCCCAGCAAGAGCAAAACCCTGTTTCTAAAAAGAGCCGGGCGTGGGCGGCGCCTGTGGCTCAGTCGGTAAGGCGCCGGCCCCATATACCGAGGGTGGCGGGTTCAAACCCGGCCCGGCTGAACTGCAACCAAAAAATAGCTGGGCGTTGTGGCGGGCGCCTTTAGTCTCAGCTACTCGGGAGGCTGAGGCAAGAGAATCGCTTAAGCGCAGGAGTTGGAGGTTGCTGTGAGCTGTGTGATGCCACGGCACTCTACAGAGGGCCATAGAGTGAGACTCTGTCTCTACAAAAAAAAAAAAAGAGCCGGGCGTTACGGCGGGCGCCTGTAGTCCCAGCTACTTGGGAGGCTGAGGCAAGAGGATAGCCTGACCCCAAGAGTTTGAGGGTGTTGTGATCTATGACACCATGCACTCTACGTAGCCAGGACGACAGAGTGAGATTCTGTCTCAAAAAAAAAAAAAAAAAAAGAAAGAAAGAAAGAAAGAAAAGAATTTTAAAAAACCAGGCCAGGCCTGTATGCCTGTAGTCCCAGCTACTCAGGAGGCTAAGGTAAGAGGATCACATGAGCCCAGGAGCTGAAGGAGCACTGCACTCCAGCCTGGGTGACAGAGTAAGACCTGTCTCTCAAACAAACCAAAGAAAGAGGGCATCACTGTTGTTTTGTTTCTCAGATTAAAGGATGTCTCGGTCTCATAGAATGTTGAGATTTCCACCAGCTAAAACCTGTGGCCATTCTAAGCATGTGTTAGAGTTATCACATTTTGCATTTTGCTAATATATTTGATTAAATTATTTGAGCTCTCAGTGCCAGAAGTCAAACCTGCCTTCTGGCACTGATCAAGCCTCAGTTCAACCATTTGTCTGTCGTGTGACCTCAGGTTTATCATTTTATCTCTCTATGTCTCAGTTTCCTTATCTGTAAAATGAGAGTGATAATTGCACCTACTTCATAGGATGATTTATGAACATTAAGTAACATATTGTAAAATGTTTAGCATGGTGTCTGGTCCATGGAAAACATTCTATAATATTAGTTGTTAATACTAATACTATTTTAAGAAAGTTATAGAATGTCAGTTTTCATAGGGGGGCCATGGTAAATTCCAGGATTTAATTTTAATCATATGAGACATTAATTTCATCTCATCATACTGCCTGATTTTGCATTTGTCTATCTAGCTTCTCTAATCATGACATTATATACATGTATAAATGAGGTATGGGTATATATGTAGATACATACATACCACATCAACCCTTCTCTTCCTCTCTACTAACCATCTCTCAAGCTTCCTCTCTGTGCTCTCAACTGCTCTCTCCTCTTGATACTTTTTTGAGAACAGGCATCACTGCCTATGGAATAATGAAGACA
This sequence comes from Nycticebus coucang, assembly GCF_027406575.1. NCBI lineage: Eukaryota > Metazoa > Chordata > Mammalia > Primates > Lorisidae > Nycticebus > Nycticebus coucang. Next base: position 109,452,279 of record NC_069787.1, on the reverse strand, counting down.
GTGTTCAATGGCACTTTTCAATGTGAAAGTCAATGGAAATGGGGCGGCGCCTGTGGCTCAAGGAGTAGGGCGCCGGTCCCATATGCCGGAGGTGGCAGGTTCAAACCCAGCCCCAGCCAAAAACCACAAAAAAAAAAAACAAAGTCAATGGAAATGATGTGCCATCCAACAGCTCCCGCACTGCTGGAAAAAGGTGTTTTGATTTGCAAAATGGCCATTTGCAACATCTGTTCCAAGTAAACAAATATTCCAAACCACCTTTAGAACTGAGATTTTAGGTTCAGAATTACTGCCTTCTGTCTTGTTTTTCCAGGTAGAGTCTGGTCACAATTCTCTCATATTCTCTGTCTCTCTCTAACCTTACCCCTATCCCAACATTCCTGAGTCATAATCGTCACCCTTCAGTGCCACCCTCTCCATGGCCATCACTCACCACCTCCTAGTAATATAAAATGTCTCTCCAAAACACACTCTCAGTGCAAGGACTTTGGGCCAACCCATTGTGTCTTCTATCTCTCCTGAGCTATCACGACCTTTCCAGTGTTCTCAACTCCTCCATGTACAGATTCCCAGGACCCCAGCCTCCTCATTCAGTACACTCTATCTTGAAATGGCCAGTCAGCCCTTATATCTTCCAAAGACACATACCCCTTTAGACTGGTCTCTGAGGATCTCAGACCCACAAGACATCTCAAACTATAGCATGCGGCTAGCAACTCAAATTAATCTTGGGGCCAACAACCTTAAAAAGCAAGGGTTCATGAAAGAAACTTGGGTCTAGTAATGAGGGAACTTGAGCAGAGCCTCTGGCTATACCACTAACTAGCTTAGTTAAACACATCTCAGTTCCTTCTCTAGATAATTAGGTGATGATCTGGATAAAGTGCCACCTTATAGCTCTAAGATCTTAAATGCACACCCTCCCTGTGCCAAAATACACTTATTTCTTTATTCATTCATGTAGTAACTATTGAGTGCCTGATACTGCAAAGCAATGTGCCAGGTATTATGAGGGGTTAAAGATCATCCTTCAAAGAGTTCATCATCTAGAATAAGAAATACAATAATCACCTTAATAAGAAACAGAAAGAGGGCAGCGCCTGTGGCTCAGTCGGTAAGGCGCCGGCCCCATATACCCAGGGTGACGGGTTCAAACCCGGCCCCGGACAAACTGCAACCAAAAAATAGCCGGGCGTTGTGGCGGGCGCCTGTAGTCCCAGCTACTCGGGAGGCTGAGGCAAGAGAATCACTTAAGCCCAGGAGTTGGAGGTTGCTGTGAGCTGTGTGAGGCCACGGCACTCTACCAAGGGCCTACAAAAAAAAAAAAAAAGAAAAGAAAAGAAACAGAAAGAAATAATGTTATAACTGGAGGTACTTATAAGAAAGAGAACATTATAAACCCATTACTAACACTCCAAACCTGAAACTAATTTTCAACAGTGCCTTTCCTTCTCTGCATTCTGCATCTTTTACCAAATGCTTTCCCCCTCCTTTTTTTTTTTTTTTGAGACAGAGTCTCATTTTGTTGCCCTCAGTAGAGTGCTGTAGTGTCATAGCTCACAGCAATCTCAAACTCTTGGGCTCCAGTGATTCTCTTGCCTAACACTTCCGAGTAGCTGGGACTACAGTTGTCCGCCATAATGCCCGGCTATTTTAGGGGACGAGGTCTCGCTCTGGCTCCAACTGATCTCAAACCTGTGAGCTCAGGCAATCCACTCGCCTCGGCCTCCCCGAGTGCTAGGATTACAGGTGGGAGCCACCATGCCTGGCCCAAATGCTTTTTCCTTTATTTCTTTCTTTTCTTTCTTTTCTTTTTTTTTTTAGACAGAGTCTCACTGTGTCACCCTGGGTAGAATGCCATGGCATCATCATAGCTCATAGCAACCTCAAACTCTTGGGCTTGAATGATCCTCTTGCCTCAGCCTCTGGAGTAGCTGGAACTACAAACACCCACCACAACACCTGGCTAATTTTTCTGTAGAGACAGGGTCTCATTCTTGCTCAGACTAGTCTCAAACTCCTAAGGTCAAGAGATTTACTTGCCTTGGCCTCCCAGAGTTCTAGGATTACAGGCGTGAGCCACTGCACCCAGCCTCTTTATATCATTTCTTAAATCTGTGTTCTCCGCTTTTTCACTTAGAGTCACATGCTTAATCCAGGCCCCGGACTACTGTCCTGTAATATGTTTTTACCCCTGTATCTAACACTCCCCATAACTAATTGGTGGTCTCTTATCAAAATATAAGAATCAGAAAATCATCCCATCTGGATGGTTTGACGTGGCCGCTGTCTTGATAGGTTCTAAGATGGCCTCCCCATACTGCAGAAAATCCACATCAAATCTTTTTACAAAACTGTCTATACTTCACTTCTCTCCCATAAATAGTGGCTAACAATTATGCTCAAGGCTGAATAGACTTGGAAATCACTTAATTTCCAAGATCTTACACAATCTGCCAATTTCCTGGTCAGGAAGTTGACAGATCCTAAAATAATTCAAAATACTGTAGGGGATAGTAACACCACAGACAACAATAATAAACACTATGGGGTTCAGAGGAGAGACAGCTACTTCTCGTAGCTATCAAGGAAGGCTTCCAGGAAGGGGTCACACCTGAGCTATCCACTGCAGCATGGGCAGGACTTCAACGAGGGAAAAGCAGGGCAATCAGGCACTCTGGAAGGGCCCAACCTTACTGAGGCAAGGAAGGCAGTTTTCACACCAACAAAAAGTTAGGCGGGGATTGGGAGAGAGGGGACTTTTTGAAGGAGTTTATAAGGTACTAGGAGCTTGATAGTGGAAATAATTTTATACTCAAACCAGACTATATGGTATAAGAAGGTAAAAGAGAAAAAGTTTAATCATCTAACCACATGGTGAGAACAGTACTATGGGGAGTGGTAAAAAGAGCCCTGAAAAATCAGAAAACCTGGATTCCAGGCCTGGCTTTGCCAACAAGGAGCTTAGGTGGCCACAGCAAGTCATCGAAACTAGCTTGTCGGGTGGCGCCTGTGGCTAAAGGAGTAGGGTGCCAGTCCCATATGCCGGAGGTGGCGGGTTCAAACCCAGCCCCGGCCAAAAACAACAAAACCACAAAAAAAAAAAAAAGAAACTAGCTTGTCTCAGTTTTCTCATTTGTAAGTTGAAGCAGTTGAACTTGTTGACCTTGAAGGTCTCTATAGTCCAAAACTAGAATGTATATTATTTCTGCTATTAAAACATTCATCATGGAGGAAATGAAGTTGTGTGTGTGGAGGGGGATACCTGTATTCCCTTTCCATATAGGTTTCTCTTCCTAAACTTAATTTCCCCCCTAAGCTTACTACTTATTATGTATATGCCTTCCATATCACAAATTTAACACTTTACTATAGAATTTCACTACAAAATCCAATTTAAAGGGAAGCTGATTACAAAGGGAGGAGGTTGTAAAAGCACTTGTTTCATATTTGTAGCTCCTAAATAAAGTTCAGTGTTGTGTTCCCTGGCCTGAAATTCTGTAAAGGCTCACAGGTTCGGGAAATTTGTGGAGCACAGCTTCAGTGTGATATCAGTGTATCCAGCCCCACAGACATCACGGTAAAACAGTGACAGAGCAAATAAAGCGGAAAAAGCGAGAATTCTGTTACTTATCTACAAGACTGCTTCCTTTTAATGCACCAAATGCAGCCCAAAATAAGAGTAATGTTGAAAGGTAAGAAGGAGAAAAAAATCTTCAATTTTGTAAATGCAGCTGAAACGCAGAAAGTTTTTGGCAGTGAAATTCGCTGAAAAGTAACATTTTTTATGCCGCATCCAGAAGCTCTTGTGCTCGAGGAAAGGCACCAAAACCAGAACGCACCGGTGCGATTTCACTCCAGCCCTATTGATCCTATGCACCAAAAGGCCAAAGGCAAACAAACCAGTCAGAATTCAGACGAAAAAGGCTGGAGCCTCTCCAGCTACCAAGCAAAGTATAAACAAAAAAACTTAACAAAATGCCTTATTTCGTGCAGGAAATCACAATGCAGTTCCCAGGCGTACTGTTTAAGCACTATAAGTACAGGATTTAACACCTGCAGGCACTACACGCTGCCCGGACCGGGAGAGAAGAGCGCCCGGAGGACGGCGGGCGCCCCACTGCACTGCACAGCGAGGAAACCCGGAGAAACTGCCCGCGAATCGCCGCGCACCCCAAAGAAGTAAAGCTTTGCTTTCCATTTGCTTGTCCAGCCTTACTCTGCGCCCATCCCGACCCCCGCGTACCTGGCCCAGCGGTCCTGCCCTCCCGCCCGCAGCTCCGGCTCAGGATCTAGTAACTCGCAGGTCCACTTTGCGGCTCCCTCTCGGCGCCCGCCTAGTCGCTGCGCTCGCGCCACTGCGCATGCTCGGCCGGCACCCAGGCCCGCAAACTCGCAATCCACTTACCGGTTTTTGGCTGCGGCTCCCGGGGTGAGGGACCCGGGAGCCGGAGTCTGGGTTCAGGCGGACGTTGGAGGTGGAATTGCAGGTGCTGGAAGCGTCTTTGAGGGGGAGAGGTGGATGGGCGCTTGCAGCAACGTTATCCCTCCCCTCCACAGTTACCCAAGCCTAAAGATGACCATCTACATGTTTGAAATGAGATTAGCACAGCGGTTCTCAAACTTGAGCGTGGATGAGAATCATCTGGAGGGGTTGTTAAAACACAGATCCTACAACCAACGCATCATACTCGGTAGGTCTGGAGTTAGGCGCGACAATTTGCATTTCTGACATGTTCACAGCAGAAGCTTCTGCTACTAGTCCGAGTACCATCACACTAAGAGGACCGGGGCTCCCTGAGAAGAATTACTGGTGTTAAAGGAAGACATTTTTTTTCTTTCCCCTAACTCCTTTTTAGGATTTCACAAGCTTCTTTTCATTCCAAAGCCACACCTGCTTAAAATAAACAAAGCCCACAAACAAAAATGGGACAGTTCTTTAGCATATGAGTCAAATAAATGGAATACTGTCTCAAGAGTTCTCACCGGTTCTGCCTGCAGCATAGCCAATATCTGTACCCCAGATTTATTACCCCTTCGACTCAAAGTCTGATGTGCCCCGTAGCAGCTAGCACAGTACATACGGAGAAAGGGCTTGCTGAGATGATAGCGATAGGTCTGGAGAAGAAAGAAGGAGGTTGAAATTATTTTAATAGCCCAAAAGAATTGGATGTGCAATTAAATATGAAGTAAGTAAGCCAAGGAGGGGGTGGGTAAGGATTTCTCCCTGCTTCCACGACAAACCAGTAAATTTAGTGTTCTTATCTGAGCCCGGATGTACAGGAGGAGTTGAGTAGTCTCACACAAAATAAAACACAGTTTTCTTAAAAAGTTAGACATACACCTGTCAGATCGCACCTATTCCATTCCATTCCATTCACAGGTGTTATCCAGCTGCTCACACAAAGACTTGAATACCAACGTTCATACCAGCATTTTTTCACAATAGCCCTAAACCAGAAGGAATCCAACTGTCCATCAACAGGTGAATAAAAAAAAACAACTGCAGTACATCTATAGCATGGAATACTATTCAGTGATAAAAAAGCAGGAACTATTCACACAGGCCTCAAAATGGGTTAAAAAAAAAAAGAAAACTCCCAAAATCATTATGCTGAGTTTAAGAAATCAGGAACAAAATACATACTGTATGATCCCATTTACACAAAGTCCAAACTAACCTATAATGACAAAAAGCAGATTAGTAAGTGTCCGGAGTCAGGGATGAAGGAAAGGATGGACTGCAAAGAGTTAGTAAAAACTTTTCAGTGGGGCGGTGTCCCCATATGTCGAAGGTGTCCCCCTATGCTGGAGGTGGTGGATTCAAGCCAAAAACTGCAAAAAAAAAAAAAAAGAAAATCTTTTGAGTGTAATGGAAATTTTCTCTACTTTGATCATAGTGACAATTTCATCGGTGTATGCAACTGTTATAGCTAAATTGTACTCTTTAGATATATCAAATTTATTTTGTATAAATTATTCCCCATAAAGTAGATAAGAAAATTTAAGGAAATGCATTGATATAGCCGGGCGTTGTGGCGGGCGCCTGTAGTCCCAGTTGCTCGGGAGGCTGAGGGAAGAGAATCACGTAAGCCCAAGAGTTAAGAGGTTGCTGTGAGCGGTGTGACGCCACGGCACTCTACCGAGGGCGGTACAGTGAGACTCTGTCTCTACAAAAAAAAAAAAAAAAAAAAAAGGAAATGCATTGATAATCTGTTTATTTAGTGGGAATACTGACCAAAATAAATTCATAAAAAATGTAGATCCAAAATACAGGGTGTCCATGAAGTTCATGTGTAATTTACTATGTTAAACTATTTTAAATTGTACACAAACTTTATAAACACCTTATAGTATAACTTGATTTGGAAGGACGGCACAATAAAAAGTCACCCTCTGTTAAAAAAAGCTAAAAAATAATCAGTATAAAATGTCTGGAACAACCATCTCTGAAAGTACACCATGGTGGAGTGGCTCATACCTGTAATTCTAGCATTTGGGGATGCCAAGGAGGGAGGATTGCTTGAGGTGAGGAGTTTGAGACCAGCCTGAGCAAGAGTGAGACCCCTTCCATAAAATAATAGAAAAATTAGCAGGACATGTTGGTGTGATTGTAGTCCCACCTACTCAGGAGGCTAAGGCAGGAGGACGGTTTGAGCCCAGAAGTTTAGGTTGCAGTAAGTTCTGATGGTATCACTGCACTCTAGCCTGGTGACAGTGTGAGAGCTATGTTAAAAAAAAAAAAAAGTAACCGACCATCAGAAGGTTGTGTGTTCAAATCAAGTCAGGGTCACAAAAAAATAAGTAACTGACCAATCCTAAAATATGATTTGTAAGTGTATTGCTGATAAAACTAAAATATTTCCCAAAAGCATTTCTTAAATCTAAAATAATAGAGTATATCATTAGAAATGCACAACTAATGCATAAAAATCACAAAGAATATTGTTATCTGCTTAACTGATTTTATCACCACCAATGAGAAATAAGATTTTCGAACTGTATTTCTAGGAGCCCTGGAAATTTATGGAGATAAAAAAAGTGGGAAGCATACTGGATCAAGGACCCCCAACCTAGCCAGCACATTATTACTTATATATTGGGGTATCTTGTGAATTTTGGCTGGATAAATGGGGTCCACTGATAATTAAAAGAATAATACGTGAGGCTGAGGCAAGAGAATCACCTAAGCCCAAGAGCTGGAGGTTGCTGTGAGCTGCGACATCACAGCCCTCTACCGGCCACAGCACTTTACCAAGGGCGACAAAGTGAAACTGTCTCAAAAAAAAAGAACAATAATTTGAAAACAATTAAAAGCATCAGATAGGAAGATTCACAGTGAAAGGATGCTATATGTGGTGGACACAAGAATTCTGGTCATCAAAAATGTACACTGTAGGGTGGCACCTGTGGCTCAAGGAATAGGGCGCCAACCCCATATACCAGAGCTGGCCCTGGCCAAAAATGGCAAAAATAAAAAAGAAAAATGTACACTGTAGTTATAATAACAATAGGTTCCAGTTTCTGTAATACCAAATTTAAATATTTATCACATGAATTATATCCAATCATGTGTTCCAACTGTTAGCTGAAAAACTATCACCAACTAAGTGAAATGGATAATTTTCTTTTTTTTTTCAGTTTTGGCCAGGGCTGGGTTTGAACCTACCACCTCCAGCATATGGGGCCAGCGCCCTACTCCTTTGAGCCACAGGCACTGCCCGAAATGGATAATTTTCTAACTCTTCTACAGCTTATATGAAATATTAATGCAAAGAGCTAAGAGTTATTAAGCTCCTTATAGGTCAGTGGTTCTCAACCTGTGGGTCTTAACCCCTTTGGGGGTCAAACGACCCTTTCACAGGGGTTGCCTAAATACATCCTGCATATCAGATATTATGATTATGTTACATTACGATTCATAACAGTAGCAAAATTACAGTTATTAAGTAACAACGAAAATAATTTTATGGTTGGGGGTCACCACAACATGAGGAACTATATTAAAGGGTTGTGGCATTAGGAAGGTTGAGAACCACTGTTCTAGGTAGTCACCATTCTAAGCACTTACAGTATTTTCTCATTGAATATCTGTGAAAACCCTTCAAAATTATCCTCAATTTATAGCTGAGAAAACCGATATACAAAATGTTAACTTTTTCTCATGAAAACACAACTAAAGATTAAATAAGCAAAAACTAAATACAGCTAAACAATGTCTTTTTTTTTTTTTTTTTTTTTTGTTGGGGCTGGGTTTGAACCCACCACCTCCGGCATATGGGATCGGTGCCCTACTCCTTGAGCCACAGGCGCTGCCCAACAATGTCTTTTATATTAAGACAAACTTTACTAATTCCACATTTCCCAAAGATCCACTTGTATCGTTAATTTAATTTCCCAGACTCATTGACCCTGAGAGGGCTACAATAAAGAACAGAACACTAGGCCAGGTGCAATGACTCACACCTGTAATCCTAGCACTCTGGGAAGCTGAGGCGGTGGATTGCCTGAGTTTAGGAGTTGGAGACCAGCCTGAGCTAGAGGGAGACCCCATCTCTAAAAATAGCAGGGTTTTATATACAATTTGTTTTATATACAATTTGAAATATAAATTTGAAATATTTTTATATACAATTTGAAATATAAATTTGAAATATTTTCATCAAACTGGTTAACATAGCCTTCTTGGCATTGTCTTAGTTATTGTGTTAAGACATTTATATTCTACATTTAGTAAGTTTCACACGTACCCTTGTAAGATGCACTGCAACCAGTGCATGGTGCCCATGATCGCATTAATGTACACAGCTATGATTTAATAAAATAATAATAATAAATTAAAAAAATTAAAATAGCAGGGTATTGTGGTGGGCATCTATAGTCCCAGCTACTCTAGCAGCTGAGCCAGGAGGATCTCTTGAGCCCAAGAGTTTCAGGTTGCTGTGAGCCATGACTCCATAGCACTTTACAAAGGGAGACAAAATGAGACTGTCTCAGAAAAAAAAAAAGAACAGAATTCTGATGGTCACCACCACCATCATCTTCATCACTACTACTGTTTATTCCATGTTTTCTATGTGATAGCTACTATGCCAGGAAATTAATGTTCTTTATCTAATATTTACAAGGACAAAAGTGGAGATTTAGGGTGGCTCCTGTGGCTCAAAGGGGTGGGGCGCCGGCCCCATGTGCCTGAGGTGGCGGGTTCAAACCCGGCGCCGGGCAAAAACTGCCGAAAAAAGTGGAGATTTAGAAATATTAAGTATAAAGACAGTGAATGGTGGAACCAGGGTTCCAATTCAAGTTCAATCCTAAATTTTTGCTACAGAATATTTACTACAATACTGGCCCCTGCAAAATTATATCTTGAACTCTAAAGGGGAAAAAAAACAGACATTGTGAATTATAGCTGAGTCTCTGTTTATATGGTTAGTATTATTAATAGTTCATTCCCCATCCTCTGATGGTTTCTAAAATACTTATAAATACCCATCTGCCACCCAGCCCTGATCCTAATTCTGAAATCAGCTGCTACCTATAGGCACCAATTTTACATCTAATTACAGGAAAAGTAGGTGCATTTTGAATAATACCAGGAAATGTGATGTGAATATATTTAGTTTATTTGTTTTTTCCACAACAAAGAGAGTAGATAAAAAAGTACACAAGTACTCCTGAACAGACCAATTTCAAGCACTGAGATCAAAGAAACAATAAAAAATCTTCCAACCAAAAAATGCCCTGGTCCAGATGGCTTCACTCCAGAATTCTATCAAACCTTCAAGGAAGAGCTTATTCCTGTACTGCAGAAATTATTCCAAAAAATTGAGGAAGAAGGAATCTTCCCCAACACATTCTATGAAGCAAACATCACCCTGATACCAAAACCAGGAAAAGACCCAAACAAAAAGGAGAATTTCAGACCAATCTCACTCATGAACATAGACGCAAAAATTCTCAACAAAATCCTAGCCAATAGATTACAGCTTATCATCAAAAAAGTCATTCATCATGATCAAGTAGGCTTCATCCCAGGGATGCAAGGCTGGTTTAACATACGCAAGTCTATAAACGTTATCCACCATATTAACAGAGGCAAAAATAAAGATCACATGATCCTCTCAATAGATGCAGAAAAAGCATTTGATAAAATCCAGCATCCTTTTCTAATTAGAACTCTGAAGAGTATAGGCATAGGTGGCACATTTCTAAAACTGATTGAAGCTATCTATGACAAACCCACAGCCAATATTTTACTGAATGGAGTAAAACTGAAAGCTTTTCCTCTTAGAACTGGAACCAGACAAGGTTGTCCTCTGTCACCTTTACTATTCAACATAGTGCTGGAAGTTCTAGCCAATACAATTAGGCAAGACAAGGAAATAAAGGGAATCCAAATGGGAGCAGAGGAGGTCAAACTCTCCCTCTTTGCTGATGACATGATCTTATACTTAGAGAACCCCAAAGACTCAACCACAAGACTCCTAGAAGTCATCAAAAAATACAGTAATGTTTCAGGATATAAAATCAATGTCCACAAGTCAGTAGCCTTTGTGTACACCAATAACAGTCAAGATGAGAAGCTAATTAAGGACACAACTCCCTTCACCATAGTCTCAAAGAAAATCAAATACCTAGGAATATACCTAACGAAGGAGGTGAAGGACCTGTATAAAGAAAACTATGAAATCCTCAGAAAGGAAATAGCAGAGGATATTAACAAATGGAAGAACATACCATGCTCATGGATGGGAAGAATCAACATTGTTAAAATGTCCATACTTCCCAAAGCAATCTACCTATTCAATGCCATTCCTATCAATACCAACATCATACTTTCAAGATTTGGAAAAAATGATTCTGCGTTTTGTATGGAACTGGAAAAAACCCCGTATAGCTAAGGCAGTTCTCTGTAATAAAAATAAAGCTGGGGGCATCAGCATACCAGATTTTAGTCTGTACTACAAAGCCATAGTGCTCAAGACAGCATGGTACTGGCACAAAAACAGAGACATAGACACTTGGAATCGAATGGAAAACCAAGAAATGAAACTAACATCTTACAACCACCTAATCTTTGATAAACCAAACAAGAACATACCCTGGGGGAAAGACTCCCTATTCAATAAATGGTGTTGGGAGAACTGGATGTTTACATGTAAAAGACTGAAACTGGACCCACACCTTTCCCCACTCACAAAAATTGATTCAAGATGGATAAAGGACTTAAACTTAAGGCATGAAACAATAAAAACCCTCCAAGAAAGCATAGGAAAAACACTGGAAGATATTGGCCTGGGGAAAGACTTCATGAAGAAGACTGCCATGGCAATTGCAACAACAACAAAAATAAACAAATGGGACTTCATTAAACTGAAAAGCTTCTGTACAGCTAAGGAGACAATAACCAAAGCAAAGAGACAACCTACACAATGGGAAAGGATATTTGCATATTTTCAATCAGACAAAAGCTTGATAACTAGGATCTATAGAGAACTCAAATTAATCCACATGACAAAAGCCAACAATCCCTTATATCAATGGGCAAGAGACATGAATAGAACTTTCTCTAAAGAGGACAGACGAATGGCTAACAAACACATGAAAAAATGTTCATCATCTCTATATATTAGAGAAATGCAAATCAAAACAACCCTGAGATATCATCTAACCCCAGTGAGAATGGCCCACATCACAAAATCTCAAAACTGCAGATGCTGGCGTGGATGTGGAGAGAAGGGAACACTTTTACACTGCTGGTGGGACTGCAAACTAGTACAACCTTTCTGGAAGGAAGTATGGAGAATCCTCAAAGCACTCAAGCTAGACCTCCCATTTGATCCTGCAATCCCATTACTGGGCATCTACCCAGAAGGAAAGAAATCCTTTTATCATAAGGACACTTGTACTAGACTGTTTATTGCAGCTCAATTTACAGTCGCCAAAATGTGGAAACAGCCTAAATGCCCACCAACCCAGGAATGGATTAACAAGCTGTGGTATATGTATACCATGGAATACTATTCAGCCATTAAAAAAAATGGAGACTTTACATCCTTCGTATTAACCTGGATGGACGTGGAAGATATTATTCTTAGTAAAGCATCACAAGAATGGAGAAGCATGAATCCTATGTACTCAATTTTGATATGAGGACAATTAATGACAATTATGGTTATGGGGGGGGAAACAGAAAGAGGGAAGGAGGGAGGTGGGTGGGGCCTTGGTGTGTGTCACACTTTATGGGGGCAAGACATGATTGCAAGAGGGACTTTACCTAACAATTGCAATCAGTGTAACCTGGCTTATTGTACCCTCAATGAATCCCCAACAATAAAAAAAAAAAAAAAAAAAAAACTCTGTCTCAAAAAAAAAAAAAGTTAGGCGGCACCTATGGCTCAAAGAGTAGGGTGTCAGCCCCATATGCCGGAGGTGGCAGGTTCAAACCCAGCCCGGCCATAAACTGCAAAAAAAAATAAAAATAAAAATAAAAATAAAAATAAAAAAGTACACAAGTAAAAAAGGCTAAGATTCAGGGCGGCGCCTGTGGCTCAGTGAGTAGGGCGCTGGCCCCATATGCCGAAGGTGGCGGGTTCAAACCCAGCCCTGGCCAAACTGCAACAAAAAAAAATAGCCGGGCATTGTGGCGGGCGCCTGTAGTCCCAGCTGCTTGGGAGGCTGAGGCAAGAGAATCGCATAAGCCCAAGAGTTAGAGGTTGCTATGAGCCCTGTGACGCCATGGCATTCTACCGGAGGGCGGTACAGTGAGACTCTGTCTCTACAAAAAAAAAAAGGCTAAGATTCAGTAGTCGGCTTAACTCTAGATTTGTGACTTTTAGTTATTCTTTTTTATTTGTTAAAATCATTTAGAGAAGGGCGGCGCCTGTGGCTCAGTGAGTAGGGCGCCGGCCCCATATGCCGAGAGTGGCGGGTTCAAACCCAGCCCCGGCCAAACTGCAACAAAAAAATAGCCGGGCGTTGTGGCGGGCGCCTGTAGTCCCAGCTGCTTGGGAGGCTGAGGCAAGAGAATCGCGTAAGCCCAAGAGTTAGAGGTTGCTGTGAGCCTTGTGACGCCACGGGACTCTACCCGAGGGCGGTACAGTGAGACTCTGTCTCTACAAAAAAAAAAAAAAATCATTTAGAGAAAAAAATAATCAGAGGGCTCGGCACCTATAGCTCAGCGGCTAGGGCGCCAGCCATATACACTGGCGCTGGCAGGTTCAAACCTAGACTGGGCCTGCCAAACGACAATGACAACTACAAAAAAAAAAAAAAAAAATAGCCAGGTGTTGTGGTGGGCACTTGTAGTTGCAGCTACTTGGGAGAATGAGGCAAGAGAATCACTTAAGCCAAAGAATCTGAGATTGCTGTAAGCTGTGGCTCAGTGGCACTCTACCAAGGGCAACATAGTGAGACTCTGTCTCAAATAAATAAATAAATAAATAATCTGAGAAATAAGACAAAAATAGTGCAAAACAAGATTTCTCTTTCTCTCCCTATCACACACACCCATATACACAGAATTTTTTTTTTTTTTTTTTTTTTGTAGAGACAGAGTCTCACTTTATGGCCCTCGGTAGAGTGCCGTGGCCTCACAGCTCACAGCAACCTCCAACTCCTGGGCTTAAGCAATTCTCTTGCCTCAGCCTCCCGAGTAGCTGGGACTACAGGCGCCCGCCACAACGCCCGGCTATTTTTTGGTTGCAATTTGGCTGGGGCCGGGTTTGAACCCATCACCCTCGGTATATGGGGCCGGCGCCTTACCGACTGAGCCACAGGCGCCGCCCATATATACACAGAATTTAATCACATACACATATACACAGAATTTAATGGAGATTGGTTTGAAATAATCAGCCAAGCACACACATCTACAACCTATCCACCATGTAAAATCCCATGAAATGATAAAGGTACTTTTTTTTTTTTTGAGACAGAGCCTCAAGCTGTCGCCCTAGGTAGAGTGCTGTAGCATCACAGCTCACAGCAACCTCCAACTCCTGGGCTCAAGAGATTCTCCTGCCTCAGCCTCCCAAGTAGCTGGGATAACAGGCGCCTGCCACAATGCCCAGCTATTTTATGGTTGCAGCCGTCATTGTTGTTTGGTGGGCCCAGGCTTGATTCCAACCCGCTAGCTCAGATGTATGTGGCTGGCGCCTTAGCCGCTTGAGCTACAGGAGCCGAGCCAGATAAAGGTACTTTTTGAAAGTAAAAAAAATCCTAGGTAGGGCGGCGCCTGTGCTCAAAGGGGTGGGGCGCTGGCCCCACATGCCGGAGGTGCGTTCAAACCCAGCCCTGGCCAAAAACCCAGCAAAAAAAAAAATCCTAGGTAAACTGGAAAAATTGCCATCAACAAACCAGAAAGGTTGGGAAAAGACAAAATGCAGATAGATTATATGCCAGAAAATCAAAATGGAGAACAGGTATGCTGCCTCATGCCTCTAGCCCTAGCCCTTTGGGAAGCTGAGGTGGGAGGGTCAGTTGAGGTCAGGAGTTAGAGACCAGCCTGAGCAACATAGCAAGATCCTGTCTCCACAAAAATATAAAATTAACTTGGCAGGCTGATGCAGGAAGGTCACTTGAGCCCAAAAGTTTGAGGGTGTAGTCAGCTATGATTACACCACTGCATTCCAGCCCCAGCAACAGAGTGAGTCTGTTCCCTCTACCCCCAAAAGAAGGAATATTCAACTCAGAGTAGTTGAGGGAAGGAGTGCAAGCTCACAGTTTGATCAAGCTCACAGTTATCAGATCAAGAAGTAGGGAGGAGAGCACTGAGGCAATGGTCAAGGAGGGTAGGTAACTAGGGAAAGAGATTTAGAGCAGCGAGGCTAAGTCAATTCCTTCTTCCTCTCCACATGGTTCTAAATTATGGTCCAGGAAGCTATAGACTGCCAGGAAGAATACCAGCCTCCCTCAGTTTGAGGATGAGCTATCAACACACTCTTGCTTTATAAGAGCTGTTCCTAGGGAGGGTGATTGGTGGGATTACACCTACGGTGCATCTTACAAGGGTACACGTGAAACTTAACTAAATCTAGAATATAAATGTCTTAACACAATAACTAAGAAAATGCCAGGAAGGCTATGTTAACCAGTGTTATGAAAATATGTCAAATGGTCTATAAAACCAGTGTATGGTGCCCCATGATTGCATTAATGTACATAGCTATGATTTAATTTAAAAAAAAAAAAAGCTGTTCCTTACACAAATTTGGCAGATAATGGACACGGTAAATAAAAAGGCAAAGTGAACAGAGCATCTAAAATGCAAAATTAAACAAATAACACATTATTTATACATTTAGAAAAAAATTACCATGAGAGAGGCACCATTTTTATAACTAGTGATAAAGAAAAAAGACTTTTGCAAAGTATAATTAATGTCTTTGGAGAAACATGAGATGTCTTACATACAAAATAATTGAACTATATATTTGGGAATTTAAAAATGTGATAACTGGGCGGCGCCTGTGGCTCAAAGGAGTAGGGCACCAGCCCCCTATGCCAAAGGTGGTGGGTTCAAACCCAGTCCTGGCCAAAAACTAAAAAAAAAAAAAAAAAAAAAAAAGTGATAACTGAAATCAAAAAACTAAATGGATGGTTTCAGTTTCAAAATAGATACAGATGGGCAACTGGAAGGTCAAGTTGAGCAGTTATTCCAGAATGCGTCAGCTCAACAGGTGGTAGTAGAAAAAATGGCTTTAGGACCTAGAAGAATGTCCTGGGGGCAGCTTACTACATTCTCCATCCCCCTCCAGCACTTTGCTCCTCTTCATTTGGAGAAAACAAAATTGTGTACAACATTAACTGAAATAGATTGGAAACTACAAGAGCTGTGGAGTGTGGCAGAGACTGCCGATTGTTCCCAAATATCTTTTAATTAACTTATTTAATTCATAAAAATAATG
Organism: Nycticebus coucang; assembly: GCF_027406575.1. NCBI lineage: Eukaryota > Metazoa > Chordata > Mammalia > Primates > Lorisidae > Nycticebus > Nycticebus coucang. The sequence continues at coordinate 109,436,371 of NC_069787.1, read as the reverse complement.
GCATTTCAAAATAATAGGAAAATGATGAACTAATCAGTAATAGTAACAGATACCATGCATGGATCGCCCAGTTCTCTTCCTGGATGCCTTCCTGGAAGCTAAATCCAGTATTTCCCACCTTCTCGTGTAGCTAGTGTTCCAAATATGATTTAGATTTTACCAAGCTGTGTAAAACCTTGATTCAGATTTGAATTACATAATCAGAGAAGCAAGGCATAACCCTCTTTTGGTAGATTCCTAATTCTGCAGCTTTCTGATTCTTTCTTTTTTTTTTTTGTGGTTTTTGGCCGGGGCTGGGTTTGAACCTGCCACCTCCGGCATATGGGACCGGCACCCTACTCCTTGAGCCACAGGCGCCACCCTTCTGATTCTTTCAGTTAGCAACTGTCTTGACTGTAATTTGGGGAATTCTTGAATACTCATTATGAAGTCTATTTCTCCCAAAGACCCTGTATATCATCTAGATCCGTTAAGAAACACTTTTACTGGGGCCAGGCGTGATGGCTCACACCTATAATCCTGGGAGGCCAAGATCTGAAGATTGCTTGAGCTCCAGAGTTCCAGGCAAGCCTGAGCAAGAGCAAGTTCCATCTCTACTAAAAATAGAAAAGTGACAGGAACCTAAAGAATTATCTTTCTATGGTCTGTTGGCCATTTCAGAACTTTGGAAATGTAATGGTCAATTCATTAGAAGGAAACAGTATGAGTCATTGGTGATAGACGTAGGCTAGTGTGATTTGTAGTCTTAATACTGTCAGGTTCCAAAATACCCATAAAATATTACTATATTTATCTCACAAGGATATTTAAGTTATTTGTTAGAATTATAATGCTGTTAAATCTTTTTTTTGTTTGTTTGGGTTTTTTTTGTAGAGACAGAGTCTCACTTTATCGCCCTCGGTAGAGTGCCGTGGCATCACACAGCTCACAGCAACCTCCAAATCCTTGGGCTTAGGTGATTCTCTTGACTCAGCCTCCCAAGTAGCTGGGACTACAGGCGCCCGCCATAACGCCCGGCTATTTTTTTTTTGGCCGGGGCTGGGTTTGAACCCGCCACCTCTGGCATATGGGACCGGCACCCTACTCACTGAACCACAGGTGCTGCCCCACGCCCGGCTATTTTTTTGTTGCAGTTTGCCCGGGGCTGGGTTTGAACCCGCCACCCTGGGCATATGGGGCTGGCGCCCTACCGCTGAGCCACAGGCGCCGCCCATGCTGTTAAATCTTAATTACAGCTCCCCAAAATGACTATGTGTTTTTACCCAAAATAAAAAGGTAATTCTACAGTAAAAAAAAAAAAAAAATAGGGTGGCACTTGTGGCTCAAGGAGTAGGGCGCTGGTCCCATATGCCAGAGGTGGCAGGTTCAAACCTAGCCCGGGCCAAAAACCAAAAAAAAAAAAAAAATAGAAAAGTGAGGCCGAGTGTGGTGGCTCACACCTGTAATCCTAACCCTCTGGGAGGCTGAGGTAGGAGGATCCCTTGAGCTCAGGAGTTCAAGACCCACCTGAGCAAGAGAGAGATCCCCGAATCTACTAAAAATAGAAAGAAAAAAATAGAAAAATGAGCTGGGTGTTGTTGCAGGTCCCTCTAGTCTCAGCTATTTGGCAGGCTGAGGCAGGAGGATTGCTTGAGCCCAAGAATTTGAGGTTGCTGTGAGCTATGATGACACCAGGGACCCCAAGGTGACAGAGTGACACTGTCTGAGAAGAAAAAAAAAAAAATACACCTTTATTCTTAAACTAGCAAAAGATACTTCAGTCCTGACATATGCACTGTCCATTTGGGAAACAAAATGTCTTGCTCAAAAATGATATATAGGGCGGCGCCTGTGGCTCAGTGAGTAGGGCGCCGGCCCCATATGCCGAGGGTGGCGGGTTCAAACCCAGCCCCGGCCAAACTGCAACAACAACAACAAAAAAAAAAAATAGCCGGGCGTTGTGGCGGGCATCTGTAGTCCCAGCTGCTCAGGAGGCTGAGGCAAGAGAATCGCGTAAGTCCAAGAGTTAGAGGTTGCTGTGAGCCGTGTGATGCCACGGCACTCTACCAAGGGCGGTACAGTGAGACTCTGTCTCTACAAAAAAAAAAAAAAAAAGATATATAGATAAATGAGAAAAGTAATACCAGGAAACTGAAAAATAAAAGTCTTAGGAGAAAGTACAAAAGAACATTTTTAACCTTGTGGTTAACCTTCCCCTCAGGCTCAAACCCAGAAGCCATAAAGAAAAACATGGATGAATGTGATATAATAAAAATAAAAATTCTTGGCCAGCTGAGGTGGTTCATGTCTGGAAACCTAGCACTATGGGAGGCCAAGGTGGGCGGATCACGTGAAGTTGGAAATTTGGCAATAGCCTGAGCAAGCCTGAGCCCCCGTCTTTACCCAAATTAGAAAAAAATTAGCCAGGCTTGGTAGTGCATGCCTGTATTTCCAGTGACTCAGGGAGCTGAGGCAGGAGGTTGCTTGACCCAGGGGTTTGAGGTTGTAGTGAGTGACGGTGACACTACTGCACCCTAGCCTGGGCAACTGAGATAGACTGTCTAAAAAAAAAAGTAAATCATTGAGTTTTCTTTCGGATCTATTGAATCATAATTTCTCCAGGTGATTCTGATGTTCACTTTGTGCGAGCCTAGTCTGGACAATATAAGGAGACCTTGTCTCTACAAAAAATAAGAAAATTAACTGGGCATGGTGGTGTGTGCCTGTAATCCTAGCTACTTGGGAGGTTGAAATGGGAAGATTGTTTGAGCCCAGAAGTTCAAGGCTACAGTGAGCTATGATTGCACCACTGCACTTCAGTGTGGGGAACAAACTGAGACCCTATCTCTAAAAAAAATATCGTAGGCTGTGTGCAGTGGCTCGTGCCTGTAATGCTAGCACTCTGGGAGGCTGAGGTGGGTGGACAACCAGCCTACTAAAAATAGAAAAACTAGGTGGGCATAGTGGCAGGTGCATATAGTCTCAGCGACTTGGGATGCTGAGGCAAGAGGATCGCTTGAGTCCAAGAGGTTGCTTCGAGCTATGATGCCATGGCACTCAACTAAGAGCAATGTGGGGAAATTCTGTCTCAAAAAAATATATTATAAATTCAAATAATTATTACTATTTCAATACACTTTACATAATTTTAGGGTCACTCTCAGGACCTTCGCAATGTAAATGAAGGTAATTCATTACTGAGATAAAAATCTCCTGAACTCCTGGGAAAGTAGTCCATGCCCTTATTTCTGAGTTGTCTCCAAAAACAATGAAGACCTAGTTTTATAATATAAACTTAGTAGATATGAAACTTCCACAGGGATAGGAAGACAAATGGCTTTACTATGAAGTTCCTTAAATATTTTAAGTTACTTTATGATAACTAAATTTTTCGTAATGAAGTTTTGCAATGTTTCTCCTAAATAGAACAAGTATATTAGTGTGGTTTGGCTGTATCGGATCACTTATTATTTTTTTTTTTGTAGAGACAGAGTTTCACTTTATGGCCCTCGGTAGAGTGCCGTGGTGTCACACAGCTCACAGCAACCTCCAACTCCTGGGTTTAGGCGAGTCTCCTGCCTCAGCCTCCCGAATAGCTGGGACTACAGGCACCCGCCACAACACCCGGCTATTTTTTTGTTGCAGTTTGGCCAGGGCTGGGTTTGAACCCGCCACCCTCGGTATATGGGGCCGGTGCCCTGCTCACTGAGCCACAGGTGCCGCCCCCCAGATCACTTATTCTGCTCTGTTCAGTTTCTGAATGTTGGGTTGAAGTTATGTTGTCTATTATTTGAGGATGAAAACCAACAATGTTCCCCTTTTTACCTTGATGCTGTGTCTGATCATATTCAATACATAATCAAGCTATTGAAGAAGGGGAATGGCCTAATAATATTCAGATGTTGAAAAAGTTGCTTTGTGTGTTGTGTAGAACAACTCCAAACAATATCAATATCATCTTATTGAGTGTAGTGTGCCAAGAGGTATTCACTGGAGTCCATTCAGGCATACAAAGGAACTTGTAACATTTTTTATATTTTTATTTCATTTCTTTAAGATTTCTATTTTAGGGCGGCGCCTGTGGCTCAGTCGGTAAGGCACCAGCCCCATATACCGAGGGTGGCGGGTTCAAACCCGGCCCCGGCCAAACTGCAACAAAAAAATAGCCGGGCGTTGTTGCGGGCGCCTGTAGTCCCAGCTACTTGGGAGGCTGAGGCAAGAGAATCGCTTAAGCCCAGGAGTTGGAGGTTGCTGTGAGCTGTGTGAGGCCACGGCACTCTACCGAGGGCCATAAAGTGAAACTCTGTCTCTACAAAAAAAAAAAAAAAAAGATTTCTATTTTAGTGTGTGTGTATATATATGTATATGTGTGTATGTATATATATATATATATTTTTTTTTTTTTTTGCAGTTTTTGGCTGGGCCCGGGTTTGAACCCATCATCTCTGGTATATGGGGCTGGTGCCCTACTCCTTGAGCACAGGTACTGCCCTAGTGTATATTTTATGATATGAATTATACAGTTAAATTCTGTCAAAATACTGTTAAATAGAATTTTTTAAATCCAGTACATTATAATGGAAATTGCACAGCTAGCCAACAAGGGATTTGGGCACCTGGATGAGAACCAACTGGTCTCAACTGGGTTATAGTACCACCTGGTGGTCATTTTCCACCTTAGTTTAATCATCAATGGAGACAAATCTATATAGGACTGGAATTTCTACCACATTGATTAGTGCCTCTTTCTCAGCTTGATCTAGACATTGGAACAGTAGGGCCCACTAACACAGATGTCTAACCTTTTCTTTCCTCTGCCACATATTGGACAAAGAGCCGTCTTGGGCCTCATATTAAACACACAAACCCTAAGAAAGCTCATTAGCAAAAAAAGGGAGTCCTTGCATATTTTTCATGATATCCAACACCACAGATAAGCTAAAAAGGTCCTCAGTATGTGGTCCTCGGGCCACAGGTTGGACACCTCTGCACAGACAACTCCCTGCTTCCTGCCTCACCTTCTCCTCCATACTCCATCTCCCTAAATGATAAAAAGAGGGCTGAACAGAACACAGGAGCCAATTGACAGTGGTATTAAGCCCAAATTTACATATCATGAATTTTTCTTTTTTGAGACAGCGTTTCACTTTGTCACCCTTGGTAGAATGCCATCGCGTCACAGCTCACAGCAACCTCTAATTCTTGGTCTCAAGCAATTCTCTTGCCTCAGCCTCCCAAGTAGCTGGGACCACAGGTGCCCAACCACAACACCCGGCTATTTTTAGAGACAAGGTCTTGCTCTGGCTCAGGCTTTTCTCAACTTGTGAACTCAGGCAATCTACCCGCCTCAGCCTCCTAGAGTGCTAGGACTACAACAGTGAGCCATCATACCTGGCCCACATATCATGAATTTTATGTATATTAGAATATAGTACTAAATATATATTGTTAATAAAATAGGCATATATTTAAGTATCCTTTTTAAAATTTCAACAATGCTATTAAATAATAAAAAAAAGATGGGAGACACCCCAATTCCCAGTATAGAGAATATATTAGAGAGGAAAAAAAGCCTAAAGAAAGACAAGCTAGAAGACTGTTGAAATAATTTTGGCAAAAAAAAAAAAGAAAAAAAGAAATAATTTTGGCAAGAGGTGATAATGGCCTAATATTAGAATATTGGTAATGGGGTTTGGAGGGAAGTGGAAAGGTTGGCTCTTTAGGAGATAGAAATGAGCCCTTATCCTCTAGAGACATAAATTAAATTATTCACAAATAAATTGATATGATGTCTGGAATTTTCTTTTTTTCTGTGGTTTTTGGCTGGGGCTAGGTTTGAACCGGCCGCCTCCGGCATATGGGACCGGCGCCCTACTCCTTGAGCCGCAGGCGCCACAAAATACCATCTCTTTTTTTTTTTTTTTTATAGAGACAGAGTCTCACTGTACCGCCCTCGGGTAGGGTGCCATGATGTCACACGGCTCACAGCAACCTCTAACTCTTGGGCTTAGGTGATTCTCTTGCCTCAGCCTCCCGTGTAGCTGGAACTACAGGCGCCCGCCACAACGCCCAGCTATTTTTTTTTTTTTTTTTTTGTAGAGACAGAGTCTCATTTTATGGCCCTCGGTAGAGTGCCATGGCCTCACCCAGCTCACAGCAACCTCCAACTCCTGGGCCCAAGCGATTCTCTGGCCTCAGCCTCCCAAGTAGCTGGGACTACAGGCGCCTGCCACAACGGCCGGCTATTTTTTGGTTGCAGTTTTGGCCGGGGCCGGGTTTGAACCTGCCACCCTCGGTATATGGGGCCGGCGCCCTACCGACTGAGCCACAGGCGCCGCCAGCCCAGCTATTTTTTTTGTTGCAGTTTGGCGGGGGCTGCGTTTGAACAGGCCACCCTCGGCATATGGGGCCGGCGCCCTACTCTTTTTTTTTTTTTTTTGCAGTCTTTGGCCAGGGCCGGGTTTGAACCCGCTGCCTCTGGTATATAAGGCTGGTGCCCTACTCCTTTGAGCCACAGGCGCCACCCTGGAATTTTCTTTAAAGTTATCCAATGGAGATGGGGAAATAAGTGTGGCTACCATATACTGATAATTATTGGTTGAGTGATGGGCATAAAGGAGTTCCTTATTCTGTTTTATCTACTTTTGTATATATTTGAAACTTCTCAGAATCAAAAGTGAAGCAAAAAACAAAGAAACAAAGAAACAAAAATGCCTGGTAAATAATCAAGGGAAAAGAATCAGTGGGGAGGTAGATATATGAAACATAAAGCTTGAAAAGAGATCAGGGAAGTGATGAATGTAAGAGTGATCAGCAGATGGAAAGTGAAGGAATACTAAAGAGAAAGGAAACTTTATAATCCTACTCACTGAGCCACAGGCGCCACCCGGAAACTTTATAATCCTAAGGAATATGGACAGTTAAGGAAATGGCAAAGGAAGTATTGCTAACAAAAGACAGAGTCATGTAGACCAAAGAAAGTATTCCAAGAAGGAGGCAGTGGCCTATGTTGTCAAATGCTGCTAAGAAGTCAACAAAGGAAAGAACTCAGCAACATCCTTTGGATTTAGTCATATTAAAATCATTAGCTTACTTGGGAGGCTGAGGCAGGAGAATCGCCTAAGCCCAGGAGTTGGAGGTTGCTGTGAGCTGTGTGAGGCCACGGCACTCTGCCGACGGCAATAAAGTGAAACTCTGTCTCTAAAAAAAAAAAAAAAATGTAAAATCATTAGCCATTCTGGTAAGAGACATTTAAGGGTATGGGATGGGGACAAACAGGACAGAAATAGTATACAAAGGTTAAGGACTCAAGGAAATAGGATCAACCTGTCTGAGAAATTATTTCAAAAAGTTTCATGGAGGAGAAAAATATGTGGGTAATTTGAGAGAGGTACTGATATATTGCTAAAGATGTCTGATTTCTCAAAATGAACCTTTTATTCTGTCCTAAACTCTCCTGGCAAATTCAAGTGTAGCTTTGACCATCACTCATTACACAAATTTCCGATTACTTTAAATGTTCCCTAATGCCAGCCAGACTGGAATGCATCCCTCCATCAGTTTGCTTTTTGTTTATAGTTAGAGAATATTCCTCTTCTCCAACTTTTGTCTCTTCACATCCTGCTCATCCATCACAGATATAGTGACATTTTCTCATTGGCCCCTTCCTGATCCACCTTCTCTTTCTGCTGCAGTAAATGATCTCTTCTTCTATTATTATTTTTTTTATTATTTTATTTTAGTTTTTTGAGACAGAGTCTCAGTCTGTTGCCCTAGGCAGAGTGTCATTATGTCAGCCTAGTTCACCACAACCTCAATCTCCTGGGCTCAAGTTGTCATCTTGCCTTAGCCTCCTGAGTAGCTAGGACTACAGGTGTCTGCTACAGTGCACAGCTAGTTTTTCTATTTTTAGTAGAGATGGGGGTCTCCCTTTGCCCAGGCTGTTCTCAAACTCCTGAGCTGAAGTGATCCTCGTGCCTTGGCTTCCCAGAGTGCTAGGATTACAGGTGAGCCATTGCACCCAGCCTTCTTCCTCTATTTTCAAAATGCATGCTATTTATATCTTTTTCATAGAATTCATCAGATTTTGCTTTCTTTTTAATTTTCTGGGTTCTGATCATATCGTTATTATATCCACAAATTATACATTACTTGAAACTGACTTTCTCTTCCTCATCTTTATGTCTGTATGGAAATACTAACACAGTATCTTGGACAAAAATTATTTTGAGGGCGGCGCCTGTGGCTCAGTGAGTAGGGTGCCGGCCCCATATGCCGAGGGTGGCGGGTTCGGACTCAGCCCCGGCCAAACTGCAACAGAAAAATAGCCGGGCGTTGTGGCGAGCGCCTGTAGTCCCAGCTGCTCGGGAGGCTGAGGCAAGAGAATCGCATAAGCCCAAGAGTTAGAGGTTGCTGTGAGCCGTGTGACGCCATGGCACTCTACCCGAGGGCGGTACAGTAAGACTCTGTCTCTATAAAAAAAATATATATATATTATTTTGAGTTAAACTGGATTTCCAAGGCTCTGTTGTTTGTAGATTTATACTGCTTTTTAGAATTACGATCTTACTCAGCTGTTCCCTTCCAGATAGCATTGTTATTTTTATAATCTTTCTTCATATTATCTAAAGATAATAGGTAACATTTGTTACTTTTAGTTGATAAACTCTTTTTCAGATGTATTATCTCATTTAAACTTTAAAACGTATATTTTATTTTTTATGCATTTTGGAATATCCTAACCATACAGATACAAATAGTAGTATACCATTCATCTAAATGTATCAAACATTAAATTTGTCATGATTACTTCACATACTACTCATCATTTCATTCCTTTCTCTCTTTCCAGAGGTATGACTATCCCAGAGTTGATATATATCCTTTCTGATCATGTTTTATACTTTTATCATATATGTATGTATAACTCACATAAAGCATTATTTTGTGACTTTAGCATTGTGCATAAACAATGACACTACTATGTATACCTTTGAAATTTGCTTTTTCACTCAATATAGTTTTGAAATTCACCATTGTTTGGCACATGTAGCATAACTCATTTATTTTAACTATGAAATTGTGAACTAAAATAAAATCTTAAGATTAATCCCCAGTCCAGCTGACTGACTGGACCCCATCTTGACCCATGGGATCTTCTAAAACAGAGTTGCTAGCCATTTGAAAGGAGATCAGACATGCATCCTGTCCCCTTGGCTTCTTACAGATGTCCTTTGTGACTCATTAATAAGTCTAAAGCTATGCAAGACCTACCTGCAGATCCTCAATATGCACAATAAACCACTTGAGTCTGTACATATGTCTTGTAGTTTGTCTCTGATTAACAGATCCTTATCTTAACTCAGCATTCCTTTTCACTGTCTCCTAGTCTATTAGAGCTTAACTCTTTCAGCCAATTGTCAACTAAAGAATCTTTAAACCCACCTATAACTTGTGGGCCCCAGCTTTGAGATGCTCCACCTTTTCAGGCCAAACCAATGTATGCCTTTCATGCATTGATATATGGCTTTGCCTGTAATTCTTATCTCCCTGAAATATATAAAACCAAATTGAATCCAATTGCTCAAGTTTTTTTGGGCCTGGTTCCAAGTCATGGTCCTCAAATTGGGCTCAGAACAAACCTCTTTACAACATTTTACAGAGTATGATTTCTTTTCTGTTGACAAAATGCTATTCTACTTTTTTGATTCTATTACTTTTCTTTTTTTTTTTAAATTTAATTTAATTTAATTTTTTTTTTTTTGGTTTTTGGCCGAGGGCTGGGTTTGAACCGGCGCCCTACCCCTTTGAGCCACAGATGCCGCCCTGATTCTATTACTTTTCATTTAATCTTTGCTGGAATCTTGTGAGGTAGCTATTAATAAATCCCATTTTATAGATGAAAAAGCAGGGAGGTTAAGTAACTTTACTGAGACCACATAGTTAATAGCAGATGGAATGAGAACTTGTGTAGGGCCCATGTTCTTTCTATTACACCATTCAAGTATTCAACAGATAGTTACTGAACACCAACTATGTGCTAAGCACTGTTTTAGTTCTTAAGTATCTGAGTATCTTAAGCAGTGAACAAAACAGTTAAGACTTTGTTCTCAAGGAGCTTATATTCTAATTGGAGACAGTTGATAAAATAATATGTAATATATCATTTTGTTCTAAGTCCCATGAAGAAAACTAGAGCAGGATGAGGGGAAAGAAAAAGTTTGAGTAAAAAAAAAAAGAAAAAGTTTGAGTGCATGTGTGCTAGTTTATATGAGGCTCTCTGGCATTATTTGGGCAAATGCATGAAGAAAGGGGCCAATGAGGTTTTCAAAGTCAAAGCAAAGGGTACAGAAAATGCAAGTCCCTGAGACAAGAGCATAGGGCTATCTTCCATCATTTCAGGGTGGATTGAATACTGTATTAATAATTATCCTCATATGCCAAAGAAAAATGTTAAGCATACTGCATGGCTTTGCCTGATTAAATACATAATTTCGACATGTCAAGTCTCTTATGTTGGCCATCTTTCTAATAAATTGAGTTGACCTAGAAAATATCTGTATCTGAAATCTAATGATTTACTTTAAAAATTAAATCACAGGTTGTAGATGCACCCAATGGTGACATTTTCATGCATAGTACTGCTACTGATTTGATAAGACATATAAATTCAATCCAATCTCATTTTGAAATACATTTTTTTTTTTTTGAGACAGAGTCTCACTTTGTCACCCTTGGTAGAGTGCCCTCTCATCATAGCTTACAGCAACCTCAAACCCCTGGGCTCCAGCCATTCTCTTGCCTCAGCCTCCCAGTAGCTGGGACTACAGGCGCCCGCCACAACGCCCGGCTATTGTTTGTTTGTTTAGAGACGGGGGTCTCATCCTTGCTCAAGTTGGTGAGCTCAGGCAATCCACCTGCTTCAGCCTCCCAAGAGTGCTAGGATTAAAGGTGTGAGCCACCCCCCTCAGTTTGAAATAGGCTTGGTAGGAGCTTCAAGGAAACCTAAAAGTGACTTTAAGTTCAAAAAAATTTATTGACATGGAAAGAATAGGGAAAAACCCACCTTTTGCCATGTAGGAAGGTCAATTAAGTTCCCGAACTGATCCTAGAAAAAGTGCTACTTACTTCATTGCTGAATATCAATGGTCATCTTCGATGTACTCCCCTTGGGAAGCTGTGCACTGATGCCAGCGCCTAGTCCATCCATCGAGGCAATTTTGTAAGGGTCAGAGATGACAATTCGCGAATTCGTCCTAGAAGCGTGGACGAGGCGCTGGCGCGGATGCACAGCTTCCTAAGAGGAGTACTTCGAAGGTGCCCTGTAGTAGCACTTTTTTCTAGAATCGATTCGCGAACTTAATTGTCAGCGTTCAGAAAGATTGACAAAAATGGTAGGAAAATGGAGAACAATTAACATACGAAGGCATTACTTCTGGGAAAACCTAGATTCTGCTCTTGGCCTTTACTCTCACATTAACGAAGTGAGTCTGTGCTCGTGGTCGTCAAGCCCCTTTCTTCCCCAGAGCCGGGGGTCTCGCTCTGCTGAGCCCTCATCCCCGAAGCCAACTCCAGGCTTGGGCTAGCAGAACCCAGCCTCTCTAAATCAAAACTGCCCGTAGACGGCGCTCGCGCGGCGTGGAGAGTAAAGGCCGACTCACGCCGCCTGCTGACCCCGCCCCCTTACGGCCTCTCGGCTTCCCCCGGGTCCTACCTAGAAAAGGGCTCGGCGGACGGGGGACCAGCCCTGCTTCCGGGAGGAGTTTTGGTCCCGGCGAGGACCCGTCCAAGCCCGCGCCTTTCCACCAGAGGCGGCTGTGGAGAAGCGGACGGCCGCCGTTGGTGTGGTTGAAAAGGTCTCATCATGGGCGAGCATGGCCTGGAGCTGGCTTCCATGATCCCCGCCCTGCGGGAGCTGGGCAGGTAGGACGAGGCCCAGCCCCTTGTGCCCCGTGTCCTCCCCCGTCCTCCCCGGTGGCGTTTCCCGCGCTCTGCCTTCCCCTGTGGCGCCCTGGCTCGGACCCCCCGGGCCTGGCCGCAGCGGTGAGGAGATGCCTGGTGGCCGAGGTGGGCGTTTCTCCCCCAGAGGGGCTGCTGGTAGGACGCCGGAGCACGGTCGCACCCTGCGGGAAGCGGGTCCGAGCAGAGACAAGTGCTGCTGCCCCCCGTATTTAGTGGCGGGTCCTTGCTGATCACTTTGTGGTCACTTCTCGAAAAACTGTTTCTTTAGATGAAGGACTTGACCCATCAGCTTCCTCAGTTTCTGCTTTTTATGATCACTTGTGGAGGTGTTTTTGCCTTACGGTTAGTCCCAAAACTCCCTTTGGAGAAAAAAAAAAAAAAAGATCACTTCCACTGATTTTTCTGCAAGTGAGGCCAGTTGCTGGAAAAAATGACTTCCTTCCTCAAGGTGAAATCTTAGACCATTCTGAAGATGTGACTCCCTTGGTATTTTTTTTTTTTTTTTTCAGAGACAGAGTCTCCCTCCGTCGCCCTGGGTTCAGTGCTGTGGCGTCACAGCTCGCAGCAACCTCAAATTCTTGGGCTCAAGCAATTCTTTTGTCTCAGCCTCCCAAGTACCTGGGACTACAGGCGCCGCCGCGCCCCCCCCCCCCCAACGCCCGGCTATTCTTTCTTTCTTTTTTTTTTAGAGACGGGGGTGGGGGTGGGGGGATGCGGGGGTGGTCTCACTATTGCTCAGGCTGGTCTCGAACCCGAGAGCTCAGGCAGTCCACCAGCCTCAGCCTCTCAGAGTGCTGGGATTACAGGCGTGAGCCAGCGTGCCTGGCCACCCCCTTGGTATTGATTGTCCAGTCCCGGATCCGTTAGTCAGAAATCCTAGAGATCGGCCACAGGATTCACACAATCTAATCACACAGGGTTGCCAAAATTTGAAGATAATTTACTACTTCATTTGCAGATGCCTGCTTTCTGTAAACCCCTTGTAAACTAGCATCTTGGCCAAAGAGAGAAGGAGTGTTTATTGGTGACTGCCACTCCCCTTCAACACAGCAGGCTTCAGACTACATGGCAGGGTTTTTTTTTTGCTTTCTTGCTTGCTTGTTTTAATTGTAACACACTGCGAGTAAGAAATAACAGCTTCTGGGCGGCACCTGTGGCTCAGTGAGTAGGGCGCCGGCCCCATATGCCGAGGGTGGCGGGTTCAAACCCAGCCCCAGCCAAACTGCAACAAAAAAATAGCCGGGTGTTGTGGCGGGCGCCTGTAGTCCCAGCTGCTTGGGAGGCTGAGGCAAGAGAATCGCGTAAACCCAAGAGTTAGAGGTTGCTGTGAGCCGTGTGACCTCATGGCAGTACAGTGAGACTCTGTCTCTACAAAAAAAAAATAATAATAACATCTTCTACTACCTCAGTTGAATTATCAGTTGGAATAATTGCTCTTCACTTTCTTAAACTCTTTGAAACTTGCCACACAAAGTGAAAACTGACAGTAAACTCATGGGATATCTACTTTTCTTTTTGCAGTGCACTTGTGTTCATTTACACTTGTTGGCTATACAAAGAAGTCTGATTTTTCTCAATACATAAATAAGGATAAATGAAGTTACTAGTCTTGTCCCAACTGCTTCACTCTACTTTTTTGTGTAAATTTTTTCCACATTGTATCAGTGCAGCAAATATACTTTGTATTAACATTTTGTCAAATAATTTGTACCTTTTCAAAAGAAGATGAATCAAAGTGATCATTTTTAGGAAGTTGATATACATATTTCGTCTTTCAGGCTCACTGTGAAACTCAGCGTATTTTTTCCATCCCACTTTAATGTAGAATTAGCTGTTTAAGACTGCTCTTCCCTTTTCTCTCTTTCTTCATGAGGCTTGTTAATAAAAATGACCATTTCTTGGATTTATATATAGTCTGTTTCATCAACAGAACTTATGTTATCGTTCTGTTATCTCATTTATTTGTAGCCATTTCAGAAGACAGCATAGAAAACTGACGAGGCTGGAGTAAGGTGGCTCCTGCCTATAATCCTTGCCCTCTGGGAGGCAGAGGGCTAGGTGTGAGGATTGCTTGAGTTTAGGAGTTCAGAGACCAGCCTGAGCAAGAGCAAGACCTCTACTAAAAATAGAAAAAGTAGCCTCAAGTGGACATTGTGCCAGGTTCCTATAGTCTCAGCTACTCAGGAGGCTGAGGCAAGAGGATCCCTTCAGCCTAAGAGTTTGAGGTTGTCTTGAGCTAGGCTGATGCTACGGTACTCCAGCCTAAGCAACAGAGTGAGACTCTGTCTCAACAACAACAAAAATTGCACTTAAAAGGAATGTCTACTGTGTACCAGGAGCATTTCTTTTTTTTCTTTTTCTTTTCTTTTTTTTTTTTTTTTTTAGACAGAGCCTCAAGCTGTCACCCTGGGTAGAGTGCTATGGCATCACAGCTCACAGCAACTTCCAATTCCTGGGCTCCACCTCCCAAGTAGCTGGGATTACAAGCGTCTGCCACAAAGCTCGGCTATTTTTTGGTTGCAGCCATCATTGTTTGGTGGGCCTGGGCTGGATTCAAACCCGCCAGCTCAGGTGTATGTGGCTGGTGCCTTAGCTACTTGAGCCATAGGTGCCGAGCCGTTTTTTTTTTTTTTTGCAGTTTTTGGCTGGGGCTGTGTTTGAACCCGCCACCTCCGGCATATGGGGCCGGAGCCCTACCCCTCTGAGCCACAGGTGCCGCCCAGGAGCATTTCTTTTATGGTATTATTAGCTGCAAATGCCATGGATCCTGTACATAATCAGGATTGGGCTTTGTGCTTGAATAATCGAAACAATCTTCTCTTTTTTTCTTTTAGCACTACTTGAGATAATGAGCGGAAAATATATCTACATTTCACAGTGTTATACAGACATTATAAATTGTGACGTGCATGAAATATATGATTTTATTTATAAATAACCATTGTATTCACCACATCCTAAGCTATTTTTTCAGGAGTGATGGACTTTGCTAATCATTACACATAACCTTTTACTGTAATTTTGTATCCTCTGCTATCTGGTGTTCTCTGTTCTACTTTTTACTTCTATGAGATCAACTTTTTTTAGCTTCCACAAATGAATGAGAGAATACAATATTGAACTTTCTATTCCTGGCTTATTTCATATAATGTAATGTCTACTAGTTCTATCCATGTTGCTATGAATGATAGGATTTGTTCTTTTTTGTGGCTGAATAGTATTCCACTGTGTATATATACCACATTTCAGAAAATTTTATTTATTATTTTTTTATTTTTTGCGACAGAGTCTTACTTTGTCACCCTTGGTAGAGTGCCATGGCATCTTAGCTCACAGCAACCTCAAACTCGGGGGCTCAATCGGTCTTCTTGCCTCAGACTCCCAAGTAGCTGAGATTACCAGCACCCACCACAATGCCTGGGTAGTTTTTAGAGATGAGGTCTCACTGTAGCTCAGACTAGGCTTGAACTCATGAACTTGGTCAATCCACCTGCCTTAGCTTCCCAGAGTGCTAAGATTACAGGCATGAGCCCCCACCCCCCCTTTTTTTTTTGAGACAGAGTCTCACTTTGTTACCCTCAGTAGAATGCTATGGTGTCACAGCTCACAGCAACCTCCAACTCTTGGCTTAAGCAATTCTCTTGCCTCAGCCTCCCAAGTAGCTGAGACTGCAGGTGCCCGCCACAGTGCCCAGCTATTTTTTGGTTGTAGTTGTCATTGTTGTTTGGCAGACCCGGGCTGGATTCCAACCCGCCCAGTCTGGTGTACATGGCTGGCACCCTAGCTGCTGAGCTACAGGCGCCGAGCCTATATCACATTTTCTTTATCCATTCATCTTTGTTGGACACCTAGGCTGATTCTGTACCTTGGCTATTGTGAATAGTTCTGCAATAAACATTGTTGTGCAGATGTCTCTCTCTTTTTTTTGTAGAGACAGAGTTTCACTTGACCACCCTCAGTAGAGTGCCATGATGTCACAGGACTACAGGCGCCCGCCACAATGCCTGGCTATTTTTTGGTTGCAGTTCAGCTGGGGCTGGGTTTGAACCCGCCACCCTTGGTATATGGGGCTGGCGCCCTACTCATTGAGCCACAGGCGCCATCCCACATGTATCTTCAATGTAATGATTTCCTTTCTTTTGCAAAATTCCCAGTGGATTGCTGGATTGCTGAATCTTATGGTAGTTCTGTTTGTAGGGTTTTGAGGAACCTCCATACCGTTCTCCATAGTGGTTATACTAGTTTACATTTCTACCAACAGTGTGTAAAAAGCATTTAGTTTTTGTCTTTTTCTTAATAGCCATACTAACTGGACTGAGATAATACCTCATTGTGTGGTTTTACATTTACCTGATAATTAGTGATGTTGAGCACTTTGTCATGAACTGTTGCCCATTTGTATTTCTTCTTTTAAAAAATGTCTGTTCAAATTGTTTGCCCTTTTTTTAAGACTGCCCTGTCATTACCCACTGTGACCTATTACTCCTGTATTTATCCTTTTTTTTTTAAGAGACAGAGTCTCACTTTGTCACTCTCGGTACAGTGCTGTGGTGCCATAGCTCACAGCAACCTTCAGCTCTTGGGCTTAGGTGATTCTGTTGCCTCAGCCTCCAGAGTAGCTGGGACTACAGGCACCTGCCATGATGCCCGGCTATTTTCTTGTTGTAGTTTGGCTGGGGCCGGGTTTGAACCCACCACCCTTGGTATATGGGGCTGGCGCCCTACTTTCTGAGCCACAGGTGCCACCCTATTTATCCATTTTTTAATTGGATTTTTTTTTGTTTTTTTTTTTTAGTTTAAATGCATTTTATTTTTAAACAACCTACATGACATGTTTTTCCTTAAAAACAATGCCTCCACTCCAAATAAATCACAGTCAAAATAAATGAAGAGCTCAAGATGACATCAGTCCTGTTTGTCTTAAGTCCTTGTGTTGTGTGGATGACAAGCAACAGCCAGTTATGATGACAGGTGATAGATCCAAAGTAATCACCAAATTTGTTAACATTTGTCCATTTCTAAACCATCCTTAAAGAAAATCATATATGGGGTCACACCATCCTCACGGTAATCCAGGAGAGCAACCATGCCATCTGGATTCATGTTTTCACCAATAAAGAACTGGTAGTTTTTGAAATTAGCCAGGATGTGCTTGATTTGTTCTGCAGCCCCTGTCATAAAAGGTTTTACTCTTTCTGGTCTCTGTTCTTCAAGTTTGCCTTTGACTTCATGTAATCTTTGATGTACTTCTTGTAGGCTTCTTTTGTGAAGCTGGTTTCCTGCAAGTGATGGTTCATGACAATATCAACACCAGTGATAACTCAGGTCCTTCAGCGGAAGCATTTCCACCAATGAGCGAGTCATCAATGTTACCCTCTGTCCTACTGACCATCTTCCCCTCCACCTCCAAGCATAGGCCGTCCGCGATCTCTCGGGTCGGAGAACATCTCATCATGGCTGATGAGGTCCCGGTGGATAATCATGATGGCGGCTGAAGGGAGACAGCAGCGGCGCTAGCTTTGCAGGAGCTCGGAGCTCGGAGCGGCGCTGGGGGAGGGGAGCGGGCGGAAAAAGCTAATTGGATTGTTTTTATTTTTTTTTTTTTTTTGTAGAGACAGAGTCTCACTGTACCGCCCTCGGGTAGAGTGCCGTGGCGTCACACGGCTCACAGCAACCTCTAACTCTTGGGCTTACGCGATTCTCTTGCCTCAGCCTCCCGAGCAGCTGGGACTACAGGCGCCCGCCACAACGCCCGGCTATTTTTTTGTTGCAGTTTGGCCGGGGCTGGGCTTGAACCCGCCACCCTCGGCATATGGGGCCGGCGCCCTACTCACTGAGCCACAGGCGCCGCCCAAGATTGTTTTTAACAGATATTTTTACATTCATCTTCATACCAGAATTATTTACAATACCCAAAAGGTGGGAGCAACTCAAATGTACAAAAACAGATGAATGGATAAATAAAATGTGATATGTGGGCGGCGCCTGTGGCTCAGTGAGTAGGGCGCTGGCCCCATATGCTGAGGGTGGCGGGTTCAAACCCAGCCCCAGCCAAACTGCAACAACAACAAAAAAAATAGCCGGGCGTTGTGGCGGGCGCCTGTAGTCCCAGCTGCTCGGGAGGCTGAGGCAAGAGAATCGGGTAAGCCCAAGAGTTAGAGGTTGCTGTGAGCCGTGTGACACCACGGCATTCTACCCAAGGGCAATACAGTGAGACTCTGTCTCTACAAAAAAAAAAAAAAAAAATGTGATGTGTACATACAATAGAATATTAATCAGCCTTAAAGAGGAAGGAGATTTTGACCTATTCTACCACATGGATGAACCTTGAAGACATCGTGCTAAATGAAATAGGTCAGTCACAAAAGAATAAATATTGTAGGATTCCATTTATATGAGATACTTAATCAAGTTCATAGAGACAGAAAGAATAGTGATTGCTAGGGTTGGGAGGGGGAAATGATAAATTATTATTATTATTTTTTGAGACAGAGTCTCACTTTGTTACCCTTGGTAGAGTGCTGTGACATCACAGCTCACAGCAACCTCTGACTCCTGGGCTTAGGCGATTCTCTTGCCTCAGTCTCCTGAGTAGCTGGGACTACAGGCACCCGCCACAATGCTTGGCTATTTTTTGTTGCAGTTTGGCTGGGGCTGGGTTTGAACCCTCCACCCTCAGTATATGGGGGTTGGCACTTAACCCACTGAGCCACAGGCACCACCTGGAAATGATAAATTATTGGTGAGTGGGTATAGAATTACAGTTTGGGAAGATGAGAATGTTCCAGAGAGGGATGGTGGTAATGGCTTCAGAACAATGTGATTGTGCTTAATACCACAAAACTGCACTTAAATATGGTAAAATGCTAACTTTTATGTTAGCTATATTTTACCAAAACAAAAAAGACCAGGAGAATATTTTTAAAAACTGATTTTATTTGATTGTGTTAACTGCTTCTTCCTTTAAATTCTGACCTCTTTGGTTTTGGAATAATAAAGCTCTCATGGCTTTTCTATTTCTCTGGCCTCTTTCCCTTTCACCTCCTGTAACTTAGGTTTCTTTGTTTGACTCTGTTCTTACTTTACAATTGTATTCCATTCCCAGGCTTCCACTACTACTAGCTGTTAAGACCTTGGACAAGTTATATGATCTCTATATGAGTGTCAGTCTCGTCAAATACAAATTAGGATTTAATATCCCTATACTCTATCTTGTTGCCTGTGTGTATTAAATGAAATAATGCTAGGCAAGGTTGCCCACATCCTAAAGTAATCCTGGCATTTTAGCATGCTGAGGCAGGAAGATCGCTTGAGGTCAGTTGTTTGAGACCAGCCTCAGCAATATAGCAAAACCCTGTCTCTTAAAAAGAAAAAAATTAGCCAGACATGAAGTCTAAGGCAGGAAGATCTCTTGAGCCTAGTAGTTTGAGGTTGCAATGAGCTATGATGATGCTACTACACTCTAACCTGTACAACAGAGCAAGACTCTGTCTAAAAAAAAAAAAAAAGAACAAAAGAAATAACAGACAATGTGGTTAGCCTTGTTTGATAGGTGTTTTATAGTGATAATCTTAAATCTAGGCTAGATATTTCTTAAGGTCCAGAAGTAATTATAGCTATTTTTTGGGCATCCCCCTTAATTGTTTCCTTGAGACCTAAACTCAATGTGTGTGTGTGTGTGTGTGTATATATATATATATATATATATTTTTTTTTTTTTTTTTTGAGTCGCGCTATATCACCCTAACAGTAGAGTGCACTGTGTCACAGTTCACAGCAGCCTCCAACTCTTGGGCTTAAGCAATTCTCTTACCTAATCCTATCAAGTAGCTGGGACTACAGGTGTGGGCGACACAAGCCCAGCTATTTTTTGTTGCAGTTGTCTTTGTTTTAGCAGGCCTGGGCCAGGTTTTTTTTTTTTTTAATAGAGACATTTATTTATTTATTTATTTTTGGCCGGGGCTGGGTTTGAACCCACCACCTCCGGCATATGGGACCTGCGCCCTACTCCTTGAGCCACAGGCGCCGCCCCTTGGGCCAGGTTTGAACCCACCAGCTTTGGTGTATGTTGCTAGCACCATAACCACTGTGCTACAAGTGCTGAGCCTAAACTCAATATTTCTTTTTTTTTTTTTTGTAGAGACAGAGTCTTACTTTATGGCTCTCGGTAGAGTGCCATGGCTTCACACAGCTCACAGCAACCTCCAACTCCTGGGCTCAAGCCATTCTCCTGCCTCAGCCTCCCGAGTAGCTGGGACTACAGGCGCCGGCCACAATGCCCAGCTATTTTTTGGTTGCAGTTCAGCAGGGGCCGGGTTTGAACCTGCCACCCTCGGTATATGGGGCCGGCGCCCCTAAAATCAATATTTCTAAAACTCAATATTTTACAAAGGGGTGGCCAATATAGAGAATATTCTGTAAATATTTTATAATGAATATTTTGTAAATAAAGATACATTTAGCTACAATTTCCTATTTTCCCTATGTATGGTGACTTTAGTGAGACTTTTGGGACTATATTGATTTCCCATGTTTTCATCACCCAACAAGATGAATTCATGACCCTCTTCCTCTCAACACAGATTACTATGAGTCGCACTATTTGGACACTTTCATCCATAATTTAGACACTATTTCATCCATAATCAGTATTTATCTCTAAAGGATAAAGACTTTTTTTTTTTTTTGTAGAGACAGAGCCTCACTGTATCGCCCTCGGGTAGAGTGCCGTGGCGTCACACGGCTCACAGCAACCTCTAACTCTTGGGCTTACGCGATTCTCTTGCCTCAGCCTCCCGAGCAGCTGGGACTACAGGCGCCCGCCACAACGCCCGGCTATTTTTTTGTTGCAGTTTGGCCGGAGCTGGGTTTGAACCCGCCACCCTCGGCATATGGGGCCCGCGCCCTACTCACTGAGCTACAGGCGCCGCCAGGATAAAGACTTTTTAAATATAACAACAATACCATTAGTATGCCTAAAAATAATAATTACTTAGTATAAGCTATCTAGTCAGTGTTCAGATTCTCCCTGTTCTATATACACATAGTTTGCTAACAGTTTTTATTTACTTATTTATTTTTTTTGAAACAGAGTCTCACTATGTCCCCCTTGGTAGAGTCCTATGGCATCACAGCTCACAGCAACCTCGAACTCTTGGGCTTAAGCGATTCTTTTGCCTCAGCCTCTCAAGTAGCTGGGACTACAGATGCCCACCACAATGCCCAGCTATTTTTTTTTTTATTGTTGGGGATTCATTGAGGGTACAATAAGCCAGGTTACACTGATTGCAATTGTTAGGTAAAGTCCCTCTTGCAATCATGTCTTGTACCTGCCCAGCTATTTTTTGGTTGTAGTTGTCATTGTTGTTTAGCAGGCCCAGGCTGGGCTTGAACCCACCAGCTTTGGTGTATATGGCTGGTGCCTTTACTAACAGAGCTACGGATGCCGAGCCAAGAGTTTTTATTTAAAATCGAAGTCCTATTTAGGATCAAGCACTGTAATTGGTTGATACAGCTCTTATGTCTTAGTTATACAATAAATCTCTTCTCCTCTTATCTTTTTCCTTTGAATACTTTTCTTTTTTTTCCTTTGATTTTTTTCTTAAGCACTGACATATGCAGAGCAATTTCTTGAAATTTGGGTTGACTATGCCTAGCAATTTCTTGTAATTTATTTATTAAAGAAACTGTATTATGCAGATTTTCCAAAAGTCTAGATCAGTACTGTTCCATAGAAATATAATGCAAGCCATATATGTAATTAAAATCTTTGTAGTAGCTACATTAAAAAATAAAAAGGAAATAGATGAAATTAATTTTAATAATATATTTTATTTAACTAAATGCACTCATCTGTCACTTAATAACAAAGATATGCTTTTAAAAATGTGTTATTAGGCAATTCCATAGTTGTATAATCATCATAGAGTGTACTTACACAAACCTAGATGGTATGGCTTACTACACACCAAGCCTATTGCTTCTAGGGTGCAAACCTGTACAATATATTACTATACTGAATACTGTAGGCAGTTTTAACACAATAGTAAGTATTTGTGTATCTAAAAATGTCTAAACATAGAAAAGGTCTAAACAATGAAAATAGAGTATTATAATCTTATTGGGACCACATTGTATATGCAGCTTACCATCGACTGAATCGTCATTATGGAATGCATGACTGTATATCCAAATATTATCATCTCAACATGTAGTTAATGTAAAATTATTAATAAGATAGTATATATTCTTTTTAATATTAAATATTAGAAATCTAAGTTGTCTTTTATATTTATAGCACATACCAATTTGGGCTAACTGTATTGTAAATGCTCAATTGTTGCATTTGGCTAGTGGCTGCCTATTTAACAGAACAGGTCTAGGTCTAGATTTTCAGATTGGATCCCTGTAGTGCCATTTAGCATGTTCTTTTTTCTTATGTGTGTAAATGTATTTAGATTTTCTTGTCAAATTTTTACATTTGATAATTTTTTACAAATGAAATTATGAGCCTCTTTAAGGATTAAAATTTTTTTTATTTGTGTTTTAGTGCTGCTCCAGAGGAATATAATACAGTTGTACAGAAGCCAAGACAAATTCTATGTCAGTTCATTGACCGAATACTTACAGATGTAAATGTTGGTAAGAAATCAATTATGCCTTATAGAAACTATATAAATTAGACTGTTTTCCATATGTGCAATGTTATATTAGCTTTTTTCTCCATGTAGTTTTTAGATATAACACTGTTGTTTATGATAGTTATTAATACTGTTTTCAGGCAAGTTGTTTGTTAACCAATGTTGCTTGTTGCTTGTGATTTAGGCTTTTTTTTTTTTTTTTTGAGACAGAGCCTCAAGCTGTTGCCCTGGGTAGAGTGCTGTGGCATCACAGCTCACAGCAACCTCCAACTCCTGGGCTTAAGCGATTCTCTTGCCTCAGCCTCCCAAGTAGCTGGGACCACAGGCGCCTGCCACAACGCCTGGCTATTTTTTTGGTTGCAGCTGTCATTGTTGTTTGGCAGGCCCAGGCTGGATTCGAACCCGCCAGCTCAGGTGTATGTGGCTGGTGCCTTAGCCGCTTGAGCCACTGGCACCGAGCCGTGATTTAGGCTTTTAATGTAACAAAATCTGACTCTCTTGCCCAGGCTGGAGACTGTGGTGTCATTGCTCACAGCAACCTCAAACTCCTGGTTTTAAGCCTCCTCTTGCCTCAGCATCCCAGGTAGCTCAGACTATAGGCAGCTGCCACCAAGCCTGGCTAATTTTTCTATTGTTAGTAGAAATGTGGTCTTACTCTTCCTCAGGCTGGTCTGGAACTCCTGAACTCAAGGGATCTGCCACCTCAGCCTCCTAGAGTGCTAGGATTTTTTTTTTTTTTTTTTTTTTTTTTTTTTTTTTTGGTTTTTGGCCGGGGCTGGGTTTGAACCCGCCACCTCTGGCATATGGGACCAGCGCCCTACTCCTTGAGCCACAGGCGCCGCCCGAGTGCTAGGATTTATAGGTATGAGCCACTGCGCCCAGCCTGACTTTAAAATAATTCTGTTTTCCTCTTTGTTATCTAGATTTTCTACTGCTTTCAATGAGTTCTTCTTCAATATCAAATATTATACATAAAAAATATTTGACCAGGCTTGGCGCCTGTGGCTCAAGCGGCTAAGGTGCAAGCCACATACACCTGAGCTGGTGGGTTCAAATCCAGCCCAGGCCCGCCAAACAACAATGACAGCTGCAACCAAAAAGTAGCCGGGCATAATGGCAGGCGCCTGTAGTCCCAGCTACTTGGGAGGCTGAGGCAGGAGAATCGCTTGAGCCCAGGAGTTGGAGGTTGCTGCGAGCTGTGATGCAATGGCACTCGACCCAGGGGAACAGCTTGAGGCTCTGTCTCAAAAAAAAAAAAAAATTTGACCAGTTCCAATCATAAAGACCCTGTTTTAATTAAGTCTTGTGCCAATAGTAGAGATATAACAAATGCCACAAAAAACTCTTTAGATAAGAGTTTGTGCCTTCTCTTATAAGAGGTAATAGTTACTAAATTAACTATTTGCCTGTTTGTGCCAATCTAATAGAATATTACCAACTTGGCTAGATAGTGTCACATCTATTGTATTTGTTGAAATTACCTGGACAGGATAATAGAGAGTGACATATGGGTTCAGGGTTTGTAATTTTGATTCTGAATTTGGCATAGATAGATTTAATGACTTATAGCCATTTAGCTTTTCTCACTTTGTTGTCCTTGGTAGAGTGCCATGATGTCATATAGCTCACAGCAATCTCAAACTCTTGGGCTCAAGTGATCCTCTTACCTCAGCCTCGTGAGTAGCTGAGACTATAGGTACTACAACACTCAGCTATTCTTAGAGACGGGGTCTTGCTCTTGTCTCAAGCTAGTCTCGGACTCCTGATCTCAAACAATCCACCAACTGGCCTCTGCCTCCCAGAGTGCTAGGATTACAGGTCTGAGCCACCATCCGCAGCTTTTTTTTTTTTTTTTTTTTTTTTTTTTGAGACAAGGTCTCAATCTCTTTCCCCGGGTGAATATAATGGAGTCATTAGATCTCACTGTGATTCTCCTGCCTCAGCCTCCCGAGTAGCTGGAACTATAGGCTACCATGCCCAACTAATTTTTCTATTTCTTTGTAGAGATAGGGTCTCACTATATTACTTAGGCTGGTCTCAAACTCTGGCCTCAACTAATCCTCCTGCCTTGGCTTCCCAAAGTGCTAAGATTACAGTCATGAGCCACTGTGCCTGGCCTTAGATTTCTTTTCAATCAGTACAATTATGAGTTGCTGAAAAATAACAAAGGACTACTAAATACTTACAAGATGTTTTTTCATACAGTACTCTCTCTGTTTGGACTACTTGCCCTTTCCCTCTCTGCTTGACCAAATCCTTTTCTAGGAATCAATTCTTCTGGATTAGTGCAGTTACCATTTTGTATTAGAATCAATAGTTTATTTGGTTGACTCACTCACCAGACTGTGACTGTGAGATTCTTTTTTTAATACTCAGATTTAGCACAGTGCTTGGCATATTGTAGGCCTAAAATGCATGTTTGGTGAATGGATGTATTCAAGTGATTTTACATTTAAACATTTAAAATTAGACAAGATTATAGTGTTTAGCCTCATCAATCTATCATGAGTATTGTGCTGGACATAATTTTGGTCACCAAAGTCTGATTTCTTAACAAAAGCACTATTATTTACTATGAGTCTTTAAAATGAATTTTTTATTGTTTTAGTTGCTGTAGAACTTATAAAGAAAACTGAGTCTCAGCCAACCTCTGTGATGTTACTTGACTTCATTCAGCATATTATGAAATCCTCCCCACTTATGTTTGTTAATGTGAATGGAAGCCATGGGCAGAATGAGGCCAAAAGCAGTTGTATTGGTAAGTACTGCTATTCATGCATTTATTTGCAGTCTATTTTATGAAATCTAACTTCTTCTTATCTTCTGAAATATCACATATACATGATTACACTTGTTTGGGTCAACTTTGCTATAAATTGAGGGAGGAAAATGGTAATGGTTATTTTTATTTCTTGTATCCTTATTGGCTTTTTTGTTTGTTTTTGAGACAGAGTCTTACTCTGTCACTCAGTCTGGAGTGCAGTGGCACAATCATAACTCATAGTGGCAACTTTCAAGTCCCTGGTGCAAGCAATACTTCTGAAGCTAGGACTACAGATGTATGAACCACCATGCCCAACTTAGTTTTAAAAAATTTTTGTAGAGACAGGGTCTTACTATGTTTCCCTAGACTTGTCACGAAATCTTTGCCTCAGGCTATCCTCCCACCTCCCAAAGTGCTAGGATAACAAACGTGAGCCACTATGCCTGACTGATTCTCTTTTTATTACCAGAGAATAGAAGAGAAGTAATCACATTTGTTTATTTGTCATTGAACACTTTTACACAATTTTTTTTTTCTGTTTTGGTAATCTCTTTCTTCTAGATCAGATATTGGCAATCTATAGTTTATAGGTCAGCTGCCTATTTTTGTAAACAAAGTTTTATTAAAACATACTCATGCTCACTTATTTACTAATTGTAAGTACTATATAATACAAAGGCAACTTGGGCAAGCCAAAACTATTTAAAAAAAAATTTACTGACCCCGGGTTCTTTCCTTCTTGCTCTACTACTTTTGTCCCTTTATTGGTCTCTTTATAAAGAGATGCAAAGCAAACATTTTTTTTTCCTGTGTAATGGTTAAAGTATTTAAAATTTTTATGCTTGAATTTCAAGACTTAACTTTGATACATGTCCCCCAAGAAGCCGTTTCTGACCACTACTCCTGACTCTTCAGGACTAGCTTGGTTATTACTAAGTCTTCTGCATTTCTCCTATAATCAAGGTTATAAACTGTATTGTTCTCACTTGTTTATTTGTATTCTGTGCTATAGTATTTTTTTTTTTTTTTGTAGAGACAGAGTCTCACTGTACCGCCCTCGGGTAGAGTGCCATGGCGTCACAGGGCTCACAGCAACCTGTAACTCTTGGGCTTATGCGATTCTCTTGCCTCAGCCTCCCGAGCAGCTGGGACTACAGGCGCCCGCCACAACACCGGCTATTTTTTTGTTGCAGTTTGGCCAGGGCTGGGTTTGAACCCGCCACCCTCTGCATATGGGGCCGGCACCCTACTCACTGAGCCACAGGCGCTGCCCTGCTATAGTATTTTTTAAACCCAATAGTTATGAAATTACTTTAAGGAATTATTAGCATTTAAGATGAAATAGACTAGAAAATATCACCAATATGAGTAGATACTGTTTCATGAAATATAAAACAAATATATATATTTATAGTATGGTCATAACATAAAATATATTTCTTTGTTGCAGTCAAGAAGTTCAGTGGACTACACTATGGGATTTATGAGAATAGGACTAATTTATTCTTGTGTACCTAAGAAAGAGTTGCCACTCAAATTTTTGTTAAGGGTGGCTACCATTTATTGATCACTTATTACATTTATTATCGTTATAGTTCATTTTGGGAACTATATTGAGTATTTTAAATATATTATCTTATTTGATCCTCATGGTAACTCATAATTTTTTTTTTTTTTTAGAGTTTTCACAATGAATTTATTCAGTAAATATGAAACAACCGTTTAATTTTTCTCATATTTCTGCTTTTATTTTTATGAATCTCCTCCTTTATATACCTAAAAATATTAGAACAAGAACAATCTTAAAAGAATATTTACTGAGTTTTTGTTTTACTCACTGGAGAAGAGTAAGGATGATCATCTAATGTGTTTTGTTTTTTCAGTCTCATTTTGTCACCCTTTTGGGCTTAAGTGATCCTCTTGCCTTGGCCTCTTGAGTAGCTGGGACTACAGTTGCCCACCATAATGCCTGGCTGTTTTTAGAGACAGGGTTTTACTCTAGCTTAGGCTGGTCTTGAACTCATGAGCTGAGGCAATCTACCTGCCTCAGCCTCTCAGAGTGCTAAGATTACAGGCATGAGCCACTGTGCCTGGCCTAACTCATAATTATTATTATTATTCCTTTTTCATAATGAAATTACAGAGTTTCAGAGAAATAAAAAGTCTACACAAGTAATAAATGGAAAACTGGGATAGTATCTGTCTGACTCCAAAGTTGATAGAGGGATATCTCAGAAATATCGTGGGTGCAGTTACAGACCATTGCAATAACATGAATATCTCAATGAAGTGAGTCACATGAACTTTTTGGTTTCCTAGTGCATATAAAAGTTATACTTACATTATACTATAGTGTAGTAAGTGTGCAATAATATTATGACTAAAAAACAATGTACATACCTTAATTTGAAAATGTTTCATTGCTAAAAAATGCTAATAGTCATCTGAGCTTTTACCAAGTCGTAATCTTTTTGCTGTTGGATCCTTGGAGTTGAGGATCTTGCTGTCAATTAGGCCTTGGCTTAAGGGAATGTTGTGACTGGTTTGATCTTCCGTCCAGACCACTGGAACAGTCTCCATATCACCAATAAGGCTGTTTCAATTTCTTCTCATTGGTGTGTTTACTGGAGTGGCATTTTTAACTTCCTTCAGGAATTTTTCTTTGCATTCACAGCTTAGCCAACTATTTGGTGTAAAAGGCTTACGTTTCAGCCTGTTGCAGCTTTTGGCATGCTTTTCTCACTAAGCTTAATTATTGCTAGCTTTAGATTTAGAGTGAGAGACATGTGACTTTCATTTGAACATTCAGAGGATTGTAGGATTATGAATTGGCCTAATTCTAGTATAATTGTTTCTCAGGAAATAGGGAGGCCCAGGGAGAAGAGAGAAATGGAGGAACCACTTACTGGTCAGGGGAGCAGTCAGAAGATATATCACATTTATCGATTAAGTTCATCATCTTGTATGGGTGTGGTTTGTTGCAATTATAATAGTCATAACACAGATCAAGGACTATAGATCACCATGACATATATCATAATAATTTAAAAGTGAAATATTGTGAGAATTACCAAAATGTAACACACAGACACAAAGTAAGCATATCCTTACTTTGGATCACAGAAACTTTGATCACGCACATAGGTTTTATGTTTGACAGGCAGACCCTGATAGAATTACTTAAAACTTCAATTTGTAAAAAAATGCAGTATCTGGGAAGCACGATAAAATGAGGTATGTCTGTATTCTAAACTACAGGGTATCCCAAAGGGGATATGTCCCCATGTCCCCATCACCATAAATAAGAAAAATTAATATACTCATTTTATATTTTTTATATTTATACATCAACACAGATATTTTATAAAATTTTGTGATGAATATTTTGTAAATAAAGGTACAGTTAGCTACAATTTCCCATTTTCCCTATGGGGGAAGTATGTCAACCTTTGGGACACACCGTATTATAAAATGTTTTCATCGTGAAGAAAATATTTTACCCTATTTTATTAGTGAAGTTTATACTTTAACAATCATCAAGCATTGAGCAGGTTAATTTTTAATATACTTTTTTGTTTATTTCAAAGAATTCAGTAATTGGATCATAACAAGACTTCTACGGATTGCAGCCACTCCATCTTGTCACATGTTACATAAGAAAATTTGTGAAGTCATCTGCTCGTTATTATTTCTTTTTAAAAGCAAGAGTCCTTCTATTTTTGGGGTACTCACAAAGGAATTATTACATCTTTTTGAAGACTTGATTTACCTCCACAGAAGAAATGCAATGGGACATGTGGAATGGCCAGTGGTTGTTACCCGATTTTTAAGTCAATTAGATGAACACGTGGGATATTTACAACCAGCACCTTTGCAATTCATGAGCATGCAAAATTTAGAATTTATTGAAGTCACTTTATTAAGAGTTCTTATTCGTATTATTGCAATTGTGTTTTTTAGAAGGCAAGAACTCCTACTTTGGCAGATAGGTTGTGTTCTGCTAGAGTATGGTAGTCCAAAAATTAAATCCTTAGCAATTAGCCTTTTAACTGAACTTTTTGAGCTTGGAGGCCTACCAGCGCAACCAGCCAGTACTTTTTTCAGCTCCTTTTTGGAATTATTGAAAAGCCTTGTAGAAGTGGATACTGACCAGTTAAAACTCTATGAAGAGCCATTATCAAGGCTGATAAAGACAATATTTCCCTTTGAAGCAGAAGCTTATAGAAATATTGAACCTGTCTATTTAAATATGCTGCTGGAAAAACTCTGTGTCATTTTCGAAGATGATGTGCTTATGCGGCTTAAGTCTGATCTGCTAAAAGCAGCTTTGTGCCATATACTGCAGTATTTCCTTAAATTTGTGCCAGCTGGATATGAATCTGCTTTACACGTCAGGAAGGTCTATGTGAGAAATATTTGTAGAGCTCTTGTGGATGTGCTTGGAATTCAGGTAGATGCAGGGGTAAGTCATTAAGATTACTTGTTATGTATTTTCTTTTTTTTTTTGTAGAGACAGAGTCTCACTTTATGGCCCTCGGTAGAGTGCTGTGGCCTCACACAGCTCACAGCAACCTCCAACTCCTGGGCTCAAGCGATTCTCCTGCCTCAGCCTCCCGAGTAGCTGGGACTACAGGCACCTGCCACAACGCCCGGCTATTTTTTGTTTGCAGTTTGGCCAGGGCCGGGTTTGAACCCGCCACCCTCGGCATATGGGGCCGGCGCCTTACCGACTGAGCCACAGGCGCCGCCCTGTTATGTATTTTCTTTAAGTATATGCATAAGTCTAAAGCATAATAATTAGAAAATGGAATATCTCTAATAATGATGTATATTAAGGAAATAATGATTTTCATAAGGATTTCAGAAGGATTTGTTCATTAAGTTGGTAATGAACTGCCAATGGAAGAGGATGTTTTAAGTAGAATGTGTGAAGTATAAATCTGTGGTATTAATTAAAAGGTGCTAGTTACCAACTTAATCACAGAAACTTTGATCACGCACATAGATTTTTATGTTTGACAGGTTATAATCAGTTACTATTAGAAAACCTATGAATAATTATTCATGGTAAATAGGGCCCCTTTTCTTATTTAAATAGGCAGTACAGTAAAATAGTCAGATATGCAGTAACTTGATTAAACATTTTAGTTTATCTATAAATCTTGCTGGATTTCTAGTATGAAAATGTTAGTAATTCCCTACAGAATTTTTCTTTTCTTTTTTTCTTCTTTTGAGTGGCGCTGTTTCACTCTGTCACTCTGGGTAGAGTGCCGTGGCATCATCATAATAGCTCACACAACCTCACACTCTTGGGCTCAAGCAATTCTCTTGCCTCAGCCTCCTAAGTAACTGAGACTACAAGAATGTGCCACCATGCCTGGCTGCCTACTTTTTAGTAAAGATGGGGTCTCACTCTTGCTCAAGCTGGTTTCAAACTTCTGAGCTCAAGGGATCCACTCACCTTGGCCTCTAAGAGTGCTAGGACAGAATTTTTCTTTGTAGGAATTTGATAATGGGAAAAATAGGTTATAGAGAGAAGGTTTTGTCTTAAGCCTTCTATAACTATAGAACCATCCTTAAAATATACATTGTGAAATAATATAGATTATTACCTTAGGTGTCTGTTTTACTTTGTGAGACTCTGAAAATAGTTTACCTTATTAGAAGACATGTAACTAACACCTAATGCATTCCTTCTGCCTATGAATAATATAAATACATTTAAATATTTTTTTAAACTTTTTTGTTTTCTCAGTACTTGTTGGGCCCACTGTATGCAGCCTTGAAAATGGAAAGTATGGAAATCATTGAGGAGATTGAATGCCAAACTCAACAGGAAAACCTCAGCAGTAATTTTGATGGAATATCACCCAAAAGGCGTCGACTCAGCTCATCTCTAAACTCTTTAAAAAGAGCATCAAAACAGACTGAAGAGTATGATGGTCTTTATTCAGTTTGTATTTAGTATTAAAAAAAACCTTATTCACTTTTAAAAATCAAGTTTAGTTAGGTGCTTTTATATAAATACGCAAAGAACATCTTTCTAAATGTAGTCAAAGGAATGCTTAAAATATTTTAGTAGTTCTTGTAGGCTATTTTAGTATAAAACATTTCATAGCTAACTATAATTACTTTTCATGCTTTTACATGCTTAATTTAACTTTAATATTAAGTTAAAAATATATTTAACTGTCTACAGTTTTAAAAATATTAAGAACTGTCTACAGTTCTGTCTAAAATATAAAATATATTTTACATTATAAAATAATTTAGTTCTTAATATTTTTTTTTTTATTTATTTATTTTTTTTTTGTAGAGACAGAGTCTCACTGTACCGCCCTCGGGTAGAGTGCCGTGGCGTCACACGGCTCACAGCAACCTCTTAACTCTTGGGCTTACGCGATTCTCTTGCCTCAGCCTCCCGAGCAGCTGGGACTACAGGCGCCCGCCACAACGCCCGGCTATTTTTTTGTTGCAGTTTGGCCGGGGCTGGGTTTGAACCCGCCACCCTCGGCATATGGGGCTGGCGCCCTACTCACTGAGCCACAGGCGCCGCCCAAGTTCTTAATATTTTTAAAATATTAAAAACTATAGACAGTTTTAAAAATATTAAGAACTAAATTATTTTATAATGTACCCAAAGAATTACCATATTTCAATCAGTCTTAATTGTTGGTTTAAATCTTAGTATAAATTTTAGTAGTTGATATTATATGGTATGTTTTGTTTTATGTTTGAACCAATTTTATATTGAATATGAATATCTTTCTACTGTGGTTATGATTAATTATAGAATTAAACATGTGGATATGAGCAAAAAGAGCATATTATGGAGTGCACTGAAACAGAAAGCTGAATCCCTTCAGATTTCCCTTGAATGCAGCAGCCTAAAGAATCCTGTTATTGAGACTTTAGAAGGAATCGCTGTTGTCCTGCAACTGACTGCTCTGTGTACTATTCACTGTTCCCATCAAAATGTGGCCTGGTAAAACAACTTCTTGGTTTTCTTGGGTGGGTTTTCTGTAATGAGCTTGGATTTACTATTTACTGGTAGTCACTTGATTCATGTAACCTTAGAACGCAAACTTATCACTGAAGTAGATAAAAAATTAATTTGCTATTGAATGCCTGCTTAATGCTAGGCATTGTGCTAAGCACTATACATATCACATACCTTTAATCTTACAGTAATCCTGTGAGGTAAATGCTATTATGCCTATTTTACAAATTAAAAGTTGAGGCTCAGAGAAATTGAGGCTCTTTTTTGTGGGAAGTATAAACTGACTTTCCTTGGGATACATGATTAAAAGTAGAACACATTCATGTATAACTCCAAAGCTAGTGTTCTTTTGACTATTCCATTTCTCACTTTGATGATAAGAGTTGGAATTAGGCCTTGTTAGAGGTAGATTTTTGGTTCAGTATTTTCTTTTCTTTTTTTTTTTGTAGAGACAGAGTCTCACTTTATGGCCCTTGGTAGAGTGCGGTGGCCTCACACAGCTCACAGCAACCTCCAACTCCTGGGCTTAAGCGATTCTCTTGCCTCAGCCTCCCGAGCAGCTGGGACTACAGGCGCGCGCCACAACGCCCGCCTATTTTTTGATTGTAGTTTGGCCGGGGCCGGGTTTGAACCCGCCACCCTCGGTATATGGGGCCGGCGCCTTACCGACTGAGCCACAGGCACCGCCATTGGTTCAGTATTTTCAATATAGGTTAATATTTCTATCAGAAGTGATAAGTAAAATATGAAATCTCTTTAAAGATTCAGTCTTATTTTTATTGCCACATTTTATTTTTATTTTGTTTATTTTTATTAAATCATAGCTATGTACCTTAATGTAATCATGGGGTACAATATACTGGTTTTATATACAATTTGAAATATTTTCATCAAACTGGTTAATATAGCCTTTATGGCATTTTCTTAGTTGTTGTGTTAAGACATTTATATTCTACATTAGTAAATTTCACATGTACCCTTGTAAGATGCACTGTAGGTGTGGTCCCACCAATTACCCTCCCTCCACCCATCCTCCCCTTATTGTCACGTTTTAGACCAAAATTCCTTATTAATTTTTTCATAATCATTTGTTCTACATTTTCTTACTCTTTTAACTAGCCAGTACAAAGTTTTTTTTTTTTTTAGTTTTTTTTTTTATTTGAGACAGAGTCTCACTTTGTTGCCTTCAGTTGAGTGCTGTGACATCTTAGCTCACAGCAACCTCCAACTCCTGGGCTCAAGCAATTCTCTTGACTCAGCCTACCGAGTAGCTGGGACTACAGGTGCCCACCACAAGCTGTTGCCTTTCATAGAGTGCTATTGCATCACAGCTCACAGCAACCTCCAACTCCTGGGCTCAAGCGATTCTCCTGCTTCCGCCTCCCAAGTAGCTGGGACTACAGGCGTCCGCCACAATGCCTGGCTATTTTTTGGTTACAGCCATCATTGCTGTTTGGCGGGCCTGGGCTGGATTCGAACCCACCAGCTCAGGTGTATGTGGCTGGCACCTTAGCTGCTTGAGCCACAGGCGCCAAGCCCTGACTGTTTTTTAGAGACAGGGTCTTGCTCTTGCTCAGGCTGATCTCGAACTTGTAAACTCAGGCAATCCACCCGTCTCGGCCTCCCGGAGTGCTAGGATTACAGGTGTAAGCCATTGCTCCCGGCCCCAGTACAAAGTTATGAAAGAGACTTTAAAGAAACTATATTAATTCAGATTCCATTAAGCTTGGAATTCTAGAGAACTTAAAGGAATAGATAATTAGGCCAAAGTCTACTCTTGTTGTACCATAGTATGAAGAAAGGGCTTACTAAACCAATTAGAAATTATATAGGCAGGTCTTCTGTCATTTTTAAGCCTGGTAATGTCACATTTAGGTATTCTAGATTAATTCTAATTCCCAAATCCTATGAGTGATTTAAGCCAACATAAAGAGATAAAATTTAAAATAATAATGATGTGGGCAGCGCCTATAGCTCAGTGGTTTCGGCGCCAGCCATATACACCCAGGCTGGCAGGTTCGAACCTGGCCCAGGCCAGCTAAAATCAACAATGACAACTGCAACGAAAAAATAGCCGGGTATTGGGGCAGTTGCCTGTAGTCCCAGCTACTTGGGAGGCTGAGACAAGAGAATCGCTTAAGCCCAAGAGTTTGAGTTTGCTGTGAACTGTGACGCCCCGGGACTCTACCGAGGGCAACATAGTGAGACTCTGCCTCCAAAAAAAAAAAAATAAATAAAATAAAATAATAATGATGAATTAATACAGTTGATTATTTGCTGTAAATTGGTTTAAGATTATAGATTAGCTTTATATTCACAATTTTTTTTGCTTTGATAAAATATTAGGTTTAACTGTAACAAAATTCATGTTAATTTCAGTGTTTTTAAAAAAATGTGTTTAGCTGCAGCCACAATTTCAAGGACTTTCAGCACAGATCTAAGAAGAAACTGTCAATAGTGATAACTTGGATGCCATTGGATTTTTACACAAGAGTGCTTAAGAACTGTAGGACTTTGTTAGAATCTGTTCAGAAAGCTGACCTAGAGGCAATCATTGATAATGTGGTGAAAATTTATGATGCATTGATTTACATGCAAGGTGAGTACATATAAGCAGTAGATCAGAATAACCTAATAACCTTTAAAGATAATCAGTATAGAAGTAGGCTTTCTATATTTTGCTTTCTCTTAAGATCATATGAATCTTTTGCCTTTTACTAAAGTTTTCCGTGGAGAAGTAGGCTTTCTTTCTTGCCTGAAATCTAAATGCACAAGTGTTTGGAATACTTAGGTTTTTGTTTTTTGTTAAATTTCACTTCCATTAAATTTGTTAATAATTTCTGAGTTCTGAATTTATTTGTGTAATATTTTGATTTATTATTCTTTAGTCAATAGAAATTACAACTTTTAAGTTTTTTGATTTGAGAATTTGAAGGATGCTATGATCCTTCTTTTGTGCATAGGTACATGTTTTCATAATGTCACACATAATTTATTTGGATTGATCTCTAAAGAATCCCTGTTTAGGCTGGTTGTGGTGACTTACAGTTGTAATTCTAGCACTCTGGGAGATCAAAACGAGAGAATTGCTTCAGGTCAGGAGTTCAAGATCAGCCTGAGCAAAAGCAATACCCCATCTCTACCAAAAATAAAAAAAATTAGCCAGGCATGGTAGTGTTTGCCAACAGTCCCAACTACCAGGAAGCTGAGGCAGGAGGATCTTTTGAGCCCAAGAGTTTGAGGTTTAGAACATTGTATCTGAGTGAGACTCTGTCAAAAAAAAAAAAAAGAATCCATAGCTCAGTGAGTAGGGCGCCAGCCACATACACTGGAATCTGCTGAACAACAATGACAATTGCAACCAAAAATAGCCAGGCGTTGTGGCGGGCTTCTGTAGTCCCAGCTGCTCTGGAGGCTGAGGCAAGAGAATTGCTTAAGCCCAAGAGTTTGAGGTTGCTGTGAGCTGTGATGCCACAGTACTCTACCAAGGGCGACATAGTGACACTGTGTTTCAAAAAAAAAGAATCCCTGTTGATTAGCATGGTGGCTCACACCTATAATCCTAGCACTCTGGGAGGTCTAGGTTGGGCAAATAGCTTGAGCTCATGATTTTGAGACCAGTCTGAGCAAGAGTGAGATGCCCTCTCTATTAAAAAAAAAATAGAAAAACTAGCTGTGCATTGTAATGGGTGCCTGTGTTCCTAGCTACTCAGGTGGCTAAGGCAAGAGGATTGCGTGAACCCAGGAGTTTGAGGTTGCTGTGAGCTAAGACAACATAGCACTTTACCCAGGGTGACAGAGGAAACTCTGTCTCAAAAAAGAAACTCTGTTTATAGAATGTTCATTATAACTCCAGTTGATATTTCAAATGTCTATATATATGTATGTATATATTTATATATATAGATATAGATATATACATGCATATATATATATTTTTTTCTTTCTTTTTCGAGACAGAGTCTCACTATGTTGCCCTTGGTAGAGTGCCATGGCGTCACAGCTCACAGCAACCTCAAACTCTTGGGCTTTTGCCTCAGCCTCCCAAGAAGCTGGGACTATAGCCACCTGCCACAATGCCCAGCCAGTTTTGTTGCAGTTGTCATTGTTGTTTAGCTGGCTCAGGCCAGGTTCAAACCCGCCAGCCTCAGTGTATGTGGCTGGTGCCATAACTACTGTGCTATGGGCACTGAGCCTCAAATGTCTATATTTTTATTTTTAAAAATACTCTTGAGTTAGATATGATTAAGGAAAAGATATAATTAATGACCTCTTCTGTGTTTCTATAGTAAAAAGTTCTTTTGAAGATCATATTCTGGAAGAGTTATGTGGAGTACTCTCAATTCCATGGATTTATTCCCATTCTGATGACTGTTTAAAGTTGACCACATTTGCCACTGGTCTTTTAACATTAAGCCAGAGGATTTCAGATAGCTACTGTAAGTGGGCACAGAATTGTGTCTATGTTTGTGATTTGTTTTGTTTTGTCTTAATTCATCTCTGTATAGGACTTCTAAAACTTACTTATATTATTTAATAATTAAAAGAGTATATTTTTAATAATTCATAAAAGCAGTTATATGAGTAAAAAGTAACAAATGACTGATACATCTCATTTCCTTTCTTACTGTAAAACTTTGAAATATATCCTTATATATCTTTACTTTCATTTAATACAATTATGAAATATTTGAGAAATACAAAAAAAGAGTGGAGGATGTACTAAACACTCTTATCCCAACTTCCACTTTATTATTTATTTATTTATTTGAGATAGAGTCTCACTTTGTCACCCTCGGTAGACTGCCATGGCATCACAGCTCATGGCAACCTCTAACTCTTGGGCTTAGGCGATTCTCTTGCCTTAGCCTCCCGAGTAGCTGGGACTATAGGCACCCTCCACAATGTTCAGCTATTTTTTGTTGCAGTTTGGCCAGGGCCGGGTTCAAACCTGCCACCCTCAGTATATGGGCTGGCGCCCTACTCACTAAGCCATAGTTGCCACCCAACCAACTTCCACTTTAAGAGATAAAAAATACTGGAGATGAAAGCCCTTCAATTGTTGTTCTATAATTTCATTTCCCTGGTTCTTTCTCCAGAGGTAACTACTATTCTGAATTTGGTATTGACTATTCTAATGAGTGATGTTTTATTTATTTATTTATTGCAGTTTTTGGCCGAGGTTGGATTTGAACCCACCACCTCCGGCATATGGTCACAGGCACCGCCCATGAATGATGTTTTACTTTACTGTCTATGTATTTATCCCTAAATAATATATAGAATTGTTTTGTCTTTTACAACTTGTATTTTGTTAGTCAACATTATCTCCATGAAACTTACCTATGGTGATATGTATGGCTCTAGTATGTTATTTAAACTTCTGACAAGTATATGAATAGAGACACTATCAAGGCTCTCTAGTAGATAATCAAGCTGTTTCCGATTTTTTCATAAATACAAACAAAATTTCATTGACTATATTTTCATTAGCAGAGACACTATCAAGGCTCTCTGGTTGATAATCAAGCTGTTTCCAGTTTTTTCATAAGGACAAACAAAATTTCATTGACTATATTTTCATTCTGACGCTATTGAAAAGTGTAGTCCCTAGTCTAATAGCATTGCTACCATTTAGGAAATTGTTAGAAATGGAAAATCTCATACTCCACTCCGACTTACTGAATCAGAATCTACATTTTAACAAGATAGTTGATTCATATGCATATTAAAGTTTGAGAAACACCATTTTAAGGTGTGGAATTGTTGGGTTGTATGGTTTGCACACCCTCAACTCTGTTCTGCTGTATTGTTTTCCAAAGATGTGCCAGCTTACACGCCTGTTAGCAGAATGTGATAATTCCTATTGTTTCACATTCTCACTGACACTTGACAAACTTTAAAATTTCTGCTATTTGGAAAAAATAAAAAATATTATGGCTTTAACCTTCTTTCTCCTTTTTTTCTTTTTTTTTTCACTATTGGATGGATATGATTTTCAATTTGCATTTCCTTGATTATTTAGTAAGTTTGTTTACAGAACTTTTCCAGGGCATGTGCTTTATCTTTTGAAAAGGAGCTATTAAACTAAATATTATATGTATTTTAAATGTGACTTGACTTAATAATATATGTATGTGTGTAAAATTACCAATATTAGAAATGTTGTTTAATAGACTTAATTTTTTCAGCACCCCAGGCACAGTCACAATGTGTATTTCTTCTGACTCTGCTTCCAAGAGGAATATTCCTTGAATGGAGAACAGCAGTTTACAACTGGGCCCTGCAGAGCTCCTATGAAGTAATCCGGGCTAGTTGTGTTAATGGATTTTTTATTTTACTGCAGCAGCAGAATTCTTGTAACAGAGTTCCCAAGATCCTTATGTATGTATTAAGATTTTAATTTGAATACGTCATTTGGAAAGATAATTCTCTAGCTATCTAGGCAAAGTTATGCTTATTGCTGAATATGTACAGCAAATGTTGCTTTTAGTTTTAGAATTTAAATTTTTTCACGTCTAGATTTTGTTTTAACTAGTACTTTTGTCCCAGATTAAGCAAGACTATTTAGACCAAAAATGTTTAGTACTTTCTCATTTTTTTCTGCCAGAGATAAAGTTAAAGATGATTCTGACGTTGTCAAGAAAGAATTTGCCTCTATACTTGGTCAACTTGTCTGCACTCTCCATGGCATGTTTTATTTGACAAGTTCCTTAATAGAACCTTTCTCTGAACATGGACATGTGGACCTCTTTTGTAAGAATTTAAAAGCCACTTCTCAACATGAATGTTCATCTTCTCGATTAAAAGCTTCTATTTGCAAGCCATTCCTTTTCCTATTGAAAAAAAAAACACCTAGTCCCGTAAAACTTGGTGAGTGATTATGATTTATTTAATATTTTAAAACCTATGTAAGTTCTGTTTTTCTAATCAGTGATAGAATTAGGCTAAAGCCTTAAATAATTATAGCAAGTTCCATGGTGGATAGATTCAATGCTCAATAATGATTGCATATAAATGGGATGATCAGTATTAGACTGCCTCATAGAACCAGTAAGAGATGTGACTGTTGGATTTTTAAAATAATCCTGTGATTTGACAGGCTAATGGGGCATACCTGATAACTGGTCCACAATTGTAAGTTTTGGTATTCCATATCTTTTTTTTTTTTTTTTTGCAGTTTTTGGCTGTAGCTGGGTTTGAACCTGCCACCTCCAGTTTATGGGGCCAGCACCCTACTCCTTTGAGCCATAGGTGCCGCCCCCATATCTTCTTTAGTGACACCAAAAACGTTAATGCATCCTTTTCCCCCATGTTGGACCTTCAGAAATTCAAATAGTAATATTACCTTGCCCAACTGAGCTCTATAGATTGTATCTTCTTGGCTGCTTTTCCAGCAGTAATGGAGTATGAATTTGTTGGGTGCATGAGATTTACTTGGATGATCCATTTGTTTAGGTAAGGTAGCAAGTTGAAACTTATTCCCAAGTTTTGAAAGCATTATAACACATGGTTTCTAGGATCCCTAATCTTGTAAGAGTAATAATCTTAGTTCAAGGTTCTTTGGATTAGTAAAATGTGTTTTTAAGTCCTATTTTGGTAATATGTAATGGCCTACATATTCTAAAAGGAACTGGTTATTTTATAACTTTAAAAAGTCTAGAATTGGGCAGCGCCTGTGGCTCAGTTGGTAAGGCGCCAGCCCCATATACCGAGAGTGGCAGGTTCAAACCCGGCCCCGGCCAAACTGCAACCAAAAAATAGCCGGGCATTGTGGCAGGCGCCTGTAGTCCCAGCTACTCGGGAGGCTGAGGCAAGAGAATCGCTTAAGCCCAGGAGTTGGAGGTTGCTGTGAGCTGTGTGATGCCACGGCACTCTACCGAGGGCCATAAAGTGAGACTCTGTCTCTACAAAAAAATAAAAAGTCTAGAATTTATTTTAGATTCATATCATTTATGACTTGTTAAGTATAAAGTAAATATATAAGTATCATTTTTATTTCCTAAAACTTTGTTACTATACATACTTAAATATTGGCAATTTAAAGCAAGTTAAGATTCTTTTTTTTTAGCAGTTTTTGGCCGGGGCTGGGTTTGAACCCACTACCACTGGTATATGGGGCTGGCGCCCTACTCCTTTGAGCCATAGGCGCCACCCGCAAGTTAAGATTCTCTGTGGTGTATTATTTATTAACACTTTATAGTACAACTTTGATAATTAATCTGTTAAATTATATATTTTATACTCTTTTAGCTTTCATAGATAACCTACCTCATCTTTGTAAGCATCTTGATTTTAGAGAAGATGAAATAGATGTAAAAGCTGTTCTTGGAACTTTATTAAATTTAATGGAAGATCCAGACAAGGATGTTAGAGTGGCTTTTAGTGGAAATATCAAGCATGTGTTGGGATCCTTGGACTCTGAAGATGGATTCATAAAAGAGGTTAATAATTTTTATTTTTAATTTAGTTTTTGATAGGCCTAGCTCTAAAAATTTCCTTAACCAGTTAATTTTTTGTTCTAGCTTTTTGTCTTAAGAATGAAGGAAGCATATACACATGCCCAAATATCAAGAAATATTGAGTTGAAGGATACCTTGATTCTTACAACAGGGGATATTGGAAGGTATACTTGGGTACCTTTTGTATTCTTCCTTATGTATTTATTTATTATTTTTTATTAAATCATAACTTTGTATATTGATGCATTTATGGGGTTTGGGGTACTGCTTCGATATACAATGTGAAATGCTTACATTGAACTAAGTAACACATCCATCACTCCTTATTTATTTTGGCTGTTTTCCTTTTTATTTGCTTCATGTTAGAAATGGTGATATGAGACATATGATAACATAGAAAAAAAGTTATTCAACATGTATTTATGGATTTCCATTTGTTTCTGAGACATTTATTGTGCATGATGGTTTTTTTTTAATTTCAGGGCAGCAAAAGGAGATTTGGTACCTTTTGCACTCTTGCACTTACTGCATTGTTTGTTATCCAAGTCAGCATCTGTTTCTGGAGCAGCATACACAGAAATTAGAGCTCTGGTTGCAGCTAAAAGTGTTAAATTGCAAAATTTTTTTAGCCAATATAAAAAACCCATCTGTCAGGTAAGGGCCATCATTGTCTTGATTATACACAATAGCAGTACTTGGCAATCGTTTTTTAAAAAGAACATTTATGCATGTTTTACTGTATTTTACTTATTTTAAAAGATTATTTTTTAAAATGATTTTTTTTTAAGATAAATGGAATTTTGCCAGTTTTATACTTTAGGATACTTATTTGAAGACATAGATTACAAATAGGAGAAGGGAAAAATCATCTCATAATGCTGTATTTAACTATTATACTCTGTTATTAATTTTTAGGGAGAAGCCTTACTTTTTTAGTAATAAACTCTTTTATACCTTGATATTATCCTTATGGTTGTTTTTCTTTTTTTTTTTTGACAGTGGAATGGGCATTTAATCATCTCTAGGGTGCTCCTGTTGGGGGGGCATTGTGGGGTTTTTGGCAGAGCTCTGGCTGGCACTTTGTTTTCTTTTTTTTTCTTTTATTTATTTATTTATTTTTTTTTGTAGAGACAGAGTCTCACTGTACCGCCCTCAGGTAGAGTGCCATGAAGTCAGATGGCTCAGAGCAACCTCCAAGTCTTGGGCTTATGCGATTCTCCTGCCTCAGCCTCCCAAGCAGCTGGGACCACAGGCACCCGCCACAATGCCCGGCTATTTTTTTGTTGCAGTTTGGCCGGGGATGGGTTTGAACCCGCCACCCTCGGTATATGGGGCTGGCGCCCTACTCACTGAGCCAGAGGCGCCGCCCCTGGCACTTTGTTTTAAATATCATATATTCAATTAATGGCTAAAAAGTTAGGCCGCTGATTTTCTTTTTTTTTTTTTTTGTAGAGACAGAGTTTCACTTTATTGCCCTCGGTAGAGTGCCGTGGCATCACACAGCTCACAGCAACCTCCAACTCCTGGGCTTAGGCGATTCTCCTGCCTCAGCCTCCCGAGTAGCTGGGACTACTAGGCCACTGATTTTTCAACTGGTGTACTGCAAAAATTTTTAAAGATTATTAATTAAATTATTTTTGAAAGAAGTTCAAAGCACAATAGTATATTCTTTTTTTAAATCAACATAATTTAAGTGTGCTACAGAAGTTTAATTATAGTCTGTGTTAAAATACTGGCTTTACCCTATATTTGTGGTAAAATCCTTAGCATGGTATTCCAGTTTTATAACGAAGCTTGGTTACTTCATCTGTCTGTAAGAGGGAGATTATGAGGTAATCTACCCCATTAAGGTTGTTATAAAAATCAAATGAGCCAGTTTAGGTAATGTAGAACATTATTTGATGGTATCCTTTATGTTACTTTAAAAAGTATTATTATTTTTAATTAAATATGACAGTGTATTATTTATGTTACTTTAAAACTGCTTTCTTGTGTGAAATCTAAGAATCAAATTGTTTTTGCTCTAGTTCTTGGTAGAATCCCTCCACTCCAGTCAGATGGCAGCACTTCCTAGTACTCCGTTCCAGAATGCTGAGATAAGAAAACAAGATGTAGCACACCAGAGAGAAATGGCTTTAAATACCTTGTCTGAAATTGCCAATGTTTTTGACTTTCCTGATCTTAATCGTTTTCTTACTGTAAGTTGCAACATATAGTTAACTTAATTGAGGTTTGCAATTAAATATTTTGTTCATTCCATTCTAGATTTTGACTTCAATGTGAGATTTTTTTTTTTTTTTTTTGTAGAGACAGAGTTTCACTTTATTGCCCTCGGTAGAGTGCTGTGGTGTCACACAGCTCACAGCAACCCCCAACTCCTGGGCTTAGGCGATTCTCCTACCTCAGCCTCCCGAGTAGCTGGGACTACAGGCACCCACCACAATGCCCGGCTTTTTTTTTTTTTTTTTTTTTTGAATGAGACAAAGCCTCAAGCTGTTGCACTGGGTAGAGTGCCATGGCATTACAGCAACCTCCAACTCCTGGGCTTAAGCGATTCTCCTGCCTCAACCTCCCAAGTAGCTGGGACTACAGGCACCTGCCACAATGCCTAGCTAGTTGCAGCCCTCATTGTTGCTTGGTGGGCCCAGGCTGGATTCAAACCAGCCAGCTCAGGTATATGTGTCTGGTGCCTTAGCCGCTTGAGCCACAGGCACCAAGCCTCAATATGAGATTACTGCTTACACTATAAAACTTAAGGTCATGCTGCTTTGAGTCATTGCCATGTGTGGTTAGCAGTCCTGAAAAGTTAATACTAAGTAAATAATGCTAATCCTTTCAGTTATTTTTGAGCCCTAATGTCTTTCTTTAGTCCTGTGATTGGTTCCATTTGTAATTCAGAGGCTAATACGATCATTTCTACTCCTGAAGAGATAGAGTAGTAAAGTACAAAACTCTAGTGGTATAGAAGATGATTGGCTATGAATTCAAATGACATACTTTATAGGATGGAGTGGCTTAGGAAGTCTTTGACAAGTCATTAGGGCTGAGATGTAAAAGATCATGGACTAAATTATCTTCCTATCTTTTCCAAAGATAAAAGTTTACTGTTACTCTTTTTTTTTTGAGATATAGCCTCAAGTTGTCGCCCTCGTTAGAGTGCCATGGCATCACAGCTCATAGCAACCTCCAATTCCTGGGTTCAAGCAATTCTCCTGCCTCAGCCTCCCAAGTATATGGGACTAGCTGGGACTATAGGCACCTGCCATGATGCCTGGCTATTTTTTGGTTGCAGCCGTCATTGTTGTTTGGCTGGTCCAGGCTGGATTCGAACCTGCCAGCTCAGGTGTATGTGGCTGGTGCCTTAGCTGCTTGAGCCACAGGCGCCAAGTCTACTGTTACTCTTTTTTTTTTTTTTTTTTTTGTAGAGACAGAGTCTCACTGTACCGCCCTTGGGTAACGTGCCATGGCGTCACACGGCTCACAGCAACCTCTAACTCTTGGGCTTATGCGATTCTCCTGCCTCAGCCTCCCGAGCAGCTGGGACTACAGGCGCCTGCCACAACGCCCGGCTATTTTTTTGTTGCGGTTTGGCCGGGGCTGTGTTTGAACCCGCCACCCTGGGCATATGGGGCCGGCGCCCTTCTCACTGAGCCACAGGCGCCGCCCCTGTTACTCTTAATTATAATGGCAATTCATACAGAATTTTTCCTATAGTATTACTATATTTTGTTAATTGCTTATAAATTGGTTAATACTGAAGGAAATATGACAGTACATGGGGAGGACCACAAAAAATATTCAGATCTTTTCATTTAGTAATTCTACTCTGGGAATCATAAAGCAC
Source organism: Nycticebus coucang (assembly GCF_027406575.1). Taxonomy (NCBI): domain Eukaryota; kingdom Metazoa; phylum Chordata; class Mammalia; order Primates; family Lorisidae; genus Nycticebus; species Nycticebus coucang. The sequence goes on along the minus strand of NC_069787.1, from coordinate 109,391,721 downwards.
AGATGTTTATTTCAACATTATCCAAGTAGCAAAACAAAGTAAAAATAAAACTCTTGAGTGAAACTAATGACTTTTCAAAGGCTTCCAACCTGGCAGGTGGTGGCTCACTCCTGTAATACTAGCACTCTTGGAGGCCAAAGTGGCCTCAGGATCTCTTGAGCTGAGGAGGTCCAGACAGTCTGAACAAGAGTGAGACCCCATCTTTACTGAAAATACAAAAAATTAGCCAGGCATAGTGGCAGGCACTTGTAGTCCCAGCTACTCAGGAGGCTGAGTCAGGAGGATCACCTGAACTCAGGAGTTTGAGGTTGTTGTGAGCTAGGCACTATGGCACTCTAGCCTGGGGTACTATGGCACAGAGTGAGACTGTCCACCCGACCCCCCAAGAAAAAGCTTCCTAAACTATTCCATACTACAGAGTATGTCATAGGATATTATATAACTTATTATCATGACAATGAGAACTTTACAGAAACTACCCTAAACACTCTTATAGTGTTAACATTTAAGTTGAAAGGCATAACAAAGTAAGGTTATGAGGGCAGAGCCTTTGTCTTGTTCACTATCACATTTGCAGTGCTAACGATTGTGACTGACATGTAGTAAATGTTCATTAGATAACATGCTGAATAAATGAAAATTTTTTTTATTGGATTTTGTATGTATCTTATGAACCTCTTAAAGGAAATAGACTAAAACAAAAATAGATTTTTTGCAGTATTAGGATGGTGGATGTGTTAAAAGGTTTTTTTTTTATTATAATGTATTATCAACTCCTTAAAAATATTTTTTTAATTGCATTTATTGTTACTCTTACTTATTCTTTAAATACAGGTTAGTTGAAATACATCAGACTTGAGACTTCTGCCTTAGAGCATGAATATATTTTAACACATACTCCTGAGAAATTATCTTCTTTACTTTTATGTTTGAGTATTTGTGGTCTGTTTCAACCATTTTTACAGCGTAAACTCTATGCCACTGGGCATCCTGCCTATTTTGTTTACTGATATGTCTACAGTGTCTGAATCATAGTACATGCATACTAAATATCTTTTGGTAAATAAATGATAAATATGAATTCAAATATAAGTCATAAATGGACTCCAAATTTGTGTGACATTTAAAAATATTTTTTTACACAGCTTATGTATTTTATCATTTAGACAAATGTACATTTTGGTAATTGTCACATTCTTTTTCAGAGGACTTTACAAGTTCTACTACCTGATCTTGCTGCCAAAGCAAGCCCTGCAGCTTCTGCTCTCATTCGAACTTTAGGAAAACAACTAAATGTCAATCGTAGAGAGATTTTAATAAATAACTTCAAATATATTTTTTCCCATTTGGTCTGTTCCTGTTCTAAAGATGAATTAGAACGTGCCCTTCATTATCTGAAGGTAATTGAATATTTGTATATGTTTTATTCTTTTGTGTAAATTAGTGTTATAGTAGAGTTTTTCTACCATTCTTACAGGAAGAAAGTTGAATAATTTATAGCCTATCTTAAAAAATTTAAGTCCCAATGTTATGTTAAATAGTCTTTGTTCTGGGAGCATATTAAATAGAAATCTTCTTTTGTTATTGCCTTTGGTTATTTCCCCATAATGGGATGTAATAGTCACCCATTGTGGACTTCTTAGTTGATATCATTAGCATTTTTCAGTTGATTAGAGCTGTGAGTTGATTGGTAATATTTAGGTTATTATATCTGTAGGAAAAGGCAGCCACTTCCAACTATGATACAATGTCTATGTGTACTTACTTTGTGCTCTGATTACAATTTGGCCCAGTTTCTTGCTAGTTTTTAAATTTTAAATTATAGCTTGTGCTTCTTTTTTTGGTGTCATATTAACAGTACCTTACTGAGGAATATGAAATTACATAGGAACAGGAAAACCTATTGGAAACATGCATATAACTTTATTGCTGGGCGGCGCCTGTGGCTCAGTGAGCAGGGCGCCAGTCCCATATACTGAGGGTGGCGGGTTCAAACCCGGCCCCGGCCAAACTGCAACAAAAAAATAGCCGGGTGTTGTGGCAGGCACCTGTAGTCCCAGCTGCTCTGGAGGCTGAGGCAGGAGAATTGCCTAAGCCCAGGAGTTGGAGGTTTCTGTGAGCTGTGTGATGCCACAGCACTCTACCGAGGGCGATAAAGTGAAACTCTGTCTCTACAAAAAAAAAAACAAAACAAAACTTTATTGCTTTCTCTCACATTAATTTATTTCATTTGTTTTATAATGTGCCAGCAGCGGGTCTCTTTCCATATGAGAATTATTAAATATTGAATGTACTTACTCACCTTGAGAAAGTAAATCTGCGTCTTTTGAAGGTAGAATGAAAATAAGTATTTATGAAGTGCTTACTAAATGCCAAAAATTGTGCTAAACAATTTATATGGATCACTTCACTTAATCCTTCACAGTTACCTGATGAGATAAAGGTGCTATTATCTTTTTGTTTTGTAGATGAGGAAACTAAAAAATTTGACTAAAGCAATCTGACAAGAAAGACTGCTCTAAGCTACTGTCACCCCAGGGGTTATGTGTCTGTAAATACTGAGTTGATATTGTAAGACAGATCTTAGAGAAAACTAGGACTTTATTTTTTAAATTTTATATCAAAATAAAGTCTTATCACTTCTCCTTATTACCTGTAACCCAGGGAAGTTCTACTAGGAGTGAACAAGATTAGAATCCTTTTCCAATACCTTTTTTTAATACTATTAATTAATCCTGTCATCTAGTCTAGAGCTCCTGATTTACTAATAGCATGTTAAAATCTATATGCTTATTTCCAGAATGTTAGTATGAAGGGAAAAAAACTTTTTTTTAACCTTTTTTTTTCTTTTAAATGTCTTTGAATTAGAATGAAACAGAAATTGAACTGGGGAGCCTTTTAAGACAGGATTTCCAGGGATTGCATAATGAATTATTGCTACGCATTGGAGAACACTATCAACAGGTTTTCAATGGTTTGTCAATTCTTGCCTCATTCGCATCTAGTGATGATCCATATCAGGGCCCAAGAGATATCACATCACCTGAATTGATGGTAAGGAATATGTTCAGTAGATTTTTTTCCGTTTTTGTTTTTCTTTTTTTCAGCTTAATTGAAGATACTGATTTTTTTTTTCTTTTTCATTTTCCAACTGGTAGAGATTTGGTAAATTTTAAGTTGGTATTGTTATTTTCAGAAAGATTGATTTAATGCCAGGCATGGTGGCTCACGCCTGTAATCCTCACACTCTGGTAGACTGAGGCGGATGGATTGCCTTGAGCTCATAAGTTTGAGACCCCATCTCTAAAAAAATAGCTGGGCGTTGTGGTGGGCGCCTGTAGTCCCAGCTACTTCGGAGGCTGACGCAAGAGAATCCCTTGAGCCCACAAGTTTCAGGTTGCTGTGAGCTATGATGCCATGGAACTCTCAAAGTCTCACAAAGTGAGACTCTTATCTAAAAAAAAAGGAAAGATTGATTTAAATTGCATGGTCCAACATGGCGCCTGTAGCTCACATGGCTAAGGTGCCAGCCGCATACTCCAGAGCTGGCAGTTTCAAATCCAGCCCTGGCCCGCCAAACAACTGTGACAGCTACAACCCCAAAATGGCTGGGCATTGTGGTGGGTGCCTGTAGTCCCAGCTGATTGGGATGTTGAGGCAAGGCAATCGCTTAAGGCCAAGAGTTTGAGGTTGCTGTGAGCTGTGATGCCATGACACACTACCCAGGGCGACAGCTTGAGGCTCTGTCTCAAAAAAAAAAAAATAAATAAATTGCATGGTCACAGTCAGGCATTAACAACATCTATTAGCACTGAAAAACGTAGATTTTAAAATATTTTTGGAAGATTTTATTTTTCACTGAGTAAAAATGTTTAAAAATATTTTTCTTCACTATTTTTAAACTCTACATGTATTAGAAGATGTTTATAGTTCTCCCCTCACCCTATAACTTCCCCTTCTTTGGGATAGCAAACTAAACTTATCACTTCTAACTGTAGTTTAATCCTTTGTTGTACTGAAGGGATGTTCAAAGATATGTTATCCTTTTTTATCTTTCTCTACCTTAAATTTATGCCAGAAATCACTTTATTATTTTATTTCTTTCTTTCCTTTTTTTTGAGACAGAGCTTCAAGCTGTCGCCCTGGGTAGAGTGCCGTAGCATCACAGCTCACAGCAACCTCCAACTCCTAGGCTCAAGTGATTCTCCTGCCTCCGCCTCCCAAGTAGTTGGGACTACAGGTGCCTGCCACAATGCCTGACTATTTTTTTTGGTTGCAGCTGTCATTGTTGTTTGGCGGGCCCAGGTTGGATTCCAACCCACCAGCTCAGGTGTATGTGGCTGGCACCTTAGCCACTTGAGCCAGAGGCACCGAGCCTATATCATTTCTTTAGCTGAAAACAATATGTAATTCCTCAGGCTTACTCTTTTTCTTTTCCTTCTTTCTATTTTTTTTTTTTTTTTTGTAGAGACAGAGTCTCACTTTATCACCCTTGGTAGAGTGCCGTGGCGTCACACAGCTCACAGCAACCTCCAACTCCTAGGCTTAGGCGATTCTCTTGCCTCAGCCTCCCAAGTAGCTGGGATTACAGGCGCCCGCCACAACGCCCAGCTATTTTTTTGTTGCAGTTTGGCCAGGGCCGGGTTTGAACCCACCACCCTCGGCATGTGGGGCCGGCGCCCTACCCGCTGAGCCACAGGCGCCGCCCTCTTTCTGTTTTTTGATTTTTAGACAGGGTCTTGCTGTAATGCCAAGGCTGGTCTGTAACTCCTAGGCTCAAGCAATTCTGCTTCAGTCTTCTTCTGGGTAGTTGGAATTTTTTTTTTTTTTTTTTGATTGCCCTCATTCCTACAGTAGACTTCAAAGATTAGCAGTAAAATATCTTATATCTTGAGAGAGGTTTCTATCTCTGCTTTCTCATTTCCCATTAAATGAATCCATTATACTCTGGCTCTGTTCTCAATATTTTATAAAATTCTTCTTGTCAGGATCACCACCAGTCTTCCTACAATAAATCCCATGGTCACTTCTCTGTCTCTATCTCAGTTAGCCTTTCAGTAGCATTTAGCACACTTGACCTTTCCTCCCTGTGTGGCATTTATGATGCCACATTGTCTTGATTGTCTTTTTTTCTTCACTCTTCACTCTTTCTTTTTCTTCTTTACTGGCTCTTTTCAGTAAAGAAGGATAATAATTTCAAGAAAATATCATTTACTTTATCTTCTAAATACTAGAATCATTTAGGACTATGTATAACTGTCTCTTTTTCCCCATCATCATTTTCTCCTTAAATTCCCTCATTAGGTTTTTTTTAGTATGATTTATGTTTTGGTGATTTTATAGTTAAAATTTTAGTCTGGGCGTCCCCTGAGTTTCGGACTTGTGAGTTTGTATAGGTTATGCCCTGGAAAGAAACAGCACACACAAAAATAGTTAAGTGAAAATAATTTGACAAAGGAGTTATTTTCAGTTTTACAGGCAATGTCAAGGAACCCAGGAACTACAAACAGTAGAAAACTTAATGTTCCCCTTAGTCCTGGGAAAGGGGAAGAAATAGTTTCACTGTAACCTGTTTGAGAGCTACAACCATAAGAAGAAGGAGTCCTTTCTTTTTTTTTTTTTTTTAGAAGGAGTCCTTTCATTGTAGAGTGATACAGCTACTACCAGAACTACCTCAAAACATGGAGCAGAAAAGATACCCACTCTCTCTTCTTATCCTCTGTTCTCTTGGCGCTTCCTGTTGATTGAATTCAGTGGGGAGTCTGAAGGCATAGGATCCTAAGTGATGCAGTCTAGTTAGCCTCCCAGGGCAGAGAATGGATGTGAGAGTGGGAAGAAGCAAGCAACCTCATGCGAACAACCATTTCATCTTTCTCCAAAGCCTCCTAACTGTTCTTTCTTTGCATTCCTCTCTCTATGATTAATTATGTACACAAAATTCGGAGTACTCTTTTTACAAACTCATATCATTCTCATGTTTAAATTGCTTCTGTGGTTTTACATTGTTCTTAAAATAAAATCTATGAGGCCGTATATGCTCTGCCTACCTTTTTTCTCTGATACTGTACTGTTTTCTTCTTTTCTCCCTATGTCTCCGCATTGTTTCCTTTGTGTTTTGTATACATGCTAAGCTTTTCTGCTCCAGAGTCTTTGTGGGGTTTCTCTGCTGGGAATAATCTGGATCTTCCTCATTCTTTAGATTTCAGAGTTTCCTGAATACCCTATCTAAACTTTCTTATCTATCACATGATCATGTTTATTTTCTTGCATTTTTTTTTTTTTTTTTTTTTTGCTGTGTTTTGTTCTTTGGCCGGGGCTGGGTTTGAACCCACCACCTCCGGTATATGGGGCCGGTGCCCTACTCCTTGAGCCACAGGCCCTGCCCAGTCATGTTTATTTTGTTATAGCAATTATCATAAGTTTGTTTACATGTTTACTTATTTAGTGTCTTTTGCTCATAATGGTCTAATGGGAGAGAATGACTTTGCTTATCTTGGATACCTGTACCCCAGCATATTCAAGGCATAATGAATTTTGGTGAGTGGTAAATGAATGAACTCAAAGAATTGTTTGTCTAAATGCAAGAACTTAAAAAAAATTAGAATGTTAACATGGATTGTGTGAGTGCCCTGTATGTGTGTGTTTTATTTAAGAAGCAAAGGCTGGCGTCATACACTTAGTGAATTGTGGCTTATTATGCCAAAGTTGAGTCTCAATTGAAATCAGAAGTTTGCAAAACTAAATATAATTTTAGACTTGAAAAACAGATGATTTTCGGGTGGCGCCGGTCCTATATGCCGGAGGTGGTGGGTTCAAACCCAGCCCCGGCCAAAAGAAAAAAGAAAAACAGATGATTTTCTGTGCTAGGCAAGAGAAAATTTGATCCCAACATCTAATCTGGAGAACACATAGGACACCTAACTACCTCCTCTCTATGTGTAGTAGTGTATTCCCTTGTACCTTCCTCATGGTACCCAAATCAGATCCCTCAACATCAGGCAATGCAGCATTCTTCTAGAGTTGGAAAATACTTCAGTTGCTACTCATTCCCAGCTCTTTTTCTTGCCATTATCCTTGCCTGTATATAAAGATTTTGAAAGAGAGGAATATTCTTTACAGAGTAGTCATAAATTGAGAACCAAGAAAGCACTGGTTCAATACTAAAGAATCTATAAGAATTAGGATTATGGGAAGGTGGAAAAGATTACCTAAACATTTTTAAAAATTAGAGATTTCAACCAAAATAATCTGATAAAAATCCTATTAAAACTTATAAAGAATCTTCATAAGGCTCTTTCCATGATGTTTACTAAACTAGAGAACCTTCTCTGGCTGCTCTGTGGTTCGTCATATGCAAAACAGAAATAAGGGGATTCCCCTGACTATCATGTTGTGAAAGGTCCTCCCCCCCTCCCCCCAGCTTCTTCATTAAGTGCAAGCTTCCATCCTTATAGCTGGAGAGTATGTGAATCATTCCACAGACATCTGTCTTCTAGTACCACCCCTCACTCTACATAGTAGCTACATTCTAGGAACACCATACCATATGCTATTGAGCTGCAAATCTGTGCTAAACATGTAAGACCGTGACTGACAAGGCCAGATGCAGTGGCCCACACCTGTAATCCTAGCACTCTGGGAGGCTGAGGCAGTGGATTGCTTGAGCTCAGGAGTTTGAGACCAGCCTAAACAAGAGTGAGACCCCTGTCTCTACTAAATAAATAGAAAAAACTAGCCAGACATTGTGGCAGGCACCTGTAGTCCCATCTACTCAGGAAGCTGAGGCAAGAGGATTGCTCAAGCCCAATAGTTTAAGGTTGCTGTGAGCTATGACACCATTGGCACTCTACCCAGAGCAATACAGTGAGACTGTCTCAAAAAGCAAAAAAAAAAAAATAATAATTACTGACAAATTTTTTTTTTTAAATTATGAACTCCATCCATTTAGTATATTTCAAAGGTACAATACTTTCCATTTATCAGTGAAAACAGTTAATTTCTAACTTCCAAAAAAATCACCAAATGGCAAAAAAATTCTTTGAAAGTCACATTCACATATATAGTATATTTTAGAAAAGTGGAGGGCAAGACAGGTTTTACGTACTTTCATGACTGTCATCAAATACTGGATCTACTCAAGGGTGGGAAAAAGGGCAACTTTCAAAAAGAAATATGTTATTAAATGAGGCATTTACTATACTCCTAACAGCACCAGATGGGTAACATGTTTTCTGAATTAGATCTAGGATGTGGAATGTGGAATCAATTTGTCCTCCTCCCCTCAAGGACTGTCTACTGTCTACTGTTAATGAATTTAATAAATAAGACTAAAACAAAGCACACACACACTTCCCCCCCAAACTAAGGAAAAATAAAAACCCACTAAGATGTCCCAGATTACTCTCCAGAGTGGAGTCAGAGAGCAACTTCAACAATTTGAATTAGTCTGTTACAGAGTCATCACAGGTATGCCTTAGTTTAAGAAAAAATTTTTTTGAAAGAACAAAACAGAAATTAATACTGATCACAATCACTGAAAATTAACTAATATGGGAGAGGCAAGCATACCTGTGGGCCTTGTCTCACATGAGTACATGTGGGTAGGTGTCATTATTGCAAAAATGAATTTTAATTTGTAATCTTTAGTTTGATTTAAAAATTGATTTTAGTATGATGCCAACACCAGCTGTACAGAAAGGTCTCTGAAGAGATAGATGTTCGTAACAGACACACCTGCAGTCGTCTTCGATTATGGAGGCTCCAGGGCAGCCAATATTGCTTTGCAAAATACATTCTTTAGAATGTGAGAGTACAGAACATGAACACTCCACATACTTGACAGCCATCAGGTCACAGACCAGCTTTTCAGTGGTCTCTGGAGTGGTAAGCGTCTGTTTCTTCTTGGTAAGTTTATCAATAGTAGAGGGGTCATCTCTGAGATCAATTTGGTTCTTCACAAGTAAGAAAGGAGTCTTTGGACAGTGGTGAATTATTTCAGGCATCCACTTTCCTTTCACATTTTCAAATGAGGATGGAAGGACCACTAGAAACAGACTATGTGTGTGTATAATCTGTTGTTTGTGGATAACTCAGTTGTAATCTGCCATAATCATCTTGCCCTATTGTATCAAAAAGTCCAAAAGGGCCGGGTATGGTGACTCACATACTCTGGGAGGCCAAGGTGGGAGGATCCCCTGAGCTCAGGAGTTCGAGACCATCCTGAGCAAGAGAGAGACCCTGCCTCAACTGAAAATAGGAAGACTAACCAGGCACCGTGGAAAATGCTGGTAGTCCCAGCTACTGGGGAGGCTGAGGCAGGAGGGTCACTTGAGCCCAGAGTTTGAGATTGCTGTGAGCTAGGCTGATGCCACAGCACTCTACTCAGGGTGACAGGATGAAATGCTGTGTCAAAAAAAGAGTCCAAGAGTATATGGCACTCTACAAATCATAACTTTGACTGCATAGTTGTCAAAAACAATCTATATGGGGTGGTGCCTGTAGCTCAAAGGAGTAGGGTGCCGGCCCCATATGCTGGAGGTGGCAGGTTCAAACCCAGCCCTGACCAGATACTGCAAAAAAAAAAAAAAAAAGTCTATATGTATTTGGATAGAAATTTTTTGTGTAAGAAATCAGGAGATAGCAATAGCACCATTGCCCACAATCATGCATTTATTTGTTGGCCTTGCTAATATAGTTTTGAATCCACTTTAAATATTTCAAATCTGAAGTTGACCTCAGCATCTCCACCAGGGCATTGGCCTAACTAATCTTTACAATAAGTCTATGTAGTAAGTACTTTTGTTGTTCCCATTTTATAGACTCAGAGGACTTAAATAAGTTATTTAATATCCCACACTAGGAAGTGTCAAAATAGGGATTCAAACCCAGGTTAGGCTGACTTAAAGCCCATGCCCTGCCCTGCCCTCTAGGACCCTCTCTCAAGAAGGCATGAACTATACTCACCTTAGGAGATCCAAAGTGTCATGGATAGTGATACCTAGCTCGCAACGCTTGATGCCCATGGTGTAACTCTTTGTCATTATTACCTCAGGGGATATTGATCCCTGTGTTAGACCTGTTCTGGTAGGGTACCTTTTCTGAAATTAGGTACTTTTCCCCAGCTTATCTCTAATTGCTGTAGAATAGGGACAGCCTTTCTCTGTTCTCTGTCTTTTCTTCACTCTGCGTCCTTAGGTGAATCAGATCATAAGGATTCCACCCCAGCTCACTCTATGATTCAAAAGTTTATGATTTTCTCATTGTACTATATATTTTTAATCACATTTTGTCATGGTGATTGTAAATCAGCTTAATTTCTTTAAATACAAGATGTAAAAATATATGCTTTTGGAGAAATTTAACTTACCAAGTTTTTATTTCTAATATTCTAATCAAGTAAAATATAAATGGTATTAAATAAATTGTCAATTTAGGAAATTTGATCTGTATAAAACTTATATAACATTGGTTTTTGTTTTTAGGCTAATTATTTACAACCCAAGTTGTTGGGCATTTTGGCCTTTTTTAACATGCAGTTACTGAGCTCCAGTGTTGGCATTGAAGATAAGAAAATGGTAAGTAGTGATGGTTGAGTTAGAAAGTGCTAAATAGAATTCATATAGAATATGGGAGATATGATTTCTGCTTCTAGATATAAACATTCAAATATGAAAAATAACTAAACAGATGACCTTCTATATTGCTGAACAATTTAGCTTTTTGGGAGACAAAAAGTCATAATTTTATCACTTTCAAATTCTTTTGTTTGTGAATGATAGAGAAACCCAAGCCAAACTGGCTTAAAGGAACTTGTTGGCATTATAACTAAAAGTATAAGGGTAACTTTGCTTCAGCCATAACTTGATTTTGGACTAAAAAAAAAATGTTCTCAGAGTCAGTCTTTTAGCTCATATTTACCTGGATTGGCTCTATATTTAAGTGCTAGATAATGACTTTTATAGCTTTCGGCTCAGGTCATCACAATATCTAGTCCAGTGGGAGAAAGATACCAGCAACCATTTACAGCTCAAACAAAAGCTGCATAATTAAATCTCATTGGTTCAAATTGATCTGATATGGGTCATGGCCTGTGGTATTTTGAACACCCCAAATGGTAAGTTTTATGTTTAAGTGCTTGTGGCACAATGATGTTTCATTATGACTACTGTAACAGCTGGTCATCACTGGACATTTTTGTTCTGTAGATTGGTACTTAAAATTTTGGATTTTGTTAAAATTTCCCTTTTTGTTGCTTTCAACTTCTATAGTCAGTAAGATTACAGTAAAAACCTATGAATGGAAGCTTTTTATATCACTCTGTACTACTCTTTTATAATTTTAAAGAACTAAGAAAGACATTATATAATATTAAGCTCTGCAGATTTTTTTTTTTTGCAGTTTTTTGGCCGGGGCTAGGTTTGAACCCACCACCTCTGGCATATGGGACCAGCACCCTACTCCTTTGAGCCACAGGTGCTGCCCAAAAAGTGTTTTGTTTTGTTTGTTGCTGTTTGTGGCCAGGGCTGGGTTTGAACCTGCCACCTCTGGCATATGGGGCCGGCACCCTACTCCTTGAGCCACAGGCACCACCCAGCTCTGCAGATTTTTCCAACCAATGCCAACTAGCAACTGATGTCAACTAGCAAATATAATCTTTCAAGCAATTACTATTCTATCTATATGGCTTTTCTTATTGTTATCCCAAGTGGGAGAATAATGTTGAATCTAAGAAAAGTAGAGTTTCTGTTGAAAGCCATAAAGAGCTTGCATGTTTTGGCACATAATTAAGGTTGACCAGAAAATTTCTTTAGCCCTTCTTTAGAGTCTAGAGCTATTGATACAGGTCTGGTTCTGTGTTTCACAAGTTGTACTTTCTGAGTATATTATTAATTTCTTTTTTTTTTGTAGAGACAGAGTCTCACTTTATAGCCCTCGCTAGAGTGCCATGGCCTCACACAGCTCACAGCAACCTCCAACTCCTGGGCTTAAGCGATTCTCTTGCCTCAGCCTCCCGAGTAGCTGGGACTATAGGCGCCCCCCCACAACGCCCGGCTATTTTTTGGTTGCAATTTGGCTGGGGCTGGGTTTGAACCCGCCACCCTCGGTATATGGGGCCAGCGCCTTACTGACTGAGCCACAGGCACCTCCCTATTAGTTATTTCTTATACTAAATTCAAGACATCTTGAATTTGGTATCATCAGGACAAAACTTTCTATAGCAGTTGCATACCAGCGCCATTTTGGCATCAAACGAACATCAATGGGGGTCAGTCACTGACTCCAGAATAAATAGTACTGTGATTTTGCAAAAAACCCATGTATTTTGCATACCATTGTACACTACTTTAATCACATTTTCTTTGTGTTCTTTTCATTATATTTTCTTCTTTTGATGTTTGGCTGTGTATTCTCTGCATGTTCTTTTTAGTACATTTTCTTTTTTCTTCTGAGACATCTCCCTTTGCCACCCTGGGGTAGAGTGCTATAGTGTCGTCATAGCTCACAGCAACCTCAAACTCTTGGGCTCAAGCATCATCTTACCTCAGATTCCTGAGTAGCTGGGACAACATAGGTACCCACCTGGCTAATTTTTTCTATTTTTACTAGAGACAGGGTTTTGCTCTTGCTCAGGCTGGTCTCGAACTCTTGAGCTCAAGCAGTCCACCTACCTCGGCCTCCCAGAGAGCTAGGATTGTAGATATGAGTCACTGCACCTGGCCCTATATTCTTTTGATATGTGGCTGGGACAGATGTATTTGCTGCATTCACTCATGCCTTCATATATTTCCAGTCTCTCCCACAGGGACAAAGGTAACAGTGATCTGTTTTTGAAAAGCTTTTCACTGCTTGTCTTGTAACTATTCTTTTGGTTCAGTATGAACCATTTCTCTTGTCACTGCTCCTTGTCCTTGATTGCTCTTGTTTCCATAAAAATGCATTACCATTGAATATTTTTTGTGGAAAACAGTGCACATTTTGGTCACACCTTCTTCTGGTTTCCTCACAGAGCTATTGTGCCAAATCTTTTTTTTTTTTTATTAAATCATAGCTGTGTACATTGATATGCTCATGGGGTATCATTCACTAGCTTCACAGACCGTTTGACATACTTTCATCACACTGGTTAACATAGCCTTCCTGGCATTTTCTCAGTTACTATGCCAAGACACTTATATTCCACATTTACCAAGTTTCACATATACCCTTGTAAGATGAGCCGCTGGTGTAATCCCACCAATCCACTCCAAATCTTTCAAAAAGTGTTTTCTTGGGCGGCGCCTGTGGCTCAGTGAGTAGGGCGCCGGCCCCATATGCTGAGGGTGGCGGGTTCAAACCCAGCCCTGGCCAAACTGTAACAAAAAATAAAAATAGCCGGGCGTTGTGGCGGGCACCTGTAGTTCCAGCTGCTCGGGAGGCTGAGGCAAGAGAATCACGTAAGCCCAAGAGTTAGAGGTTGCTGTGAGCCATGTGACCATGGCACTCTACCAAGGGCAGTACAGTGAGACTCTGTCTGTACCAAAAAAAAAAAAAAGTGTTTTCTTCCCAGTTATTTCTTCAAGTGAAGTTACAATTGGTGGCTATTTGTTTCCTGAAAAATCACATACAAATTGTATGCTGTGGTGATATTGAAGAAAATTGCCAGGGGCCAGTGAGTGCCAAGTTCCTCTGCTACGGGAATATATTCTCATGCACTTATCAAGTGTGTCAGCACTTGCTTTAATAGTATTATAAAAGTGGATTACTTCAGGCTTGTTATCCCCCACTTTCATATCCTCGTGCTGTGTGGAAAGAACTGTAATTGCCTTTCCTGTCTCAGGAGCACAACTTACTAATGTCACATAGGGAGAGAAAGTAAATCTCATTGTACCAGATAGAGAGTTTTTCATCAATGCTGGCTAGAGTTTTAGAAGCAAATCCCTTTTATCACTGTGAACAGCACCAACTGTGGTTATATTCTTTAGAAGGAAATCAAAAGCTTGAGTAATAGAGGTAAACTTCCTGTCCATGGTAATATTTCTTCCAGACTGATCCAAATGACAGTTCTTTACCAGACTTTTTATAATCTTAGAGCCACTATTGTAATTCCTCAGAAGGGTCTCTGGTTTCCCTACATATGGCTCTGCTGTAAATCAGTAATCTGCAGAAGAATCACATAGAAGATTCACTGCAATTCCAGACTTCCTAGGTTTAGTTGGTATGTAAAGTCTGAATGGACAATGTCCATGGGAAGATACCAGTTCCTCATTAATAGTGACAGACTCGTGAGGATTGTAGCAAAGTGAGAGCTTATTTATAACCATATTCCAAAGCTCTTGAACTGGAATAAATGTTACAAGGCTGTCTATAAGCTTCATGTGTTGTAGTATCATTGAAACATGGACATTTCAGTAGGAGTCACATTCTGTGTTCTGAAAACATAGCACAGTAAACTGGAAAATTTTTCTCACTGTAAAGATCTTAGATATTGTCTTTATTTTGCCAGTACATACCACAATTCAGAAGAAATTCCAGTTAATCCTAGTATTGTTTCTTTCATGAAATCACCAGATTCCCTTGCATAACTCTTTGACTAGATGTAGTTTCTGGTTTGTAAACTTGATAATTACATCCACAATTTCATTATCAGTAAGTAGTTGGAAAGCATCCAGTGGAGTTTTGGGTTCTGCTCTTGGTTGAATCCTTATAATATTAGCCAATTGTTATCTCCCCTAATCCTTTATTGGCTATGAATTCCATATCATTACTGATGGTGTTGTCTGCTCTATTTTTAGAGCAGCTGTAGGTTGCTCTATTTTTACAACTAGGCATGGTCTTCTTCTCTTGGGCTCCAGATTTTGCATTTTTTCTCCATTGTCATCATCTTCTTCCTCTTTACTCTTTGCCTCAGAGCAAATAATTTCACATTCCAACTCTGCGAATTTTCTTGTTAACTATCTGAATTAGTGAAAATGTCATCATTTCCTTCAAAATATGATGTGATCAGTGCTTCTTCTATCTCAGCTACTGACAAATTATATTGCCTCTTTGCCATATTTATGTCTGTATCACAGGGAATAAAAGGTAAGTCATTCCTTGACACAAATGGATTTATGGAATTTTTAGATATTCTGTATTTTCAGTCATGCATACCTAATCTTCACCAAATACAAATACACTGCTTACTAACTTCACTATGAAGAACACTTAGAAAAAAATAGAACATCAGCTTTTTCTGTAAAAGAGACTGCACGATAAGTGTCAAGAACTATTTTTTTTTTTAAGTGTCAAGAATCATTGATCCGGGTACCGCCTGTGGCTCAGTGAGTAGGGCCCTGGCCCCATATGCCGAGGGTGGCGGGTTCAAACCCAGCCCCGGCCAAAAACTGCAACAAAAAAATAGCCGGGCGTTGTGGCGGGCGCCTGTAGTCCCAGCTACTCGGGATACTGAGGCAAGAGAATCGCGTAAGCCCAAGAGTTAGAGGTTGCTGTGAGCCGTGTGACGCCACGGCACTCTACCAAGGGCGGTACAGTGAGACTCTGTCTCTACAAAAAAAAAAAAAAAAGAATCATTGATCCAAGAGTGCTGATGTTTGAAAAGTGTTAGTGATGGGTGCATTAGGATCTAATAACAAAAAGGTGAAATCACAACTCTGTATTAAACCCACACCAAAAACAACCCCAGTGAGGTCAGTCCCTGACACCTCCCCCTGTTGGTATGCACTTGTTTAACTGTAGATCACTGTGAGATAATCCATTTACTTCAAAAATTTTTACAAGGCTTTCAAATTCAAATGATTTTAATTCAGTTTGGTTTATATATGTGCTATGTAGGAGTTTGGGGTAGATCTGAATAAAATCATACAGTATGCATTGTATCTTTAGTAAATTTCAGAATTTACTGTTCTGGATGACAACTTGACCAAAATATCAAATCACCTTCAAGGGAAAAGAAACAATCAGAACTCAACTTGTATTTTTAAACTTCATAATTTCCACATAAAAAGTTGGGCAAATGAACTGGCCAGCCTTTATTAGACCTTTAGTGTTGTTTGAGAATAGATGACACCCTATGAGAAGCACCTGTCCTTAGTGCTTATTTGCTTCTGGCAACTTGTTTTTAGGCTTTTTTAAAAAGCACTACTTAACTTTCTAGGCCTTGAACAGTTTGATGTCCTTGATGAAGTTAATGGGACCCAAACATGTCAGTTCTGTGAGAGTGAAGATGATGACCACCCTAAGAACTGGCCTTCGATTCAAGGATGACTTTCCTGAATTGTGTTGCAGGTAAATGACAGCCTGAATTCATTAAGTTTTTTGCATTTCCTAGTAACACTAACTTGACTTTTTATCTCTTTGAGGCAAATTGAGTTCAAATTTTAAATAATTAGAGTAGTTCTATTTGTATTTTTTTTTTTGTAGAGACAGAGTCTCACTTTATGGCCCTCGGTAGAGTGCCATGGCATCACACAGCTCACAGCAACCTCCAACTCCTGGGCTTAAGCGATTCTCTTGCCTCAGCCTCCCAAGTAGCTGGAACTACAGGCGCCCGCCACAACGCCCAGCTATTTTTTGGTTGCAGTTCAGCCAGGGCCGGGTTTGAACCCACCACCCTTGGTATATGGGGCCGGCGCCTTATCGACTGAGCCACAGACGCCACCCTAGTTCTATTTGTATTGAAAAGAGAATATATTTACCTTTAAAATCATTTTACTGGCTCAGCGCTTGTGGCTCAAGCAGCTAAGGTGCCAGCCACATACACCTGAGCTGGTGGGTTCGAATCCAGCCTGGGCCTGCCAAACAACAATGATGGCTGCAACCATCATTGGCGGAGACAGGAGACTTGCTAGAGCCCAGGAGTTGGAGGTTGCTGTGAGCTGTGATGCATGGCCCTCTACCCAGGGTGACAGCTTGAGGCTCTGTCTCAAAAAAAAATTTTTTTTAGATTTAAAAAAAAAAAATCATTTTACTGCAGAAATAAGAGAATTATTAATGAACCTCTACATAACCTATTTCCCAACCTTGGAAGTTATCAACATTGCTAGTCTTATTTCATTTATTCATCTTACCTTTTTTATTGTTAGTTGGACTATTTTAAAGAAAATCCCAGAATCATATTGTTGTACATGTAAATACTTAAGATATATCTAATGGATAAGGGCATTAAAAAAAAATAACCATCATGAAGGCCAGGTGCAGCGGCTCACACCTATAATCCTAGCACTCTGGAAGGCCGAGGTGGTAGATTGCTTGAGCTCAGGTTGGAGACTAGCCTGACCAAGATGGAGACCTCTTCTCTACTAAACATTGAAAAACTAGCTGGGCATCATGGCGGGTACCTATAGTTTCAGATAATAAGGTTGAGGTAAGAGGATCACTTGAGGCCAAGAGTTTGAGGTTACTATGACCTAATGACACCACGGCACTCTGCCCAGGGTTATAGAGTGAGACTCTGTCTCAAAAATAAAACCAAAAAGGGCTTGGCACCCGTAGCACAGTGGTTACTGAGCTAGCCACCAAGGCTGACCTGGCCCAGACCAGCTACAGAACAGTGACAATTGCAACAAAAAATAGCTGGGCGATGTGGCAGGCACCTGTAGTCCCAGCTACTTGGAAGGCTGAGGCAAGAGAATCGCTTAAGCCCAAGAGTTTGAGGTTGTTGTGAGCTGTGACGCTACAGCACTCTACTAAGGATGACATAGTGAGACTCTGTCTCAAAAAAAAAAAAATAATAATAATAAAACCAAAAAAAAATCATGAATTAATATACTTAACATCTAATATCATCTAAAGCTCAGCCCACATTCATATTTCCTTTGGTTGTCTCAAAGATGGTTTTCTCAAAGATGTTGGTTTGTTTGAATCAGACTTAAACAAAATTGATATATCACAAATCTACAAACTTAAAGGGTTGTTCGGTCTCCTAAGTATTTCTTCTAAACAGCCTCCCCCCACCTTAAATCTGCTCTTTACACATTTTATTTATTTTAGGTTGTTAAGATTTGGGGATATAATATTTGGCTAATAGCTGATTTAACTTACCCCTCTATCTTTTTTCTCTTTCCTGTTTTTCTATATAAACTGGTGGCTGTATAGATGCTTGATAGATTTAGTTTCAGTTTGTTATTTAAAATTCTTCATAGGTGAGGCTTTGTGCTTCTGTTGTGTCACAACATGAGCCACATAATATCTGGTCGTCTACTTTTAATTATGGTAAGACTAATCAGTAGGTTTAGATTTTGTCAACACAAATCCCTGTATTATGAAGTTCCCATTAATCTTTCATTCAAGGGCTTTAACATTAATTAATGAACATTGTCCTAAATCCATTATTTCATTCCATGTGAAAAAATAGTCTTTTTCTAATTTCGTTATTCCTTTCGTATCTATTGATGGAATTTTTTTTTTTTTTTTTTTTTGCAGTTTTTGGCTGGGATTGGGTTTGAACCTGCCACCTCCAGCATATGGGGCCGGCACACCCTACTCCTTTGAGCCACAGGCGCCGCCCTGATGGAATTTTTTTTAAAACAAAATAAACTTCCTTGTTTATTGGCCAGCCAGATGTGGTGATGCATGCATCTAGTCCCAGCTACTTGGAAGGCTGAAGTGGGAGGATGGCTTGAGTCATGGGGCTTGAAGCAAGTCTGGGAACATAGTGAGACTAGCTCTCTAAAAAAGAAGAAGAAAAACATTTTTAGCTACCCTGAAACATAGTTTATACAGGAAAAGCAAGTTCATATAGGATAGGCAAGATAAATAACTTCAACCTTGCCATTCAGTTGCCAATTTGCAGAATGTAGATTTGTGCCCCACCAACCTCTGGTAAAATTTTTCTCCCTTTTTTGTATCATTTCGATCACACAGCTTTTTAAAAATTGGGTGAATTTTAACCATTTAAATCACTATTTTTTTCTTTTATTGCTGGAAAGTGTTCCATCTAAAGCCAATAGAAACCCCTTTAAGTTGGTGTCTGTGACTTTTGACATGACCCCAGTAATCTTTTATAGATTCTCTGCTTTCTGGTAGGAGGAAATGTCCTAGGCTCGTCTTATACATTTCCTACCCTGATCCAGAATCAGCAATTTCCTCAAGGAGCCCTGGCTCTCATTCTTTTAAGCACAGATTAATTCCCAGTTTAGGCACTCTTTAGGCCTACTTGGTGCTACTGAGTTATCGTTGCTTCTAAGTCTTAAGTGAATAGAGATACTGGAAAATTTGTATGATTTTATAAGAGGAAAAAGAAATGAGTTTTTATTTTCAATTTAAATTAAAGTGTACATAGTTTTGACTTATGTCTTTGGTTTTATACTTCAGTTATGCTCTATATCTTTGTTCCTAATGACTTATAATAACATGTACTTAATTTTTCTTTCTGTCTGTAGGTATAGTAATGTAAAAATGACAATTTCAGTTGAGTGCAGTTTAAACTCCTGGGTTGTTCTTTTTGTCCTTGAAATGTATCCTGTTAGAGATCTCTGTATAGTCAGAATATGTGTCTTTAAAGTAACATGAAGTCATTATTTTCTTCTGTGTGTATATGCCACCAAGTTGCTAGTTGTTTTAGTTTTTAAAAAATTTTTAGGATTGCTTTTTTTCTCTAATTTAAAAATCGTATAAAACACTTGTATAGTCCCAAAATCAAATTTATGTAACAAGTTGCATTTCTGATAGGCACTCATTTTTGTTAATAGTTATATATTCTGTTTTTAAAAGTATAAACAAAATATACACACACTTTTTTTTTCCATTTTTGGCTCTAAAACACTTTTTTTCCTATAGCTCTTTTTTTTTTTGAGACAGAGTCTTGTACAATCATAGCTCACTGCAGCCTTCAACTCCTGAGCTCATGTAATTGCCTTGCATCAACTTCCTGAGTACTTAGGACTATAGGCATACACCATCATGCCTGGCTAATTTGGGGGTTTAAAAAAATTTTGGTAGAAATAGGGTCTTGCGTTTTTTGACTTAATGTAATTTGTAAATCACTTTATTTGAATTTATAGTACTGATCTTTATTCCAGTTTTAAAGCTGCCTTTTTATCTATTGTTTATGTATTGGTTCTTCAACTAGTAACTAATTGATGGCACTTACAAATAATAAAAATAATAGGATCTAATTTTTATTTGTTTTTTCACATAGAGCTTGGGACTGCTTTGTTCGTTGCCTGGATCACGCTTATCTAGGCTCCCTTCTCAGTCATGTAATAGTAGCATTGTTACCCCTTATACACATCCAGCCTAAAGAAACTGCAGCTATCTTTCACTACCTCATAATTGAAAACAGGTATTGTAACAGAAGCTGGTAATAAAAGTTGTAACTTTTTAATTGAATTTTTATATATCAATGTGTTGGATTACTGTTGGTAATGTAGAACTATTCACTTTTTAAAATTTCAGAGTTTATCAGTAAACAAAAGCAATTGGCATATAATCCATATTATATATTGATTCTGTTTCATTTGTGGCATTATTTTATTTCCATTATAATTATTTTTTAAACTCATTAAACAATAGGTTAGTAATTAAAAACTTTTTATTAATTGTGAAAGAGTGAAGATTTCTTTCAAATTAAGGCAGTCAGATGAATAGCAGGAGAAAGGATAGGCAGGATGATCACCCACTTTCTGCAGCTACCTAAGGTGAATCCCTTTTAAACTTCATTGCATTGACCTTTGAGCTAGCCACTCTTCAAGTTTTTATCATGTTTCTTCATGCTATTGCTAGAACAGTCTTTTAAAATCGTCTCTTTAATCTGTATCGTTCCAGCATACAGAGACATTCTGTGGTTCTGCATTTCCTAGTTGATAAAGGTTGCTTCGCTTGACCTTTGAGGCTTTCCAAACTCTGTCCACATCTTTTTTCTTAACATATTTCCACATGATTTTCCAAAACAAGGAGTGAGCGATAGCCAATATGGACTTGCTGTAGACAGAACATGCATTACTCCTTTCCGTTTGTATTTTTGACTCAGGCTACCTTTTTTTTTTTTTAAGAGACAGAGTCTCACTTTGTCATCCTCGGTAGGGTGCTGTGGCATCACAGCTCACAGCAACCTCCAGCTCTTGGACTTAGGCGATTCTCTTCCCTCAGCCTCCTGAGTAGCTGGGACTACAGACGCTCGCCACAACCCCCGGCTATTTTTTGTTGCAGTTTGGCCAGGGCCGGGTTTGAACCTGCCACCCTCGGTATATGGGGCCGGCGCCCTACTCACTGAGCCACAGGCACCACCCAGACTCAGGCTGCTTTTTAACCTGAGAGGTCTTTCTATATATTTTGACATTTTTTCTATTATTTTACTTACTGTCAGAGGTTATAGTTCCTTTGTTTCTGGAAGGTTAAGATTTAAGTATGGTTTATTTAACTACTCATCCACATGCTGTTGCTAATCTCTTTAATTAGTTTTAGTAACTGTCCTATCAAAGAGTAAGCACAAAAGAAGGAAAGGTTAATGTGTTTTAATTTAATTAAAATATATTTACTTTTGATATTTTGTACATGATGGAAAAATAAAATCTCTGATTTAGATAACTTTCCAAATACCTTTTTGCTATTTGTTACAGAAGAATCATTTCTCTAACGTTTTTCTATCATGACAAAAATCCTTTTTCACTTCAGTGCAAAACTGAAGACTGTAATTGCAGAATGAAGGAATTATTCTGGCTTTGTTTATTGTTCCATCCCTAGTGTGTAGTCAGTGTTTGGCACATAATAGCATACAGTAGTTATTTAACACATATTTGTTTCATGAGTTACTGAAAACTAGAATTTAGAAACACTCTTATTTGGACCCAGAAACATTATTTATCATATTGGACACAAATTAAAAATTATAGCCTCTAAAAGGATTATTTATATATATCCTTTGCTATAATTCTTTATGAGGATTGCATATTGGAGTAGGCTTTGGTTATCGCTATATTCCAAATCACTCTAAAACCTACTGTCTTAAAACAATGAGCATTTTTATCTGTTCATAATTTTGAGATCTAGGCTGGACTCAACTGGTGAGTTCTGTTGGTCTTGCCAGTGGTCACTGGTTTAGCCATATTTAGCTGGCAGGTGGACTAGGCTGTCTGTCATGTGTTCTCAGAGCTTCTATCTTTCTCTCTACATGGCCTGTTTATGTTTAAGGTCAAATGTTTTACACAGTGACTCAGTGCTTTTCAGAGCATAAAACTGGAAGCTTCCGGCCTTTTTAATACATAGGCCCCAAGTTAGCACAGCAGCTCCTCTGCCACAGTCTGTTTTTCTAAAACAAGTCACACAGCTCAGATTGAAGAGAAAGGGACTATATACAGGATGGCCATAAAGTTTGTGTGCAGTTTAAAATAGACAAACTAAATTGCACACGAACTTTATGGTCAGCCTGTGTATGGATGTGTATACTGAGAAGAATGGTTTATTGAAGGCCACCAAGGTAAGAGATCATTACAGGGTGATTTTCTTAGCTTTGGTTATTTGCCACTGTTTTTTTTTCTTTATTAAATCATAACTGTGTACATTGATGCATTTATGGGATACAGTGTACTGGTTTGATATACAATGTGAAATTTAGCTGAGCATCTTAGACATGGTTGGGAAGAACTCTGTGCATGTCAGTAGTCAACTTGTACTTTTAAGTATGAGTTAAGTCAGGCTCAGTTTCAACTTTTACTTTACTTTTTTTTAGTATCCATATTCTTGGCAAATAATTCTTTTTATTCCAACTATTAGGGATGCTGTGCAAGATTTTCTTCATGAAATATATTTTTTACCTGATCATCCAGAATTAAAAAAGATAAAAGCTGTTCTCCAGGAATACAGAAAGGTATTTAATTATTTTTTTTTTTTTGTAGAGACAGAGTCTCACTTTATGGCCCTTGGTAGAGTGCTGTGGCCTCACACAGCTCACAGCAACCTCCAACTCCTAGGCTTAAGCGATTCTCTTGCCTCAGCCTCCTGAGTAGCTGGGACTACAGGCGCCCGCCACAACGCCCAGCTATTTTTTGGTTGCATTTCGGCCGGGGCCGGGTTTGAACCCGCCACCCTCGGTATATGGGGCCGGCGCCTTACCAACTGAGCCACAAGCGCCGCCCAGAAAGGTGTTTAATTTTTTATTTATGGTTTAGGAGATCATTAATACAAAATTATATTACTGTATAATTCAAAGCTTCCTGCTTTGAATCAGTTCTATAGGGGTAATACATAGTTCTTAAAACTATGTATTATCGGCTGTGCCTATAGCTCAGTCAGCAAGGGTGTGGGCCACATGCACCTAGGGTGTCAGGTTCCATCCTGGCTTGGGCCTGCTAAGCAACAATGACAAATCCAACTGAAAAATAGCCAGGTGGGCACCCGTGGTCCCAGCTACTTGGGAGGCTGAGGCAAGCAAATTGCTTGGCTCGGCACCTGTGGCTCAAGCAGCTAAGGTGCCAGCCACATACACCTGAGCTGGTGGGTTCAAATCCAGCCCAGGCCCACCAAACAACAATGATGGCTGCAACCAAAAAATAGCTGGCATTGTGGCGGGCACCTGTAGTCCCAGCTACTTGGGAGGTGGAGGCAGGAGAATCACTTGAGCCCAGGAATTTGCAGGTTGCTGTGAGCTGTGATGCCATGGTACTCTACCTGGGGCGACAGCTTGAGACTCTGTCTCAAAAAAAAAACTATATATTATCTTAAAAACTATGCTAAGTTTATAAATAAGAATACTAATGTTCTCATTATGTAAACCTTAGCCTCGAAATCCAGAACTTGTAAATGTTTGTAAATAACTGCTAAATAATTTTATTCTCTTACACTAAACCCAACCTTAACTTCATCTCTGTCAATAATAATTAACCATGTTCTATTTAATACAGCGAAGATGAAAGAAACCCTCACCTAAATTCCTCACAATTAATGAAGAAAGCTTCACTACCCCTAAAGCAAAAGTGACTTTAGAATCAGATCTAGGTATAATACAGTTCTATTCCTATAGTTAATTCCTTGTAAGTAGACAATGCTACCATGAATTTTAACTTTTGGAGGGAAGTTTTACCATTTAGATTAAAGATATAATAGCATTAAGTAGAACAGAGTGCAAAGAATTGTGCAGTTTTGTGCCTTTATTACACAGGTCAATGTGTCCTGACTTGCAGTCCCCAGAAGAAGCTGCTGTAGCTAAATGCCCTGAAGGAAGAAAGAAAAGCTGTGGGATGATTCTAGTTTTGTTGTGCTACAAACCCTGGTATAGAAATGTCAGATCTGAGTTGATTCCTGAGCTTTAGAAGGAGAATAATATATAGTTCCAGTACTTGAACTATAGGTTAATTGTAACCTCTCTGAAATTATGAAGTTATTAATGGTGATTTTATAGCACTTTGGGGCAGAAAGTGGGATACTTGATCTTAGGTAATAAAAGAAAGGAGTAAATTATTATATAATCCATAGACCTGGTTCAAGAAGACTAAGTAGCTCTCTGTAAATTAAGGAAAGCCTGTACTTTTACTCAAGAAGCATTTATTTTAAATAAGAAAATTTCTATTTATTTAGAATAAAATTTTTCTCCAGGCCTGAAGATTTTAGAATGAAATCCTTTTCCTAGAGAATCACTAAAAATAACATATACTGTATAAGGAAATTTTATTATTTCTTAAAACTAATTTTTTTAGAGTATAGTTTAACAATGATAATTATATAGGGAATTCAGGCCTTTGGAAATGGTTATTAAAATAGTCAATTAATAAGGTATATTTTTCTGTGCCCTTCATGTAGGAGACCTCTGAGAGTACTGATCTTCAAACAACTCTTCAGCTATCTATGAAGGCAATTCAGCATGAAAATGTAGACGTTCGTATTCATGCTCTTACAAGCTTGAAGGAGACCTTATATAAAAATCAGGTATGCTAAGCCCATATAATTAGAAAGCTACAGTAGAACAGAAGAGTTTGAGGTTTAAAGAAAAGATGACAGATTGGCATTTTTGTTTGAGATTCAGTAGATTCAATTAAAGAAGTAATTTTTATTTCACCTAGATTATCAGATCCAACTGAGAACCAGTAACTCATGAGATGTCCTTTGAGCCTGAATCCCAGAGATTTGCATTTATTGTTTTTTTTGAAGGGTCATAATTTGGTGGTTATATTTTAAGTTACTACATCTTCCCAAGTAAAGATGTGTTTGTATAGCAGCAGTTAATGTGAGTCTTCACACATTTTTCCTCTAGATATCTGTCATATAAAATGTCACCAATTTTACTATTATAAATTTTGACTGAATTAACTCTGCTAGTTATAATAAAGTTACATTTTTAAGTTTACTTTTTTTTTTTTCACACTTTTTTTGGTCAGGGCTGGGTTTGAACCCACCACCTCCGGCATATGGGGCCGGCATCCTACTCCTTTGAGCCACAGGCCTTTTATCAAGGGCCCAGGGAACATAATTATTTTCTTAAATAATATAATGTAGATTATGGTAACATAATGTAGATTACTCCTAAACTTTATGATGTGAG
Organism: Nycticebus coucang; assembly: GCF_027406575.1. NCBI lineage: Eukaryota > Metazoa > Chordata > Mammalia > Primates > Lorisidae > Nycticebus > Nycticebus coucang. The sequence goes on along the minus strand of NC_069787.1, from coordinate 109,366,271 downwards.
AACTGGTATTTAAAATACTAGACACCTATTAATGTATACATTAGAAATCATTTAATCAAGTTACTCATTCTTACATATCAAGAACCCATATAGTAAGATGTGAGAGCTTATGACTCTCATGAATTATTTGGTTACAAAACTAGGTTATGTTTCTTTTCATGATAGAATCAAGTACTTAGGACAAAGATACATATGTTGATAGTGACTACATGGTTTCTGGGGCAGTGAGCTTGTATAACCAATGAGGATAGCAGGCAGCGTGGAGATGATTCTACCAGATGTGAGGTGCCTTGAATGTCCTCTAGCTTAGGCTTAATGCCTTTCTGACTATGGGTCTATATTATCATGGTATTGCCTCAATTCCTATTCTAAACTACAATAAAACTACCCTGTTCTTGCCCCTTGCCTCAAATCTCTGCCTGAATTTCAGATAACTTAAAGGACTTCTAGCTTTTGAATTTAACATGGAGACTTATGAATAGCAAAAGTTCTCTCCCCTTGGTATAGGTTTTCTAGTTTATTTCAAAGCAGATGGCATGGTCATGACCTAACCTTATAAGTGACAAAATCTGAGAATTCAAGATTTCTTACACTCTTAGGGACAAGCCACAGCTGCCCCACTTTTGCCACCTGGGTCCCAAAAGATAAATCACAGCTGGTGTTTCCCTGACAAGGGTTCCTTCAATGCTAATAGATTACCTAGCTAGAATAAGAAGGAAAGTATATTTGCAGGAGTCTTGAAAGTCAGACTAAGTAAACTGATTAAGATATAATGGCTATATATTATTACAGGATTTTTTATAGTAAGGATTAATTTAGTTTTGTATATGTATCTAGGTGTAGATTGCTAAGGAAAAAAACTTAAAAGCAAGAAGGGCTTGGAAGATTTGTGGAGAGATAAGAAGAATCCAGAGATACATGTGTTCATTTCCCCCATCCCCCAGCAGTTACCTGCCCCAAACACCTGGGAATAAAGAGAGAATGAAATGGGTTCTTTCCCAACTGTGGCAAGAAAATTATATCAAAGTTAAAGATATTTGCAAACTGACCATAAAGTTCATTTGCAATTTTAAATTGCACACTGTTTTAAATTGTACATGAACTTTATGGCCACCCTGTATTTTATACCTGTATCATCCAACAGTAGCCATTAGCTGCATGTGGTTCTCTTGAGCATTTTATTTTTTTGTTTTTTTTTGGTTTTTTTTTGTAGAGACAGAGTCTCACTTTATGGCCCTCGGTAGAGTGCCGTGGCCTCACACAGCTCACAGCAACCTCCAACTCCTGGGCTTAAGCGATTCTCTTGCCTCAGCCTCCCGAGTAGCTGGGACTACAGGCGCCCGCCGCAACGCCTGGCCATTTTTTGGTTGCAGATTGGCCGGGGCCGGGTTTGAACCCGTCACCCTCGGTATATGGGGCTGGCGCCCTACCGACTGAGCCACAGGCGCCGCCCTCTCTTGAGCATTTTAAATATATAACTCAGGAATTGAATTTTAAATTTTATTTAATTTTTATTAATTAAAATTTTTTTGTTCCTTTGTTTTCAGACAGGATCTCGCTCTGCTGCCCATGCTGGAGTGCAGTGGTGCAATCATAGCTCACCTCACCCTCGAACTCCTGGGCTCAGATAATCCTTCTGTCATAGTCTCCCAAGTTGTTTGGACTGTAGGTGCATGCCATCATACCCAGATGATTTTAGTTTTTTGTGGAGATCAGACATTGTTAGCTCACTGAAGCTGGTCTTGAACTCCTGCCTTGGCCTTTCAAACTGCTGGGATTACAGGTCACATCTGACTGAGAATATTATATAAGAACTTCATCCACAATAAAGCAAGCACCAGGCCCAGATAGTTTCACAGGGGAGGCTTTATCAAATCTTTAAAAAGTAGATAATCTCCTTGGTGTTCAAATTCTTCCAGAGCATAGAACATTTCCAATTTTTAAAACTTTCAGAATAGAGCAGTATTCTCTAATCTTAAAAAAGGTAGTAGAATGATAAGTATTGCAATTAATTTATTAAAACAAAATTTAAGTTTTAAAAAGTTAGCACAAAACAATAAATTTTTTCTGTTTTTTTTTTTTTTTTTTTTTGAGACAGAGTCTCAGTTGCCCTGGGGTTGTGTGCTATGGCATCATAGCTCACAGCAACTTTAAACTCTTAGGCTCAAGCAATTCTCTTGCCTTAGCCTCCCAAGTAGCTGGGACTATAGGCTCCTACCAGAAGGCCTGGCTATTTTTAGAGGTGGGGTCTCACTCTTACTCAGGCTGGTCTCAGACTCCTGAGCTTAAGCAGTCTACCTGCTGCGGCCTCCAGAGTGCTAGGATTACAGACATGAGCCACCACACCTGGCACAAAACAATAAAATTAAAGATCATTAATATGAATATTAATGCAAAAAATTCTTTATCTTTTTTCTTTCTTTTCTTTTCTTTTTTTTTTTAGATAGAGTCTCACTCTGTCACCCTGAGTAGGGTGCCATTGCGTTATCATAGCTCACAGCAACCTCAAACTCCTAGGCTCAGATGGTCTTCTTGCCTCAGCCTCCCTAGTAGCTGAGGCTACAGTTACCCACTACAATGCCTGGCTAGTTTTTTCTATTTTTTAGTAGACACAAGGTCTCATTCTTGCTCAGGCTTGTCTCAAACTCCTAAGCTGAAGAAATCCACCTACCTTGGCCTCCTAGACTGCCAGGATTATAGACATGAGCACTGCACCTGGCCAAAAAATTCTAAATACATTATTATCAAACAATTCAATTTCACATTAAGAGGTATTAAGAAAAATACCTCATGACCAGTAGGGTTTTATTCCAGGATTGCAAAAATAGTTTATATTTAGCAATTCATTAATATAGTCACTGTATTAATAAATCTAAAGTGAAAAATCATCCACAGATACTGAAACAGACTTTGACAAATTTCATTGCTTACTTCAAATGAAAACACTCAAGAAAATAGAAATTGATGTGTACTACCGTTATATATAATAAATGTATACATATATGTATATACATAAGTATATGGGTGTACACATATGTATATTTGCATGCATATGTACATATACCATGCCTACGTAATGGGAAACAAGAAACATTCCCATGAAACGCAAGGTTTTTATTATCTCTACTAATATTTAATATTCAGTTGGAGATATTAGCCAATGAATTTAGATAAGAGAAAGCAATCAGAAGCATAAGAATTAAAAAATATATATAAAACTACCCAGCCCTGGCCAAAAAAAGCCCCAACTATCTCATTCAGAGAATTATTGATGAAATTAACTCAAGGCAACAAATGAATTCAGTATATTAGGGGATATGCAATTAATATATGAAAATTAATAATCTTAGCCTGGTATGGTGATCTCCCTGTAATCCTAGCTACTCGAGAGACTAAGGTGGGAGGATTGCTTGAGCCCAGGAGTTCCAGGCTGCAATGAGCTGTGATTGTGCCACATTCCAGTCTTAGCGTCAGAGTGACCTATTAAAAATAAAAATAATGTCTATATCACAACCAATAATCAGTTAGAAAAGTTTTTTGAAAACCCTATTACAGTAGCAACAAGAAAAGATAATATAGCTGAGAGTAAGCGTAACAGGAAATGTATAAACTATTAAGAGGAAAACTTTGAAACACTTCTGAAAGACGAAAGGGTATAAAAGATTTAAACAAATGGAAAACATTTCTTATTATTGGGTAGGTTGACTCAATATTTTAAAGATTTCAATTCTTAGGTTAGTGTATAATTTTAATGCAATTCTAATAAAAATGCTAAGTTTTTTTTCTACTAGGAGGTTCATGATAATATTCATATAGAAAAATACACATCTAAAAAATAGTTGGGACCTTTTCCCTCTAAAAAATAATGAGAGTACAGTAACACTACCAGGTATTATTACACCGTATAGCCGTTATTATTATAATAAATACCAGTGCATGAATTAATAGATCAGTGGGAAAGAACACAAGGTCCAGAAATAGACCCAAGTACATGTCAACATTTAGTATTTAATAAAAGTGATGTTTCACATAATTGAGACACACATGGATTTTGTTGTTTTGTTTTGTCAACTGGTTAGCCATTCGGAAATGATAAAATTCTGTCCATTTGTTAAAAAACTGTTTAAAATAGATGCATCAAACACATAATCATTTTAAAAATTCTCTAGGAATTCAATGTTTTTTGCTTAAAAATCCAGTTTAGCCTAGAAGTAAAATAAAGGGGACATATTTGGGGGTACATAGCAGATAAGTATAAATTTAAATTCCTCGTTTAGTATTTCATAACATGTATTGCTTTGAATATGAACTACAATTTTTTTTGGCAACTAAAATGTTCTTTTCTTTATTTTCTACTTTTAGCAAGTAAATAAATGTCTATGCTTTTTAAATCTGAGTTTTGCTTTTTACTAATTACTAGGGTGTATTTTAGGTTTGCATGGCTGCCTTAACCTATGTTGTTATTTAAGAAATTGACTATTGAAGATTCTGGATGAAATTAAATTTTTTTTTTTTTTTTTTTTTTGAGACAGTGTTAAGCTGTTGCCCTGGGTAGAGTGCCATGGCGTCACAGTTCACAGCATCCTCAAACTCTTAGGCTTAAGCGATCAATTCTCTTGCCTCAGCCTCCCAAGTAGCAAGGACGACAGGCGCCCGCCACAACGCCCAGCTATTTTTGTTGTTGCAGTTGACATTGTTATTTCAGCAGGCCTGGGCTGGATTTGAACCTGCCAGCTCTGGTGTATTTGACCAGCTCCCTACCCACTGAGCTATGAGTGCCGCACATGAGATTAAATATCTTTTTTATTTTTCTTTTGAAATATATTACACTTTGTGTTACACATCACAGTTCGAGATGCTTATGTAGGCTTTACTTTTACTAGAAAGAAGATAACATAAATGAAGTGGTTCTAAATTGATCACATAAGTACAATATCTAAACCTTCACTAGCCTAAGAATATTTTTTTAACATTTTGCTTATTACAGCAATATGAGAAGATGAATGAAAAAAGCTCAGCTTATTTTTCTTTATCCTACCTTTCTTCCTACCCTTTTCCATCCCCACAGAATCCTTTCTCCCTCTTTTTCTCCTTCTGTGTTAGTTTTTATACTCTCTTCTCCCCTCCCCTCATCCCCTCACAGCAATCTCAAATTCCTGGGTTCAAGTGATCTTCCTGCCTCAGCCTCCTGAGTAGTTTGGACTACAGGGGCCTTGCCACAATACCTGGCTAATTTTTCTATTTTTAGTAGAGATGGGTCTTGCTCTTGCTCAGGTTGGTCTCAAACTCCTGAGCTTAAGCAGTCCTCCTGCCTTGGCAGAGTACTAAGATTACAGGTGTGAGCCACCGTGCCAGTTTTTATACACTTTTCTTTTTTATTTATTTATTTATTTTTGCCGTTTTTGGCCAGGGGTGAGTTTGAACCTACCACCTCCGGCATATGGGGCTGGCGCCCTACCCCTTTGAACCACAGGCGCCGCCCTTTATACACTTCTCAATCTTCTTGTTTTAACTGGTAGTTGTTCCTCCTTGACTTATTATGAAATATCTGTCTACTGTCCTTGAAAAGTTACTCAGTTCATTTTCTTCATTGCTTCTTTACCTTGTAAATATATTTGTTATTATACATATACATATGATATTTATATAATTATATTTATAATATATAATTTTTATAATTATATACATATATTATACATATACATGTGATACTTTAATTATTTGTTGAAATATGTGTTTTCTCATGAGACTGTTAACTTGGGGTAAGACTTTGTCTTACTCATTTTTGTATATTCATGTAATAATGCACAATAACTGTTTAATGGACTAATGATTAAGACTTTCAAGTACACTTAATGATTCCAATTGTACACAACTTATTGTGAACTATATTATATGAACCTATCAAAAACTAGCTGAAAAAATTGCAGATACAGGAATTTAATTTTGTTTTGATACTTACATTATATAATTCCTTAATATTTTTAAGCTTTGTAGTTTATGAAAATATACAAGTTTCTAGAATTACATATAAATTTTCTTTCTACTTTTATTTTAGGAAGAACTGATAAAATATGCAACAGATAGTGAAACAGTAGAACCTATTATCTCACAGTTGGTGACAGTGCTTTTGAAAGGTTGCCAAGATGCAAACTCTCAAGCTCGACTGCTCTGTGGGGAATGCTTAGGAGAGTTGGGGGCAATAGATCCAGGTCGATTAGATTTCTCAACCACTGAAACCCAAGGAAAAGATTTTACATTTGTGGTAAGTAATGGTAGTTTGGAATGACAAAAAGAGTTCTCTGTTCTATTGAGGTTTATGTAGTCCATTTATAAAGAACTATTCAGATTATCCTTATTGACAACTTTATCTAAGCCAGACAATTTAAGTAATTTCTGAGTTCATTTCTTATTGCTATTCTAGAGACCATTAGCCAAAACCAATGAAGTTTGAGCCCAACCTTAACTACAGATTATATTTTAGCCTTGGTACAAAACTTAGTTGGAACCTCCCTGTCCTTTCCTTTCTCTAAGTTAAATTCATTTAGGCACTAAGTTAACCATAGAAGAAAGTTTATCTCAAGAAAATTTATACCGATTATCCTTGTTGTTGTTTTTTTTATTGAGACTGGAGTAGAAGATTTAAGCTTTGCTTATGGATTATTAATGGAACTGACAAGAGCTTACCTTGCATATGCAGATAACAGCCGAGCTCAAGATTCAGCTGCTTATGCCATTCAAGTAAGAGTGTATATAGTCATTGCTGGCTTTAAGTTATTGAATTCAAGTAAGAAAATTGTAAACTCTATACTTCTGAAGTTCCTTTCTCTTAATTATCATTTTTATTATCAAGGTAGTGCAAATTTATGATAAATATTTTATCATAGATAGTATAGAAGCATATCCTCCTAACAAATTATTATAGCTACTTTAAAAATGTTTGTATGTATATCCTACTTCCTCAACTTTGTGACCATAAATAAGTTACCTGAGTAGTTCTAGGTATTGAAATAACTGTCCCCCAAGGAAGTTCAAAGCTGCAAAGTTTTATTTTATTTTATTTTTTGAGACAGACTCTCACTTTGTCACCCTCAAGGAGTGCCATAGTGTCACAGCTCACAGCAATCTCAGACTTTGGGGTTACACAGTTCTCTTGCCGCAGCCTCCGAAGTAGCTGGGACTATAGGTGCCCACCACAATGCCCAGCTATTCTTAGAGATGGGTCTCGCTCTGGCTAAGGCTTGTCTTGAACTCATGAGCTCAGGCAGTTCACATGTCTCAGCTTCCCAGCTCCAAAGTTTTAAAATTTTCTTTATTTTTATGTATTCAAGCATACATCCAAGATATTATGAGTTCAGTTCTAGATTATTGCAATAAAGTGACTATATCAATGAAGTAAGTCACACAGATTTTTTGGTTTCCTGGTATATATAAAAGTTGTATTTAGTCCGTTAAATGTGCAATAGCATTATGGCTAAAAATGCAATGTGCATACCTTAGTTTAAAAATACTTTTTTTCTAAACAATGCTAACAATTCTGAGCCTTCAGCAAGTCATGAGCTTTTTGCTGGTGGATAATCTTGCCTCAACCTTCATGGCTGCTGACTAATCAGGGTGGTATTTGCTGAAGGTTATAGTGACTGTGGCTTTTCTTAATACGAGACAACAAAGTTTGCCATGTCAATCAACTCTTCCTTTCACGAAAGATTTCTCTGTAACATGTGATGCTGTTTGATAGCATTTTACCGATAATAGAACCTCCTTCCAAACTGTAGTTAATACTCTCAAACCCCGTCGCTGCTTAATCAACTAAAGTTATGTGATATTTTCATTCCTTTCTTGTCATTTCAACATTCATATCATCTTTACCCAGGATAGATTCCATGTCATGGAAGACAACTCATTCTTCCAATGTGCAGCAGAGGAAAAAATGTTGTATGCCCTTGGTTTAAAGCAGCGGTTCTCAACCTGTGGAACTGTATTAAAGAGCCTCAGTATTAGGAAGGTTGTTGAGAACCACTGGTTTAAAGGACTGTGTGGCTGGTTTGATCTTCTGAGACCATTAAAACTTTCTCCATCTTGCCAAGAAGGGTGTTTCAAAATTTTATCATTGATTTGTTCACTGGAGTAGCACTTTTAATTTACTTCAAGAACTTTTCCTTTGTATTCACATTTGGCTGTTTGGTGTAAGAGGCCTAGATTTTTGCCTATCTCAGTTTTCAACATGCCTTTCTTCCTGAGCTTAATCATTTCTAGCATTTGATTTCAAGTGAGGGACATGCAAATCTTCCTTTCACTTGAACACTTAGAGGCCTTTGTAGGCCTAATTTCAGCATTGTTGTGTCTCAGAATAAGACGGAGAATTGCCTGTCTCCGTCTTCTGAAGAAGTCAGAAAACACACGTTTACTGATTAAGTTCTTTGTCTTATATGGGCACAAGTCATGAAACTTCAAATAGTTACAGTAAGTAGCTCAAAGATCACTGAGCACAGATCACCATAATATATATAGTAATAATAAATTTTGTATTATGAGAATTACCAAAAGGTACACAGAGACACAAAGTGAGCTTATGCTGTTAAAAAAAATAGTGCAGGGCGGCGCCTATGGCTCAGACGGTATGGCGCCGGCCCCATATACCGAGGGTGGCGGGTTCAAACCCGGCCCCGTCCAAACTGCAACCAAAAAATAGCCGGGCGTTGTGGCAGGTACCTGTAGTCCCAGCTACTCGGGAGGCTGAGGCAAGAGAATCGCTTAAGCCCAGGAGTTGGAGGTTGCTGTGAGCTGTGTGAGGCCACGGCACTCTACCGAGGGCCATAAAGTGAGACTCTGTCTCTACAAAAAAAAAAAAAAAATAATAGTGCAAATACACTTGCTCCAGATAGGATTGCCAAAGTCATTGATTTGTAAAAAAGACAGTATCTGTGAAGCATAGTAAAGTGCAATAAAACAGTTATGGGTGTATTTTTAGAGCTATAACATGTAGAACATTCATGAATAAAAAGGTTTAACTACTTCACTGTGGACTTAATGAATGTAAAATATGTATTTGTAGGAGTTGCTTTCTATATATGGATGTAGAGAGATGGAGACTGACGGCCCAGGTCACCAATTGTGGAAGAGATTTCCTGAGCATGTTCGAGAAATACTAGAACCTCATCTAAATACTAGGTATGAGTACTCATTTAAACTATTTTAATAAAATTATTTTTAACTTTATAAAAATTAATATTTTTGATATAGTATTTAACATTAAAAATATTTTTACTATCTTATATATGTATTTTCCTCTTTGATTTATGCTTATAGTCTTGTCAAAATAAGAAGTACTAGCTCAGCGCCCACCGCTCAGTGGTTAGGGCACTGGCCACATGCACCAGGGCTCGTGGGTTCGAACCCAGTCTGGGCCTTGTAAAACAACAATGGCAATAACAACAAAAAAATAGCTGGGCGTTATGGCAGGCGCCTGTAGTTCCACTTACTTGGAAGGCTGAGGCAAGAGAATTGCTTATGTCTAAGAGTTTGAGGTTACTATAAGCTATGATGCCATGGCACTCTACCAAGGGTGACATAGTGAGACCCTCTCTCCAAAAAAAAAAAAAGAAGTACCGTGTGCTCAGTGGGTTAAGTTCCACAACTTTAAGTATTTAGACAAATTCATTGAAGTTAAAAGGATTGCTACATTTTTATTTATTTATTTATTTATTTTTTGTAGAGACAGAGTCTCACTTTACTGCCCTCGGTAGAGTGCCATGGCAACACACAGCTCACAGCAACCTCCAGCTCTCGGGCTTATGTGATTCTCTTGCCTCAGCCTCCCGAGCAGCTGGGACTACAGGCACCCACCACAACGCCCGGCTATTTTTTTTTGTTGTTGTTGCAGTTTGGCCGGAGCTGGCTTTGAACTCACCACCCTTGGCATATGGGGCCGGCGCCCTACTCACTGAGCCACAGGCGCCGCCCAGGATTGCTACATTTTTAAATTCAACTACTTTTAGGCTTGGTATCCATAGCTCAGTGAGTAGGGCGCTGGCCACGTACACCGAGGCTGGCAGGTTCAAGCCCAGCCCAGGCCTGCTAAACAACAATGACAACTGCAACAAAAAAATAGTTGGATAATATGGATAATTTTACTTATATTGTATGATCAGTGTTAGTAATAAAGGAGAGAATGTTAAAAAGTACCCAACAGAGTACCTGACATTCAGTTGCCACTCAATAATAAATGCTTATTCAATCTCAGGTTGTTGAATAAATTCCTTATATTTTGGGAGGTGGCTGTTGTCTACTACTGAATTATATATAATTCCTTATGTTTTGTGGAGGTGGCTATTGTCTACTTCATGACAATTGGAAGCCCAACATTTCTGTGTATTTGTAATTCAATTTAAAATTTTATAAATCGATATTTTATGCTTTTTTTAATAAGAAACAACTTTTAAACGGTCATTTACAAGATATCTTATCAAAGCAATGAGAATTCTTCCTCCTTGTCTTCCCTCTCCTCCTTTCTCTCTCTTTCCTCCTTCCTCCTCCTTCCTCTCAGATCATTCCTCAATAGTGGAAGTTAGAAGGTTTAACCTAACGGGGATCAACTCATTGAAATTGGTGCCACAGAAGAATAAAAGGTTGATGGGGGGCAGTTTCAATGGAGCTGACATCTTTTGTATGAAACACTGAAATTCCAGGTTAGCCAATAGGTCAGTTTTATAGCTTGGACTGCTGGATATTTATTCCAGATGGCCTAGGGACATACACAACATCTTGAAAGCATATTTATGTTTTTACTGTCGTTTTTTTTTTTTTGAGGCAGAATCTCACTATGTTGCCCTGGGTAGAGTGCCATGGAGTCACAGCTCACACCAACCTCAAACTCTTAGGCTTAAGTGATTCTCTTGCCTCAGTTTCCCAAGTAGCTGGGACTACAGGCGCCTGCCAAAATGCCCGGCTATTTTTTGGTTGTAGTTGGCCTAGGCTGAATTCGAATCTGCTAACTCTGATGTATGTGGTTGGCACCCTAGCTTCTGAGCTACAGGTACCGAGCCTGTTTTTACTGTCTTGAAGTTACTCTACGCTTTCATTAATTTTTTTCTTTTTTTTTTTTTCTTTAAGACAGAGTCTCACTATGTTGCCCTCAGTAGAGTACCGTGGTGTCATAGCTCACAGCAACCTCAAACTCTTGGGCTTAAGCAATTCTCTTGCCTCAGCCTCCCAAGTAGCTGGGACCTCAGGCACCTGCCACAATACCCGGCTATTGTTGTTGTTGTTGTTGTTGTTGATTTTTAGCTGGCCTGGGCTGGGTTCCAACCCTCCACTTTCGGTGTATGTGGCCGGCGCCGTAACCACTGTGCTACGGGTGCCAAGCCTCATTAAAATTTTTTTCAATTGAGCTATTTATATGTAATCACTAAACTTGGATTAAAGGATGGATATATTTGGGAGATTTAATTTAAATGGCTCAGCGCCTGTGGCTCACGCAGCTAAGGTGCCAGCCACATACATCTAAGCTGGTGGGTTCGAATCCAGCCTGGGCCCGCCAAACAACAATGACGGCTGCAACCAAAAAAAAAAAAAAAAAAAAGCCGGGCATGGGCAGCGCCTGTGGCTCAGTCGGTGGGGCGCCAGCCCCATATACTGAGGGTGGCAGGTTCAGACCCGGCCCCGGCTGAACTGCAACCAAAAAAAAAAAAAAAAAGAACCTGATATAATAACTACCATTCAAAATCACCATAGAAAATAATTTTAGGAGAAAACTAAACTAGTATGAGACTCTGCAGAATCTGGCCTGTACCCCAGTATCAGTAATTTTCTAGCTATGTTTACTATAAAACTTAATAAAATCATCTAGAGAATTATACTTGTGATGATTCAAAGTAAAGATCTAGGCTTTTTTCCTAGTTTAGTGTGGTGGTTAACTGAGAATTTATTGAATTTTTTTCAACTTTTAGAAACTTAGAATGCAATGAAATATGTTTGCTGAAAATCTTAAATATAGGGCATTTATTATCTTTGTCATTTCCTAAATTTTTACTGATGATTCAAAAGGAATTTATGCCCCTCAAGTAATCCTAGACATATGTAGTAGTAAGATGAGAGCTACTTGAACATGTTTAAACGTTAATGCTAAGGAGCATACAGAAAGGGTCATGTTGAAGTAAAGTAAAAGAAAAATGATAATTGATATAATAAAGACCCCCATGTAGCACCCAGAATGTGAGAGCCAAAACTTAGAAGGATTTTTGTGCGACATAAGAGGTCCACTGACACTGAAGACTAAGAACATACAGTATTGCACTACTCTTGTAAGGTGGTTAGTGATTTTCTTGTCTCAGTGCAGTGGCCTGAGTATCATTTCAGTAAAGGGAGGCACATGGATTGATTCAAGGTTAGGAGTTTAACAAATGGGTACAGCTAGTAAAGACAGTGGCAATAGAGTGGCCAAAGCAGGATAAGGACTTTTTTGCTTATCTGTGGTGTCAGATATTGTGAAAAGTAAGCACAGACCTTTTTTTTGCTAATTAGCTTTTCTTAGTATTTGTGTATTTAATGTGTGGCTGAAAACAACTTTAATAAGTGTTGTTATTGTCCACTGTGTGACAGAGAGAAGAAAAGGTTAGACACCCTAGGCTAGAGACTATTATCAAGAGAAGGTTATAAGTGAAGGACCATAGAAATTATGTTCATTGGTAATGTACAAAATGTGGACATAGAATGAGATGTCTAAATTATTGATTTTGGAGTGAAGAAATTATTTGTATTAGCAAAGGAGCCCTGACTGTTGAATAGAGGAGAAAGTCATTTGGAAGTTTTGAGTTTGAGTAAGCACTCTAGCCAGACGTGGAAATCATGTGGGATGATAGTAAGACTTGGGCAAGAAAGAAAACACTGGGCAATGTCCTAAAGTTATCAGTGAGTTTGGTAATGATCAAGTTTGGTAGATGCCCACAATGAGGAGTAGAAAATAGAGTACCTAGGTGGCTTGAACTTCAAAGAAATAGGTCTTTTTTATGCGAGAATGGAGTTGGAAGGACCTAAGGAGGAGATGGCCAACTCAAATTCTTAGAAGTGCTTGGGATGTACAAGTATGGCCTCTCATTCACCCTTAAGAATGATACTGGACAAGTGGTATCTTTAACCAGATTTCAGTAAAGGCAAGGCAGTACTGTGGTAGTCAGTGAAGGAGTTAATACAATTTTTTTCTTCCTTTCTTTTCCTTCCTTTTTCCTCTTTCCTTCCTTCTTCCCTCCCTCTCTCCCTCTCTGCCCTTTCTTAGTAAACAGGATCAGTCCTCCTCTGTCACATAGGCTAAAAAGTACAGTAGTGCAGTCATAGCTCACTGTAGCCTCAAACTCTTAGGCTCAAGTGATCCTCCTCCCTTAGCCACCTAATTTCTTATATTTTCTTTACTAAACTAAACTGATCATATATTTTTTAATAAAAAAAATTTCAAAATTACAGGTATAAGAGCTCTCAGAAGTCAACAGATTGGTCTGGAGTAAAGAAGCCAATTTACTTAAGTGAATTAGGTAATAACTTTGCAGAATGGTCAGCATCTTGGGCAGGTTATCTCATAACAAAGGTAAGGAACCCTCTTCAGAATTTCAGTTAATTTCAGAATTAACTGAATGGAAATTCTAAAGAAAATCAGCACACACAATAGGAATTGAAATATCTATGCTCCTAATGATAGAATTTTAAAGAAAATGTTTACTAATTAGTAGTAATTTTTTAATATTAATAAATAATAGTTTCTAAGTAAAGAGGTAATAAATGGTCTTAATGAAGAAAATTACCATGATCTTAATTTTTTTGTAAAATATCTTATTACATTATGTCTGTTCATTTTATATTGTAAAATAATACTATTTAAAAGGATGTACGTGCTAAATCATAGTTTTTTACATAATAAAAAATATTGTCCTTTAATGCCTTCTAAAAGAAGATATATCATATAGACATTCTCTAAAATAAAAATAAAGATTTTTTTTTTTTTTTTTTTTTTTTGGTAGAGACAGAGTCTCACTTTATGGCTCTTGGTAGAGTGCCATGGCATCACACAGCTCACAGCAACCTCCAACTCCTGGGCTTAAGCGATTCTCTTGCCTCAGCCTCCCGAGTAGCTGGGACTACAGGCGCCCGCCACAACGCCCGGCTATTTTTTGGTTTGCAGTTCAGCCGGGGCCGGGTTTGAACCCGCCACCCTCGGTATATGGGGCCGGCGCCTTACCGATTGAGCCACAGGCGCCGCCCTAAAATAAAGATATTTTAAAATGCAATTTCATGGAAAGACAGAGGTATATTTCTGATATTTCCATATAGTGATATTTTTATGTACCTGACCCTGAGAAAAATGTTTAAGGCATATTTAAAATTTATAACTTTTAATTTTAATTCACATTTCTGTTAGTACTTTTAAATATTATAATAATTCATAGCTGAGAATTTCAAGAAGTTTTCTGTCTTTTTTATGAACACATTGGAAATATAATGTATGAAATATGGAATACTGTTAAATTAACTACTTCTATCTTTGGTATCTTTTATTTTAGTATTTTTGGTTTTAAGTAAAGGTTTTATATTTGAAGAAAAAAACTTTAAAACTTTATGAGTTCTTTTTTTTCTTTTTTTTTTGGTTTTTGGCCGGGGCTAGGTTTGAACCTGCCACCTCTGGCATATGGGACCGGCACCCTACTCCTTGAGCCACAGGCGCCACCCACTTTATGAGTTCTTTAAAGTTAGTAAATCAAAGATAGGTAATACCAAGAAAATTTGACTTTAGCTGTAAGTAATGTAATAAAGTCTAATTTAATTTTAAATTAATTTCAAAATTTTAATTAAAAAAACGTTTTTAAAAGTACTCTGTTATGGGCTCAGCGCCCATAGCACAGTGGTTACCGTGCCAGCCACATGCATCGAGGCTGGTGGGGTTCGACCCCAGCCCAAGCCAGCTAAACAACAATGACAACTGTAACAAGGAAATAGCTGGGCGTTGTGGCGGACCCCTGTAGTCTCAGCTACTTGGGAGGCTGAGGCAAGAGAATCTCATAAGCCCATGAGTTTGAGGTTACTGTGAGCTATGACGCCACAACACTCTACCGAGGGCAACATAATGAGACTCTGTTCCAAATTTTAGAAAAAGTACTCTATTATGATATATTATCACATATGTTACTTTTTGACATTTAATCAGAAAAATATATAAAACTATTTACTGTCCCTATAACATCTGTGTTTATAGGTTCGGCATGAACTTGCTAGTAAAATCTTCACCTGTTGTAGCATTATGATGAAGCATGATTTCAAGGTGACCATCTATCTTCTTCCACATATTTTGGTGTATGTCTTGTTGGGTTGTAATCAAGAAGATCAGCAGGAGGTGAGAGGAATCATTTTATTTGTTTTCTGATCATCTGAAACTTTTTTCCAGTGTAATTAATATTTGAAAGGCTACATATTACTAGGAAATGTACAGTAAGTATGTTCATGTACATATCAAAAAGCAAAAGATCCTGCAACCCCAGGAAGTATTATTGATGTGAGGTGTAGCTTTTCTAGAACTTTTTTTCAATGGTGGCATCTTCTTATAAGTGTTGTTCTGCAACTTGTTTGTATTTTTGTTTGTTTGTTTACCAATATGTAAAGAACTATCCTTTCTTTAAGTACTGCATAATATAATACTGCCAAAATGTAGTTGTCCCACAGCTTAACTATTGCCATAATAATGATTATTTAGATGCTAATTCTTTACTTTTACAAACAGTACTATGCTAAATATCATTGCAGTGCTTACTTTTGAAAGTGTTCAAACATAGGTCTCTAGGGTAGATAGATACTTGAAAGTAGAGGTTGTGTAACATGGACGTTTAAAAAAATTTTTTTTTATTTTTAAACTTTTTCTTTTTTCTTTTGGTAGAGACAGAGTCTCACTTTATGGCCCTCAGTAGAGAGCCATGGCATCACACAGCTCACAGCAACCTCCAACTCCTGGGCTAAGTGATTCTCTTGCCTCAGCCTCCCGAGTAGCTGGGACTACAGACGCCCACCACAACGCCTGGCTATTTGGTTGCAGTTTGGCCGGGGCTGGGTTTGAACCCGCCACCCTCGGTATATGGGGCTGGCGCCTTACTAAACTTTTTTTTATTAAATCATAGCTGTGTATATTAATGTAATCGTGGAGTACAAAGTGCTGGTTTTATATACAATTTAAAATATTTTCATCAAACTGGTTAACATAGCCTTCACAGCATTTGCTTAGTTATTGTGTTAAGACATTTATATTCTACATTTAGTAAATTTCACATGTACCCTTGTAAGATTCACTATGGACATTTAAAATTTGATTAAGACTGCAAAATTGTACTGACTTACAGACCTATTAGCAGTTCATGAATGTATCCAGTTTTCACACACTTGCCAATACTTGCTATCTTTAAATGTTTACATTTTAGGCAACATAATAAGTTTAAAAAAGGATATTTTATTATTTAACTTACATTTTCAATATTACTTATAAGGTTATGTTCATTGGCCATTTGGGTTACTTTTTTATTTGAGAGAGGGAGTCTTGCTCTGTCACCCCAGTAGAGTAGAAGCACATGATTGTAGCTCGCTGCAACCTCCAACTCCTAGGCTCAAGCAATCCTCCCATTTCAGCCTCTGGAGTAGCTGGGAGCATAGGATGCACTACCATACCCAGCTAATTTTTTCTATTTTTGGTAGAGATAGGGGTCTTGCTCTTGCTCAGGCTGGTCTTCGATTCCTGACTTCAAGTGATCCTCCCCCTCAGCCTTCCAGAGTACAAGATTATAGGTATGAGCAACCATACGCAGCCTTGGGTTACTTTTTTTTTTTTTTATTAAATCATAGCTGTGTACATTGATATGATCATGGGGCATCATACACTAGCTTCACAGACTGTTTGACACACTTTTATCACACTGGTTAACATAGCCTTCCTGGCATTCTCTTAGTTACTGTGCTAAGACACTTAACGTTTCATATATACCCTTGTAAGATGCACCGCAGGTGTAATCCCACCAATCCTCCTCCCTCTATCCACCTCCCCCCTCCCTTCCCTCCCGTTTCCCCTTCCCCCAAGTGCCCATCGATCCACGAATGGATTAATAAATAGTGGTATATGTACACCATGGAATATTATGCAGCCTTAAAGAAAGATGGAGACTTTACCTCTTTCATGTTTACATGGATGGAGCTGGAACATATTCTTCTTAGTAAAGTATCTCAAGAATGGAAGAAAAAGTACCCAATGTACTCAGCCTTACTATGAAACTAATTTAGGGCTTTCACATGAAACCTATAACCCAGTTACAACCTTGGGTTACTTTTATCTGGAATCTCTGTTCATATCCTTTGCCTATTTGGTGTGTGTATCTTTTTATTTTTTTGTCTCACTTTGTCTCCTGGGTAGAGGGCCATGGCGTCATAAGCTTACAGCAATCTCAATCTCTTGGGCTCAAGCGATCCTCTTGCCTCAGCCTCTCAAGTAGCTGGGACTACAGGCACCCACCACAACACCTGGCTAGTTTTAAAGATGGGGTCTTGCTCTTGCTCAGGCTGGTCTCCAACTCTTGAACTCAGGCAATCCACCTACCTTGACCTCCTCCCAGTGTGCTAGGATTACAGGAGTGAGCCACTGCGCCCAGCCTTATGAATCTTTTAAAGATTACGAATTCTAAGCCTTTCATGTGATGCTTTCTCTTATCCAGTGTCCTAAACCTATTTTCCTACATTTTTCTTTTAATCCTCTGTGTTTACCTTTAGTCCTTCAATTACTCTGACATCAGTTTTTAAAGATAGTGTAGGATAGTACTCTTAAGATTTTTTTATGATTAGTTAACAATGTTTCATTATCATTCCTGGAATAATCTTAAGATTTTAAAAGATTTCTTTTTATATATTTTTTAATGACTTGAGCAGATTTTCTTTTTAGAATAACATTTGATTGGTTTAATTATAGATCAGAAAGATCATTTATTATCGATCAGTCATGTGTCTTTTTCTTTTGAAAATTGTTGCCTTAGTCTTATATGTCATATAATAGTAAACTGGTTATACAGACGTATTATTAACCATAAAATGATTTCTCTTAGGTCTATGCAGAAATTATGGCAGTTCTAAAGCATGACGATCAGCATACCATAAGTACCCAGGATAGTGCGTCTGATCTGTGTCAACTCAGTACACAGACTGTGTTCTCCATGCTTGACCATCTCACACAATGGGCAAGGCACAAATTTCAGGCACTGAATGCTGAGAAATTTTCACAGAGCAAATCAAACAGAGATAAGGTAGACTCAGTGGGTAAGTTATAACTTCTGTTTATTTTCTTCCTTTTACTGTTTACCAATAGTATCAATTCTATAATTTAAGCATTAACTTTAAAAACAACTGTTTTTGTGTGTTTTCTTAAATGGCAATAGTGTGGGCTTTCTGACTATTCACTGCTTTGGACAAGATACATACCTAATTTTTCATTGTGTAAAATGGGGTTAATGTTATCTCCATTAGAAATTGTTGTATTAAATGAGATCATGAATATATAAAGTGTGAAATAAAGGCATGTTTTGTTTTTTTTTTTTGTGGTTTTTGGCCAGGGCTAGGTTTGAACCTGCCACCTCTGGCATATGGGACCGGCGCTCTACTCCTTGAGCCACAGGCGCCACCAAGGCATGTTTTTAATATTGTTAGTAACTCACCTTTCCCTGCTAACCCAATTCCTTCTTGTCCCATCAGTATATTGTGCTTTTGTGTGTATGTGAGGTCCAAGAGTTCATTGGTCCTTATTCACTTGTGAAATATTCTTTGCAGTCGGGCGGCGCCTGTGGCTCAGTGAGTAGGGCGCCAGCCCCATATGCCGAAGGTGGCGGGTTCAAACCCAGCCCCGGCCAAACTGCAACCAAAAAAGAAAAAAATAGCCGGGCGTTGTGGCGGGCGCCTGTAGTCCCAGCTGCTCGGGAGGCTGTAAAAAAAAAAGAAATATTCTTTGCAGTCTTTTTCATGTTTAAGTTTTAAATTTCTAAAGACATTTTAATTTCATTTATTTCATGACCTACAGAGAAGCTATTTTTATTTTTTCCCCCTATTTCTGGTAGTGTTTGATATCCAGCAGGCTCTTCAGACATGGTTACTCTGTGTTACCGCACTACCCCCTGCTATACTGACTACTGTGCTATTTTTATCTGTGCTATTACAGCTTCCACTAATGTGACAAGAAGAAGAATCTTATTAGAGTTAGCAACTACATTTGCTAATTTGTCCCTATGATACATACATTTGGTGAGAAGAATTATATTCATTACACACTAATAGATACTCTTACTGTCTTTGAACCTTCTTTTTTTTTTTTCATTCTTTCAGTAGAAAGAATGTTTCTTTACACGTTAGCCATTCTCATGGACTTCACCTATTGTTCCCACGTAGTCTTTGCAGTTTTTGGCCAGGGCCGGGTTTGAACCCGCCACCTCTGGTATATGGGGGTGGCGCCCTACTCCTTGAGCCACAGGAGCCACCCGTTCCCATGTAGTCTTTAAGAATAATTGAAAAATTGACTATCTAATAATCCTTAAAGAGACCTTCACTTACTCAGTCCTCAATTAGTGAACATCTTCCTCTTGTCCATATCCCTGTGAAAGTACATATGCTTCTGTTGTTAAGTGCAATAGTTTATTATTTTTGTAAAATTTTCTGGACTTGGAAATAATTATTTGTTATGGGGGATATTTTTCTCTGGAATATAGCTAATTTTATATTTTCCATTTAACAATTATATGCTTCTATTTCTGCATGAGAGAATGGTGCTATAAACTATACACTAACTCTAATGTCACCATTTTCATTAATACTATAATTTCTAGCTTTTCAGAATGACATAATTCAAATACACAATAACTTTGACATTTTTCATAATTTGAAATTATCTACAAAATTTGATGTAAATAAAGAACTCATTTTAAATATAATTTCCTTTAAATATACTACCTTATTTATATTTTGAATGAATTTATTTCTGTCTCCTGTTTTTTATATTTTTTCGTGAATCATTATTAAAACTTAAAGGTTTTACAATAAAGATTCTGTAAGAGTCTAGGGAAAACACTTGAAGAATCTGGCCTGGGATAAAACTTTATGAGGAAGACCCACACCCCCACCCTCGCAATCGCAGCAACACCAAAAATAAATAACTGGGATTTGTTCACGCTAAAAAGCTTTTGGACACCTAAGGGTACCACAAACAGAACAAACAGACAGCCTTTGGAATGGGAGAAAATTTTTGCGTGTTATGAATCTGACAAAGGCCTGATAAGCAGAATCTATAGAGAACTCAAATTAAATAATAAGAAAAGTACAAACAACCCTGTCTATAAATGGGCAAGAGATTTGAACAGAACCTTCTCTGAGGATGACCAGATGAATGGCCAACAACACATGAAAAAATGCTCATCTTTAATCATCAGAAAAATGCAAATTAAAACCACTCTGAGATATCACCTAACCCCAGCAAGATTAGCCCACATCACAAAGTCCCAAAGCACCAGATGCTGGCGTGGATGTGGAGAAAGGAACACTTCTGCACTGCTGGTGGGATTGCAAACTAAAACAGCCTTTTTGGAGAGAAGTCTGAAGAATCCTCAAAGATCTAAAAGAATCCTCAAAGACCTAAAAGTAGACCTTCTGTTTGACCCTGCAATCCCATTACTAGGTATCTACCCAGAAGAGTAAAAATCATTTTACCACAAAGACATTTGCACTAGAATGTTTATTGTGACTCAATTCGTAACTGCCAAGTGATGGTAGTAATCTAAGTGGCCATCAACCCATGAATGGATTGACAAACTGTGGTATATGTATACCATGGAATACTATTCAGCCATTAAAAAAAATGGAGACTTCACATCTTTTACATTTACCTGGATGGAGTTGAAATACATTCTTCTTAGTAAAATATCACAAGAATGGAAAAATAAATATCCAGTTTACTCCATACTAATATGAAATCAATATGTAAACAATTACATGCTCATAAGAACAATGAAACACTAATATAGTCCAGTTCAGGAGTCTAGGGAAGCAGGAGGTGGGAGGGGGGAGGACATGAGGCAGGATCTCACCTAATAAGCACATTGTGAGGGTGTATAACACGCCCCCTGGGTAAGGGGCTCTTCTACAAATGGAACTTTACCCGGGAAGTGAGAACAATGTAACCTAAAAATTGTACCCTCATGGCTCAGTGCCCGTAGCTCAGTGAGTAGAGCACTAGCCACATACACTGAGGCTGGAGGGTTCGGGCCCATCCCCAGCCTGCTAAACAACAATGACAACTCTAACCAAAATATATCTGGGTATTGTGGCAGGCGTCTGTGTTCCCAGCTACTTGGAAGGCCAAGGCAAGAGAATCACTTAAGCCCAAGAGTTTGAGGTTGTTGTGAGCTGTGACACAATGGCACTCTACTGAGGGCAACATAGTGAGACTCTGTCTCCAAAAAAAAAATTGTACCCTCATATGAATTTGAAAAATTAAAAAAAAAAAACTAAAAAAATTAGAAAAAAAAGAAAAGATGTGGCATCAACCCAAGTGCCCATCAATTCTTTTTTTTTTTTTGCAGTTTTTAGCCAGGGCTGGGCTTGAACCCGCCACCTCTGGCATATGGGGCCAGGCCCATCAATTCTTGAGTGGGAGTGGATTAAGAAAATGTTGTATGTGTATACCATGGAGTACTATTTAGCCATTAAAAAGATGGATTAGGGCGGCGCCTTTGGCTCAGTCAGTAAGGCGCCAGCCCCATATACCAAGGGTGGCAGGTTCAAACCCAGCCCTGGCTGAACTGCAACCAAAAAATAGCTGGGCGTTGTGGCGGGTGTCTGTAGTCCCAGCTACTCGGGAAGCCGAGGCAAGAGAATCGCTTAAGCCCAGGAGTTGGAGGTTGCTGTGAGCTGTGTGATGCCATGGCACTCTACCGAGGGCCATAAAGTGAGACTGTCTCTACAAAAAAAAAAAAAAAGATGGATTAATACCTTGTCAACAAAAAAAAACTTAAAAGTTTTAAAGAAAAATTCATAGACTTATCTTCATTTAGAAGTTTTTAATTTATGTCTTTTCTTAGACTTGAAAAATTATTCTAAAGTAAGAACTCTTAGAAAGCACTTCAATTTCCATTGTAGTAGCTAAATTGAAAATTTCTCTACATGTGTAACACAATAAAAATGAGTGGATAACCAAAGAATTGTAAACTTCAAAATAAAAAAGCTATTTCCATACTAAATATCAATAGCTACATTGTATCAGTAATGTAATCAGTAAAAACTTACCTTGTATCTTTTGTGTCATCTTTATATCTTTTAAACATTTAATAATAGATTGATATTGAATTCTCACAACAACATTGTAAGGAAGACAAGACCAGGAGTAATATTTCTCTATTTTATAGATCAAAAAATAAAAGCTCCATAAATTAAAATGTCCAAATCCTGGCACTCTGGGAGGCTGAGGTAGGTGGATTGCTTGAGCTGAGGAGTTCGAGACCAGCCTGAGCAAGAGCGAGCCTCCATCTCTATTAAAATAGAAAAAAAAACTAGCTACTCAGGAGTCTGAGGCAAGAGGATTGCTTAATGCGAGAGTTTGAGGTTTCTGTGAGCTATGATGCCATGGTACTCAGGGCTATGGAGTAAGACTCTGTCTCAAAAATTAAATAAACGAAATAAAATAAACTGTCCAAAGCAGGGTAAGTAATAATGGTAGAGTTAGATTAAGACCCTTGGAGCAATCATCCTGTTGTTAGTTATATTCTAAATATGATATCCTAATATATTTGGGTTAATTTAGTGAAGTAAATTGAACTTAAATACTTGAATTGAAATTTTAAAATATTCATCTTAAAAATCTTTTCAATTTTTTTTTTTATAATCTAGACTATCAGAGTGTAACTCGTTTTCTAGACCTCATACCTCAGGATACTCTGGCAGTGGCTTCCTTTCGCTCCAGAGCATACACGCGAGCTGTCATGCACTTTGAATCATTTATTACAGAAAAGAAGCAAAATATTCAAGAACATCTTGGATTTTTACAGGTTTGCAATTAATATAATGCATTTAATAATGAAAATTAATACCAGTCTTTTGTGATTATGTTGTTCATTGTGTTGAGCATTTTATTGAGCATTCTATATTTATAAGTACCTTAAAAGCTTATAGATAAGTGGGGGAGAAACAAATCAATTTGGTATAACATCTTAAGTACAGTGACAGTGATGTAGATGTGTCCTGAGGGAGGACACATCTCATCCTCTATGTGCAGTGCAGTGGGAGTTGGGAGTGAGTGAACCAGGGGTCAGGAATGGCTTCTGAGATGGTATCATGAAGACTGAATGAGTGTTAGAGAGGCACAACATTCTAAGCCAGTGGTTCTCAACCTTCCTAATGCTGTGGCCCTTTAACACAGTTCCTGTGGGTTGCGACCCTTAGGTTGAGAACCTATTAAGCAGAGGCATCCCAGTGTAATTGAGAAAGAGCATGGTATATGCTAAAGAGTTTTGGAATGGCAAAGGAAAGGTTAAGTTGCTCAAGCTTCTTAGAGGATGTGAACTAGAGAAGTGTTATGGTCATCATAGCATTTTAGGTAATTGCCTGTGGCAATTGAGGAAGAGTTTGAAAGGGCTATCATTCAAGAAATTACTATTCTTGTTGTGAGAAGGGTGGGCCTGAATTTGGAGGTGGGTATGTGAGGGGATGCACCTGTTATACCAGGTATTAGTCTTGAGAATAGTGGTGAATTAATGGTTTAGGTGATGTTTTGACTTGGTAGGGAAGAAAAGAAAGGGCAGATGGGGATAATATAGTGAGATTAAATAGGAGATCAAGGGCCAGACATAGTGGTTCATGCCTGTAATCCTAGCACTCTGGGGGGCCAAGGTGGGTGGATTGCGTGAGCTCACTAGTTTGAGACCAGCCTGATCAAGAGCAAGACCCGTCTCTACTAAAAATAGAAAAGTGAGCCAGGTGTCAAGGTAGGCACTTATAATCCTAGCTACTTGGGAGGCTGAGGCAATAAGATTGCTTGAGCCCAGGAGTTTAGGTTGCTGTGTGCTATGACACCACAGCACTCCACCTAGGACCACAGGGTGAGACTCCGTTTCAACAACAACAACAAAATAGGAGATCCAGATTGGTGGGCTTTTCAGATCAAAAACTAAAGTGTGATTAAAGAACTGGAAAATTCGTAGCTTGTAGTCTTATGAAGAATATTAGCCATTTCCTGTCTTTGTATTCATCTATATCTAGCTTTGAGTCTCTGGCTAATTCCTTAGAAGAATGTTTGGCTCCCTTGACTTGACTTTCTCCCATTATGGTATTCTAACTTTGTAAAACTCCTGTCATGTAAGCAGCTGAATGTCACTAGAGAAAAACAAGACAGTGAGTTTTTGTAGTAAGCCTACTTCTTCACTTGTCAAGAAGACTATCTCTTACTTTCTCTGGTTCCCTGCTTCTAAGAACCTCATTCTCAATTGAGGATCTTTCGTCATCAATCGTCAGGAAAACATGAACCTGGTGTCTGCCAAATCTGCAAATGTGCACCATCTATACCACATTCCTTCTTCCCTTCTGTTATTCCTAAGGAAGGATTCCTTCCTGTCGAAATTCAGTCCTTCTACTTGTGTTCTTAAATCCAAGGGTTTAACTCCTTCAAATATTCCTTCTTTCTCTAGTATCATTAATTTTTCTTCTGAAGTGGAGTGTATAGAGCATACAAACATGCTTTAGTATCGCTTATCTTAATTTTTTATAATTCCCTTGATCTTAAATTCTTCAGGTGCTTGCCATCTCTGTTTCACAGCCAGTTTTTGAAAGAAATGCCTATCTTCTCTGTACTGTATTTGTGTCTTTATTCTTCATTCACTTTTGCCCATTTCTACAAGATTTCTCTTTCTTTCTTTTTTTTTTTTGAGACAGAGTCTCACTATGTTGCCCTCAGTTGAGTGCTATGGTGTCATAGTTCACAGCAACCTCAAACTCTTGATTTTAAGTGATTCTCTTGCCTCAGCCTCCCAAGTAGCTAGGACTACAGGCGCCCACCACAGTGCCAGCTATTTGTTGTGGTTTTTGTTGCCATTGTTGTTCAGCAGGCCTGGGCTGGGTTCAAACCACCAACCTTGGTGCAGGTGGCTGGTGTCCCACCCACTGAGCTGGGCACGGCCAAGACTTCTTTTTCTCTTCTGTTCTCTTGATTATATTCTTGCTAAGAAAATTTGGCCTCCCTGTCAAATCTCCATGAATGTTTCCCAGTCCTAATTGTTTTTTTTTTTTTTTTTTTGAGACAGAATCTCACTTTGTTGTTGTGACTAGAGTGCTATGGCATCATAGCTCACAGCAACCTCAAACTCTTGGGCTCAAGTGATCCTTTTGCCTCAGTTTTTCATTTTTAGTAGAGACAGGGTCTCTTGCTCAGGCTGGTCTTGAATTCGTGAGCTCAGGTGATCCACCCCCCTGGGCCTCCCAGAGTGCTAGGATTATAGGCATGAACCAGTGTACCCAGTCTAGTCCTGATTTTTTTAAGTGCACAGTATCATTTGACCACTCCTTTCTTATTAGTTGCTTTTCTCTCACAGTTTCTGGGATATTTTATTTCCCAGGTTTCTTACAACTTCTCTTGTTTCTCCTCTCTTCATTTACTAGCTCTTCCTCATCAATAATTGTAAAAGCTCAAGTCTGTTCTCTCTGTCTTCTTTTTTTCCTATTTATTTCCTATATCATCTTATCCTTTCCCCTATCTTTAAAGACTGTCTTTGTGCTAATTGTGTCCCAAGCTTGAGTATCTCCTATGAACTCAGATTGATGTCTTGGGTTTCTCAAAGGCATCTGAATAGTAATATATAAAAAATTCATTTAAATGTTTAAAACCTTTTAAATGCAGTAAGATACTTATAAACTGTACTCAACAGAATCTATTATCAATTGGATTCAAAGAGAGTTTCAGGACCTTGAGTTTCTTTACAACCATCATGGTCACTAACAGTTGCTGATGCAGATTTGTATATAAGTGGAGTAAGAATGTTGAGGTAATAGAATGCCTGGAAATAAGTTTATAATTTTACCATGTCTCTATCTTGAAATAAGTACTTTATTGTTATTCTGAGGCAGAATTTCTCATATGCTCTTTTTATATGAAGTGGTGATTTGATAGTTTTATTTCCAGTTGTGCTTTTCCTCTCATTTGATTATTTTTTAATCATTGAACAAAGAAACTGTATGCTGCTATGCATGAACCAGATGGAGTAGCTGGAGTAAGTACGATTCGAAAAGCAGAACCATCTCTAAAAGAACAGATCCTTGAACATGAAAGCATTGGTTTGCTGAGGGATGCCACTGCCTGTTATGACAGAGCTATTCAGCTAGAACCAGACCAGGTAAGATAATAATTGAAAGACAGCATAATGAAAAAAGCCCTGAATAAGAATTCTGGAGATCTTTGTTTCAATACTGTCTTTATCAGTGTCTCAGTGTGTCTGGAAAATATTTTACCCTCTTTGAGTTTGTGTTTCCTGACACATAAAGTTAGAGACTTTTGCTAGATGTCAAAAATCCCTTCCAATGCCAAATTTCTATGATTTTAGATATCCCCCCAAATGAATGAGATTTATTGTAGACTATATTTTTAATAAAATGTACGTTTAGTACACTTACCTCTAAAATTTATATAATTTTAGTGTGCTATTTAAAGTATAAGCCACACATTAGTTTTTAGTAATAGTGATTCCCTGTAGCCTGAGAAACATTTTCTTTTTCTTTCCTTTTCTGTTTTTTTTTGTTTGTTTGTTTGTTTTCTTTTGAGACAGCGTCTCACTTTAGTCACCTTGAGCTCAGCCTATCCACCCGCCTTGGCCTCCCAGAGGGCTAGTACTATAGGCCTGAGCCACCATGCCCAGCAGGAAACTTTATTTCACACTCCCACTCCACTCACTCACTCACATGCGAGTATCTGAAATGGTCACTGAGCTACCATTACTAATGGGAGTAAGTTGTCTGTGGGGCAAGAAAACGGTTTTGAATCACGGATTTATAACCTTGCCTTTGATTCTCTCCAATTGTGGGTGTTTCGTTTGTCATATTTGACATGTTTAGTTTCTCAGGAGATCAATGCATAAGCCCTTTATTTTCATAATCTTTTTTTTTTTGTTTGTTTGTTTTTGAGACAAAGTCTCTCTTGATGCCCTTAGTAGAGTATTGTGACGTCATAGCTCAGAGCAACCTCAAACTTAAGCTCAAGTAATTCTCTTGCCTTAACCTCCCAAGTAGCTGGGACTACACGTGCATGCCGCAATATACATTTTATTTTATTTTGTTTATTTTATTTTTTGGAGATTTTTTGGAGATTAATTTTTAAGAATATTGCATATTGCATATTTTTTGGAGACAGAGTGTCGCTTTGTCACCCTTGGTAGAGTCCCATGGCGTCATAGCTCACAGTAACCTCAAACTCCTAGGCTCAAGCTGTTCTCTTGCCTGAGTCTCCCAAGTAGCGGACTGTCAGTGCCCTGCTATTTTTAAAGACGGAGTCTCACTCTTGCTCAGTAACACATTACTATGTTAAATATTTTTAAATTTTGAGATGGAGTCTGGAGCCCGTGAGGTCAGGCAGTCGACCTTTCTTGGCCTCCCAGAGTGCTAGGATTACAGATGAGAGTCATTGCACCTGGCCATAATCTTGTTTTTAATTTTAAAGAGTATTGGAACAGACACACTTGAATCATACCTTGGAGGCCAAGGCAGGAAGATTGTTTGAGGCCTAGGGTTTGAGGCCAGCTGAGGCAATACATCAAGAGCTCTTCTCTACAAAACATGAAAAATTATCCAGGCATAGAGGTGCATGTCTATAGTCCTAGTTACTCTGAAGCCTAAGTTGGGAGGATCACTTAAACCCAGAAGTTTGAGGCTGCAGTGAGCTGTGATCACTCCATAGGGCTCCAGCTGGGGTGACAGAGTGAGACTTTATCTCTAAAACAAAACAAAGAAGAATATTGCATAAATTGCTGTTGTATAATTGCATTTAACTGTTTAGTTATGAAACCCCAAAATCTATATTAATAACATTGGGACCTTTGAGTTTTAGTATTTATGTGAGGAATATGTACATATGACAGTTTTTAAATAAAATATTAAAGATATATTGGCTTGGCATCTGTAGCACAGTGGTTACGGTGCCAGCCACATACACCAAGGCTGGCAGGTTCGAATCCAGCCCGGGCCAGCTAAAATAACAATGACAACTGCAACAAAAAATAGCCGGGTATTGTGGTGGGTACCTGTAGTCCCAGCTACTTGGGAGGCTTAGGCAAGAGAATCACTTTAGCCCGAGAGTTTGAGGTTGCTGTGAGCTGTGACACCACAGCATTCTACCCAGGATGATAGCTTGAGACTCTGTCTCAAAAAAAAAAAAAAATTAAAGATATTGGATAATTTTTTAGTCATTACTTTTATATTTGATCTGAACCGAAAAGGAGACCGAATCTGAAAAAATATAATAAATTCAATCTGAGATTTTTTTAGGTTGTCTTCATTTATTTTTATTGTTTTAAATGTGTTGGGACCTTGATAGGGGATTCTGCCTTTCTTAATTTAAATTAAGAAAGGTAAGCACAGTTAGATAAATAGTGTTTTTAAAAGAATACTAGTTAAAGTGTTTTTGGTTCCCAAGATATATTTGAAGTAATAATTACTATGTTAAATTTATGTTTAAATTTCTAGATCATTCATTATCATGGTGTAGTGAAGTCCATGTTAGGTCTTGGTCAACTGTCTACTGTAATCACTCAGGTGAATGGAGTGCATGCTAACAGGTAATATTTATGTAAAAATGATTTTCTTTTATTCTATCTGAATTGGGAATTTTTAATTAATGAATTGGGTGACTTAATGTACACAAAATCAATGAAGTGTTTTTATGTATTTTCATGATGTTGGAGATAAGCACCAAAAGAAAGGTCTTTGGTTTTTTCACTAGTCAATCTACCACTTAACAGCTTATCTTTTGTCCAAAGAGTCACTCTTAAATTATGTTTCCTTTAAGATAGGAACCTTCCAGAACCCACTTGCTATTGGTGCAGCATATGGATATTTCTTTGGCTTCAGAGGACATCTATGTTCTACTTAGTATCAGTACCACTCATTGCCTATGCTGGAGGTCGGGGAGGGAACTTTGCAATTTATTTGTGGAATACCACTATAGACTGTGTGGGCTGATTTTACCCAAATGGGTAGATAAATATGAAAGCAGTATTTCCTAAAGAAAATGGATTTATGGGCGCAGCCCGTGGCTCACGGAGTAAGGCGCAGGCCCCTGTTATACCGTGGGTGTTGGTTCAAGCCCGGCACCCGCCAGAACTGGAAAACAAACAAACAAACAAAAAAAAAAGAAAAAGAAAATGGATTTATTATGGCAAAACAAATTATACAAAAAATAATACATATGTATGGCAAAGATTAAGTGTAATTGGTTCTTCCACTTTGGAGATTAATTGTAGAGGTTTGTTCTGCTCAAGTTCCAAAACTGTGATTCGTAAAGAGTACTATCTATGATGTCTGAGAGTAGGGAAGTTCACTGCTAGTCATATGGTCCCGGTAGTAAAATTTATGAAATGACAGGGTAACTTTGAAGAATAGAGAAAGGATTATTATATATATTTATATATACACACACACATATTACGTATATATATATATTTTTAGTACTTCACCATTTATAGATCTTTCACATACATTCTCCTTTGACCCTCACAACAACCCTGTGAGGCAGGCAGCACAGATATTCTTCTCATTTAACAGATGAGGAAGGTGAATCTCAAAGCAGTGAACTGATATGCCTAAGGCTGTACAGTTAGTGAATAATCTGTATTGTCATCAGTCTTTGGCCTAAAAATTCAGCACCCAACATCTCTTCATTACTTGGTCTATCTACTCCACAGGGATAACGAAGATAAAATGAATTCAAGTCTAGAAAAATACTTTGAGGGAAAAAAGCACTACATAATTATACCCACAGAGTATAATTTTCCACAATTTATGGCTCATTCCCCTTCTAATCCCAGCTTGTACATGAACCCAGAAAATGTGGTGTCAGAGTCCAGACTGGCACACACACAGGTATCTAAGGCAAAGTGGTAGCAAAGACGAGTTATTTGTTCTGCATTATATAAACAAAAGCAGAAGATTCATGGTAACCCATACAAAAGCATCTTATGTCACACAGATCTCCCCAAATGCCTAAAGGGAATATAAACAACAGTGTCATCTTCATTTAAAAAAATGACTATACCTGTGTTCCTATCCTGAACTACACCAAGCAACAGCTCCATGATAAATTTGCTTGGTTAAAATACATCCAGAACAATCATTCCTTAATCAGACTATTAAACAGAATGTCTTTTTTTTTATTTCCTAGAGACAGAGTCTCAAATTTGTCACCCTCTGTAGAGTGCTGTGACATCACAGCTCACAGCAACCTCCAACTCCTGAGTTTAGGTGATTCTCTTGCCTCAGCCTCCCAAGTAGCTGGGACTACAGGCTCCTGCCACAACGCCTGGCTACTTTTTTGTTGCAATTTGGCCAGGGCTGGGTTTGAACCCATTACCCTCACCATATGGGGCCGGCCCCTACCCACTGAGCCACAGGCACCACCCCTAAACAGAATGTCTTTTAAGGTAATGAATTAGATGTCTGTGTTTACATTTTTTTTCAGCATTACTTTGGATTCTCCTGCTTTAAGACTCAAAGAAAGTTGAGTTTTTTGTTTTTTTTGTCTTTTTATTGTTGGGGATTCATTGAGGGTACAATAAGCCAGGTTACACTGATTGCAATTGTTAGGCAAAGTCCCTCTTGCAATCATGTCTTGCCCCCAAAAAGCGTGACACACACCAAGGCCCCACCCCCCTCCCTCCGTCCCTCTTTCTGCTTTTCCTCCCCCCACATAACCTTAATTGTCATTAATTGTCCTCATATCAAAATTGAGTACATAGGATTCATGCTTCTCCATTCTTATGATGCTTTACTAAGAATAATGTCTTCCACTTCCATCCAGGTTAATATGAAGGATGTAAAGTCTTCATTTTTTTTAATAGCTGAATAGTATTCCATGGTATACATATACCACAGCTTGTTAATCCATTCCTGGGTTGGTGGGCATTTAGGCTGTTTCCACATTTTGGCAATTGTAAATTGAGCTGCAATAAACAGTCTAGTACAAGTGTCCTTATTTTTTTCCTTCTGGGTAGATGCCCAGTAATGGGATTGCAGGATCAAATGGGAGGTCTAGCTTGAGTGCTTTGAGGTTTCTCCATACTTCCTTCCAGAACGGTTGTACTAGTTTGCAGTCCCACCAGCAGTGAAAAGTGTTCCCTTCTCTCCACATCCACACCAGCATCTGCAGTTTTGAGATTTTGAGATGTGGGCCATTCTCACTGGGGTTAGATGATATCTCAGGGTTGTTTTGATTTGCATTTCTCTAATACATAGAGTGATGAACATTTTTTCATATGTTTGTTAGCCATTCGTCTGTCATCTTTACAGAAGGTTCTATTCATGTCTCTTGCCCATTGATATATGGGATTGTTGGCTTTTTTCATGTGGATTAATTTGAGTTCTCTATAGATCCTAGTTATCAAGCTTTTGTCTGATTGAAAATATGCAAATATCCTTTCCCATTGTGTAGGTTGTCTCTTTGCTTTGGTTATTGTCTCCTTAGCTGTACAGAAGCTTTTCAGTTTAATGAAGTCCCATTTGTTTATTTTTGTTGTTGTTGCAATTGCCATGGCAGTCTTCTTCATGAAGTCTTTCCCCAGGCCAATATCTTCCAGTGTTTTTCCTATGCTTTCTTTGAGGATTTTTATTTTTTCATGCCTTAAATTTAAGTCCTTTATCCATCTTGAATCAATTTCGTGAGTGGGGAAAGGTGTGGGTTCAGTTTCAGTCTTTTACATGTAGACATCCAGTTCTCCCAACACTATTTATTGAATAGGGAGTCTTTCCCCCAACGTATGTTCTTGTTTGGTTTATCGAAGATTATGTGGTTGTAAGATGTTAGTTTCATTTCTTGGTTTTCAATTCGATTCCAAGTGTCTGTGTCTATTTTTGTGCCAGTACCATGCTGTCTTTACCACTATGGCTTTGTAGTACAGACTAAAATCTGGTATGCTGATGCCCCCAGCTTTATTTTTATTACTAAGAACTGCTTTAGCTATAGGGGGTTTTATCTGGTTCCATACAAAACGCAGAATCATTTTTTCCAAATCTTGAAAGTAAGATGTTGGTATTTTGATAGGAAATGGCATTGAATAGGTAGATTGCTTTGGGAAGTATAGACATCTTAACAATGTTGATTCTTCCCATCCATGAGCATGGTATGTTCTTCCATTTGTTAATGTCCTCTGCTATTTCCTTTCTAAGGATTTCATAATTTTCTTTATAGACGTCCTTCACCTCCTTCGTTAGGTATATTTCTAGGTATTTCATTTTCTTTGAAACTATGGTGAAGGGAGTTGTGTCCTTAATTAGCTTCTCATCTTGACTGTTACTGGCGAATACAAAGGCTACTGACTTGTGGACATTGATTTTATATTCTGAAACACTACTGTATTTTTTGATGACTACTAGGAGTCTTGTGGTTGAGTCTTTGGGGTTTTCTAAGTATAAGATCATGTCAGCAAAGAGGGAGAGTTTGACCTCCTCTGCTCCCATTTGGATTCCCTTTATTTCCTTGTCTTGCCTAATTGTATTGGCTAAAACTTCCAGCACTATGTTGAATAGTAAAGGTGACAGAAGACAACCTTGTCTGGTTCCAGTTCTAAGAGGAAAAGCTTTCAGTTTTACTCCATTCAGTAAAATATTGGCTGTGGGTTTGTCATAGATAGCTTCAATCCGTTTTAGAAATGTGCCACCTATGCCTATACTCTTCAGTGTTCTAATTAGAACAGGATGCTGGATTTTATCAAATGCTTTTTCTGCATCTATTGAGAGGATCATGTGATCTTTATTTTTGCCTCTGTTAATATGGTGGATAACATTTATGGACTTGTGTATGTTAAACCAGCCTTGCATCCCTGGGATGAAGCCTACTTGATCATGATGAATGACTTTTTTTTTTTTTTTTTTTGTAGAGACAGAGTCTCACTGTACCGACCTCGGGTACAGTGCCGTGGCATCACATGGCTCACAGCAACCTCTACCTCTTGGGCTTACGCGATTCTCTTGCCTCAGCCTCCCGAGCAGCTGGGACTACAGGCGCCCGCCACAACGCCCGGCTATTTTTTTGTTGCAGTTTGGCCGGGGCTGGGTTTGAACCCGCCACCCTCGGCATATGGGGCAGGCACCCTACTCACTGAGCCACAGGCGCCTCCCGATGAATGACTTTTTTGATGATAAGCTGTAATCTATTGGCTAGGATTTTGTTGAGAATTTTTGCATCTATATTCATGAGTGAGATTGGTCTGAAATTCTCCTTTTTGGTTGGGTCTTCCTGGTTCTGGTATCAGGGTGATGTTTGCTTCATAGAATGTGTTGGGGAAGATTCCTTCTTCCTCAGTTTTTTGGAATAATGTCTGCAGTACAGGAATAAGCTCTTCCTTGAAGGTTTGATAGAATTCTGGTGTGGAGCCATCTGGACCAGGGCATTTTTTGGTTGGAAGCTTTTTTATTGTTTCTTTAATCTCAGTGCTTGAAATTGGTCTGTTCAGGAGCTCTATTTTTTCCAGGCTAAATCTAGGGAGAGTGTGTGATTCCAAATATTGATCCATTTCCTTCACATTGTCACATTTCTGGGCATAGAGTTTCTGGTAGTATTCAGAGATGATGTCTTGTATCTCTGTGGGATCAGTTGTTATTTCCCCTTTATCATTTCTGATTGAGATTACTAGAGATTTTACTTTTCTATTTCTTGTTAGTCTGGCCAATGGTTTATCTATTTTATTTATTTTTTCAAAAAACCAACTCCTTGATTCATTTTCTGAATGATTCTTTTGTTTTCAATTTCATTGATCTCTGATTTGATTTTGGATATTTCTTTTCTTCTACTGAGTTTAGGCTTAGATTGTTCTTCTTTTTCCAATTCCATAAGATGGCTTGTGAGATTGTTGATGTGCTCTCTTTCTGTTTTTCGAATGTAGGCATCTAAAGCGATGAATTTTCCTCTCAAAACTGCTTTTGCAGTATCCTACAGGTTTTGGTAGCTTGTGTCTTCTTTGTTGTTATGCTCAAGGAAATTGATGATTTCCTGTTTTATTTCTTCCTTCACCCATCTGTTATTCAACAGAAGATTGTTTAATTTCCATGCCTTTGTGTGGGGTCGAGCGTTTTTGTTAGAGTTGAGTTCCACCTTTAGTGCCTTATGGTCTGAGAAGATACAAGGTAAAATTTCAATTTTTTTGATTGTGTTGATATTTGTTTTGTGTCCCAGGATATGATCAATTTTGGAGAATGTTCCATGGGGTGATGAGAAGAATATATATTCTTTATCTTTGGGATGGAGTGTTCTATATGCGTCTATCAAGCACAGTCTCATTTCAATCTCTTATATCTTTGTTTAATTTCTGTTTAGAGGATCTGTCCAGCTCTGTAAGAGGAGTGTAAAAGTCCCCTGTTATTATGCTATTATCAGATATCATATTGCTCAGACTGTGGAAGGTCTTTTTCAAGAATCTGGGACCATTTAAATTGGGTGCATAGGTATTTAGAATTGAAATGTCTTCTTGTTGTATTTTTCCCTTGACCAATATAAAGTGACCATCTTTGTCTTTTTTGACTTTAGTTGCTTTAAATCCACATGTATCTGAAAATAAGGTTGCACTCCTCTTTTCTTCTGAATTCCATTTTCCTGAAAAATTGTCTTCCAACTCTTGACTCGCAGTTTTAATTTGTCTTTTGAAGCCAGGTGTGTTTCTTGCAGACAGCAGATGGATGGCTTGTGTTTTTTAATCCAGTCAGCCAATCTATGTCTCTTCAGTGGGGAATTCAAGCCATTAACATTTATTGAGATAATTGATAAGTGTGGTAGTATTCTATTCGTCTTATTTTGTGAGAGTCCATTGCTTAGTTTTGTCTTTTGCATTAGTGTGGAGATTATGTTCTGTCCTTTAATTTCTGAGTTCTTACTTTGCTGCTGATCCATTGTGATGGTTAGTGTGTAGAACAGGTTGAAGTATTTCCTGTAGAGCTGGTCTTGTTGTGGCAAATTTCCTCAATGTTTGTATATCCGTAAATGATTTTATTTCTCCGTCAATTTTAAAGCTTAGCTTAGCAGGGTACAGAATTCTGGGCTGGAAATTGTTCTGTTTAAGTAGATTAAAGGTAGATGACCATTTTCTTCTTGCTTGGAAAGTTTCATTAGAGAAGTCTGCGGTCACTCTGCTGGATTTCCCCCTGTAGGTCAATTAGCGCTTATTCCTGGCAGCTTGCAGAATCTTTTCTTTTGTCTTGACTTTGGACAGGTTCATCACAATGTGTCTTGGAGAAGCTCGGTTAGAGTTGAGGCGACCTGGGGTCTGATATCCCTCTGAAAGCAGTGTGTCAGAATCTTTGGTGATATTTGGGAAATTTTCTTTTATAATATTCTCTAGTATGGCTTCCATTCCTCTGGGGCATTCTTCTTCCCCTTCTGGGATTCCTGTAACTCGTATGTTGGAACGCTTCATAAAGTCCCATAATTCTGACAGTGAACGTTCTGCTTTCTCTCTCTTCTTTTCTGCCTCTTTTACTATCTGAGTTATCTCAAGGACTTTGTCTTCTACCTCTGAAATTCTTTCTTCTGCATGGTCTAACCTGTTGCTGATACTTTCCATTGCATCTTTAAGTTCCCTAATTGACTGTTTCAGTTCCTTCAGCTCTGCTGTATCCTTTCTATATTCTTCATATCGTTCATCTCTTATTTGATTCTGTTTTTGGATTTTCTTTTGGTCATTTTCCATTTTATTAGCAGTTTCCTTTATTGTTTCCATAATTTCTTTCAGTGTTTTCATCATGTGTATTCTAAATTTCCTTTCTGTCATTCCTAACATTTCTTTATTGGTGGAATCCTCTGCAGTAGCTGCCTCATGGTCCCTTGGCGGGGTTGTTCTGGACTGGTTCTTCATGTTGCCTGGAGTTTTCTGCTGATTCTTCCTCGTGAGTGATTTCTTTTATCTGTTTCCTTGCGCTAATTTTCCTTTCACTTCCTCTTGCTCTTTAAGTTCTTGTGCCTGTGGACTAAGGTTTTGATGAGTCCTTTTGGTACAGGACCAGAAGGATGAGAAGGTTGAAGAGCAAGACAGGAATGAAAGAAAGGAGGAATGAGTGAAAAGAAAAAAAAGATAGAGAAAGGAGAGGCGGTGGGTAAAAGGAATATTGACAAAAGGAAGAGAGGCACAGAAAGAGGGAGACAGAGCAATATAGGTATGCAGTAGGGTACTTTGACACAACCTTAAAAAACCCCCACCTTCTGGTGGTGCCCAGTTGGGTGGTTCCCTTGAGGTCACCAGCTCTTTGCTAATCTGGTCAGACACAGTACTCCACCTCCACCAAGTAGAGAGGAAAGACAAAAATGCTATAAATCAAACCAAAATAAGCAAACAGAAAACTTTACAGGATAAAATTGGGTGAAAACCAAAGAATAGTGGTAGAAACACTAGCAAAAGTGAAGTTCTAGTCATTGAAAAAGGCAGCAATGGGAAATTATAATTACACTAGAAAAATTGAGAAAGAAAGAAAAATCTGTACAGAAAAGGTTGAAATTAAAAAACAAAACAACATCAAAATAAACAGAAAAACAACCAAACCAGTAAAACAGGAAAAAAAAACACAACCAAAAACAAAGCATTATGTATATGTTGTTGAATATTGTCTGGGCAACACGTGGTCTTCTAGGGTATGAGCGTTAATAACAATGCTGATACGATTGGAGGCTGCAGATTTCTCCAACCCCAGCAGGTTGACACCCTAAATCTCTCTTCAGCCCTCTTAAAAGGCACTTTGAACTTGTAAACTCGCTGAGTAGAAGCTTTCCCAGGAAAGTGCTTGTCGCTGGAATCACTGCTGAAGTGGCTATCTACTTACCCAGTGTGCCAAAACTGGTCTCACTCTCCCTGAGCGTTAGGGCTGTAAGGTGGCTCAGACCCCACCCTTAGGCTACTCAGCTGCTGGGTTACCAGCTCCCGCCTGATTCTTGCTCTGTGACCCTGAGGGCGGAGGTTGCCAGGGCAGATCACTCACAATGGCTCCCTGTGGCCCACAGCAAACACTATTAGCTCTGTCTGGCTCAGCAGCTCAGACTGGGGCCCTAGACATCGGCCAAAGTTCTCTGCACTCCCACCCAGGTTCTCCCCAAGGCAGTTCAGCTGAGTGCCAAGTCCAAAGACACCAAAACAGTTCACAGGTAAGGCCTTTCTGGTTTGCAGTCTCGCTGCTACTGTACTTACAGTTGCTGGCGTGTTTAAACCGATTGAACACACGCGACCACTTGCCGGTTTTCCACTGTTTTTAGTCCTCTTCTTGGGGTCCAAAAGTCTCTCGCTGACTCCCTGTATCCTCACAAGGACGATTATAGGCAGATCCCACCAGCCAGAGATGCCTGGAGTCTGTCTCCCCAGACTCACAGTGCCAGATGCAAGGAAGCTGTTACTCGGCCGCCATCTTGCTCCAAAGAGAAAGTTGAGTTTTTATTGGTGATTCTAAGTATATGTGTTGATAACAAAGCGTGATAGGTGAATTTAACATATTAAAGGAGTTCTATAGCATCTTTTCAGAAAACATATACCATACAAACTACTCAAGTTATACAAAACCGGGTGTCACCTGTGTCTCAAAGGAGTAGGGTGTTGGCCCCATATGCTGGAGGTGGCAAGTTCAAACCCAGCCCCCCCAACCCCCAAAAATACTGCAAGTTATACAAAACCATTTTTTGGTGTCTTTTCAACAGAGGAGAATCCTATTCAGCATGCTTCTCCTCCTGAGGTGGTTCATACTGAGCAAGCTTTGCTTTCAGTTTTTTATTTTCTTCTACTATAGCTTCATATTTCTCTTTCATTTCTGCCAATTCTAGGCGAAGCAGCTCTACTTCTGGATTTTCTGGGGTAGCAGCTCCTAAGTAATGCTTTAAAAAATCCAAAGCATTATTAGGTTTCTCTGGTTCTTCATATAAGGCTACCAACACTTTGGTCAGCATTTCCAGCACCCCATACTTCTCCAAGTATCTCCGGAACTGCTCACGCTTTGAGTTGTGTGGCGTTGTAATGGGCCATAGTGACAGCGGCAGGAGCATAGCTGGCACCCCAGACCGTGGCTGGTGGGCTCAAAGCCAAAAATTATTATATGGTATAGATATGTTTCTCCAGACTAGTGGAGCGATCTTATGAATAAATGGATTACAGGAATTTGGGAAATTTTGTCATGCGTGGCTCAAGTTGGGATATCAAGTTTTCTAATGACATAGACAGCATGGTTAGACTCCTCTTGTTTTTTCTTTGGGTCTGGGTCGCATACAGCCTCCTGATCATTCAGTTGTGAAAAGGCACATGTCCGCATTTGAGGAAGGGGATGTATCACAGAGAAACAAATGATTAATTGAGGAGACATGCTTTTCTTGGGGAGTGTTTCTTGGGAGTCTGTGTATGCAAAGTGGGCCCCTAAATGCCAAAGGAGCTGACAAATAAAAGAACAAGGCAGACAAATCCAGTTTGTCAGTGAAGGGTAGTTTACTGGGGAACTTAGAGATGGAAGCATGATACTGGTGGCAGCAAGGCAGGTAGATCTCTGCACTATTATTCCTCAGACCCAGGGCTTATATACTATAGGGAAAAGGAGTATATGTTCCTTAGATAATTAAAGGCAACCTTCTAGAACAGGCAAGATTACTGTATGAGTCATAGGCTAACATCAAGGTAACATCAAGGTTGCTTTGATCTAAAGGCAGGATTCATAGTGAGCACATAACGTTTGTAACACTAAGGACAGTAGATAAAGTAAGAATCAGGAGGCACTCTTGGGATTAGAATTAATCAGAAGTCAACATGGCATATTAGTATCCAAGATGGAGTCTCTTTTGTCTCCACAGGGAGAATATCTATTTGCATTTAAATAATGGCTTTCTGGCTCAGCGCTAGTAGCACAGTGGTTATGGAGTCAGCCACATATACCAAGGGTGGCGGGTTCGAATTCCACCGAAGCCAGCTGAACAATAACAACTGTAACAAAAAATAGCTGGCAATGTGGCAGGCTCCTGTAGTTCCAGCTACTTGGGAGACTAAGGCAAGAGAATGGCTTAAGCCCAAAAGTTTGAGGTTGCTGTGATGCCATGGCAGTCTACCAAGGGTGACATAGTGAGACTCTGTCGCAAAAAAAAGAAACAGAATAGCTTTCTAAAATTACTGACTTTACCTGCCCTATATGCCATTCTTTTTAATGTATCCATTTATGTGGGAAAATTCTCACAGCATGATTCTCATGGCCATTTGGTACTTTTTGGTATAAGGCTGGGTATGACACAAACTCTCTGGATAGCAAATACTGCTAATTCTATTCAGATTTTTATCCTGAAATTTTTATATTTTGGTGTCTGATGGTATGTTTGTAAAATTTCAAAGCTGGACTTTTGAAAACTAGATTTCCGTTGTGTTTCTTTTGGCCTTAATTTGTTTTGGTGGTGTACATATTTAGAAATTGGAGCATATTGCGCCAATATTTTCGCTGTTTTTTTTAGACTTTTTAAGAAATAAAAATTGATTAGGTCATTTATTATATTTGTTTTGTTTTGTTTTTGAGACAGTCTTACTTTTGTTGCCCCTAGTAGAGTACCATGGTGTTATAGCTCAGAAGAACCTCAAACTCTCAGGCTCAAGCCATTCTCTTGCCTCAACCTCCCAAGTAGCTGGGACTACAGGTGCCCGCAATAACACCCGGCTGTTTTTTTTAGAGATGGGGTCTTGCTCTGGCTTAGGCTTCTGTTGAACCTATGAATTCAGGCAATCCACCTACCTCAGCCTTCCAGAGTTCTAGGATTACAGGTGTGAGCCACTGCGCCCAACCTTTTTTTCTTTTTCTTGACATCAGCCTAGTCATAGTTCACTGTAACCTTGGCTCAAGTGATGTTCCACCTTAGCCTCCCAAGTGGGTGGGGCTACAGTCACTAAACACCATGCCAGTTAATTTTTTAATTTTAATTTTTATTTTTGGGGGGTTTCTTTTTGCAGTTTTTGGCTGGGGCCAGGTTTGAACCTGCTACCCCCGACAGGTGGGGCCAGTGCCCTATTCTTTGAGCCACAGGTGCTGCCCAATTTTTTTTTTTTTTTTTTTTTGTTAAGTCAGAGTTTCACTTTGTCACCCTGGGTAGAGTGCTGTGACGTCATAGCTCACAGCAGCCTCAAACTTTTAGGCTCACATGATTCTCTTGCCTCAGCCTCCTGAGTAGCTAGAACTACAAGCTCCCGCCATAGTACCTTGCTATTTGTAGAGGCAGGGTCTTGTTCTTGCTCAGTCTGGTCTTGAACCTGTGAGCTCAAGCAATCCACCTGCCTTTGCTTCCCAGAGTGCTAGGATTACAGGAGAGAGCCAC
Source organism: Nycticebus coucang (assembly GCF_027406575.1). Taxonomy (NCBI): domain Eukaryota; kingdom Metazoa; phylum Chordata; class Mammalia; order Primates; family Lorisidae; genus Nycticebus; species Nycticebus coucang. Next base: position 109,325,695 of record NC_069787.1, on the reverse strand, counting down.
CATGCCCAGACATGCCAGTTAAATTTTAATTTTTTTCGTAGAGACAGAGGCTCTGTGTATTGCCTGGGCTAGTCTTGAACTCCTTTTAGGGATGTCCATCCTGCAGCCTACAGTCCACATGCTGAGTATTTGAGAACTGTTTTGCTTATTTGTAGAGTTGGATATCAAGAAAAGTATGCATGGATCTTGTGTGTGTGTGTGTGTGTGTGTGTGTGTGTGTGTGTGTAGTTAGTGTGTGGCCCAAGACAACTCTTATTCTCCCAGTTTTGCAGCAGAGAAGAAAAATGGTTGGATACCCTTGGCTCCCAATGTGCTGGAATTACAGGCATGAGCCACTATGTCTGACCCACTTCATATATTTTTGCTACGTAGAGAGCAAGGGGTGCTTTTGAGGATAATGGTCCCGGTCTCTCTCAGTCTGTTATGTTATTTATAATGTGAGTACACAGGGTGGCTCTAAAGTTCGTGTGTAATTTAAAATAGTTGTCCATTTTATGTTGCACACAAACTTTATGGCCACCCTATATATGTGCTGTATGTGTGTTATTATATAATTAAATGAAAAACTATGCCTTGCCCAGGGTCTAACATACAGCAGGTATTCAAACAGTATGATTAATAAAGAAGAAACATGAAGGAAAATCTCCCTGTTTCTGTGCAGCAATGATCCCAAATATCATTGGACATCTTAGGTGTCACCTAAGTAGAATGCTTAAAAAAAGTGATTAGCCTATATCATACTGATTTTATAAACTGAAACTTTAACTGAGAATAGTTTAAGAATAGTTACATATTTCAGGTAGCTAGTTTTATGTACTTTCTTATGCTATTGACACATCCTTTGTACCTTTCTTATGCCCTTGATATTGAGTATCCTACATACCCCTCACCTGTCAATGACCCATACCATTAGTCCCTATATTTTTGTCTTAAGTATAATTCAAAAATCCTAAGTTACTAAAATTGTCTACCTCTGAATTTTTGTGTTTGATTGGTTCTTTCTCTTCTTTGCTCTTTGTTCAAGTTCATCATGCAGCTAACTTTATCACATAATGGGCTTTGTTATTATCCAGGAATTAACTCTGCTGTAATATATGGCACAATTTAATTTGTTGAAGATTTTTTAATGGCTCTACCAGATGTAATTATTAAGAAAACATTGTTGAGGAATGGAAAGATTAAAATTTTCTAGGTTTGGCTCAGCGCCTATAGCTCAAGTGACTAAGGTGCCAGCCACATACACCAGAGCTGGCGGGTTTGAATCCAGCCCAGGCCTGCCAAACAACAATGACAGTTACAACCAAAAAATAGCTGGGCATTGTGGCAGGCGCCTGTAGTCCCAGCTATTTGGGAGTTTGAGGCAAGAGAATCACTTTAGCCCAGGAGTTTGAGGTTGCTGTGAGCTGTGATGCCATGGCACTCTACCCAGGGCGACAGCTTGAGGCTCTGTCTCAAAGAAAAGAAAAGAAAAAGAAAATTTCTAAGTTATTCCTGATAAAAAATTTTTTATCTAAGTGTAAATATAATACAAATATAATAAGTAGAGCAATAAATAAATACAATAAATAATGAAAAAATCTCTAAATGTCACTTTAAATTTAAATAAACTTTAGTTGATACAGGTTTCTTTTAATAGGTCTGAATGGACGGATGAATTAAATACATACAGAGTAGAAGCAGCTTGGAAATTGTCACAGTGGGATTTGGTGGAAAGCTATTTGGCAGAAGGTAAAATTACTTCTTAAAATGTAAGCAGTTTTGATATGCCATAAATATTTGAATTTAAGTAGCTTAGCAACATTCATAATTAATATCTTAGCCTGTTTTATGATTGCCATGTTTAGCTGTTCAAAGTAGAGTGAAATCATCTGTTCAGTATTTCTACTGACCATTTATCAAATGAAATAAAACTTGTTCTTGAACACAGCTATATAACATTTTTTGACTCTTCATTTGTTTTTCAGATGGGAAATCTACAACATGGAGTGTCAGACTGGGCCAGCTATTATTATCAGCAAAAAAAAGAGATATTACAGCTTTTTATAACACATTGAAACTAGTGAGAACAGAACAAATTGTACCTCTTTCAGCTGCTAGCTTTGAAAGAGGCTCTTACCAACGAGGATATGAATATATTGTAAGGTATTATGGTGTTTCCATTTTTATATTCCTTGTCTATAAGGAATATAGACACCTGACAGGGTTAGAGGTTTTTGGTGAGTAAATAATCAATGGTATGTTTAATATCATGCGTAGCTACAAAGAATGGCTCTTTTATTCTTTTTACCTCAGTATCATCCTATAGTTTTAAGAAAAATATTCTGACATACATCTTTTTAATTGAAAAGACATTTAGGAGACCAATAAAAACATAACAAAAAATTCTATACAGTAGAACTTCTGTAAGGTGACCACCCAAGGGACTGTAACAAACTGGTCAACATACAGAGGTGGTTAATGTAAAGAACTAGGCCTACTATACTGATACATACATGTGGTGCGTGTCCTGTCTGTGAAGATTAGGTCAACTTAAGGAGGTGGTCAATTATGATGGTTCTACTGTATTTGTCTTTTTGTCCTATCATAGTTTATTTTCTTTATAACTAAGTAAAATATGATATAGATATCTGCTATACCTGGGACATTGGTGCTTGCTACTTGTTGGTTCCTTTTCCTTCTCATTTAGAAGTGCATTTGACATTTTCCCACAAAATATAGGTATTATATTACCAGAAAAGAATATTAACTTTTAAAGGTAAAGAAGAAAACATTAGAAAACATTTTAGGTCTTTTAATTCCACCTGAAGAAAGTGATAATGTTTGCTGTAATCCTCAAATTTCCATGAACTAAATTAGAGAAGGATATATAAAAATTATGTATCAATTCAATATTATAATTGAACCATGGTAAATTTAAAGGATGATTAAATAGTTTTTTTAAGTTAGGAGAATTCATTGTAGTTAGTATCACCCTCTTTGGTAACATCTTAAGGAAAACAGAAATTGAACCATTGAGTTTAATTCAGTTATATAACTATTCAACTTTATCCTTTTGCCTTAAACAGTAAGTTATAGACACTGACTATTATACAAAGGGGGAAAAACTAGTGTAAGTTTATTACAGTTTCTATTACTCTTAGGAAAAAAATTAAAACTGCATTAATTTTCCAGTTTTTTACTGGCATCTGCTATGCTAGGCCCTCTTAGAGTAACACAAATAATATATGCAGATATTTCATGTTGGTTTTATAATGGATCCGTATTTTTTTTTTAATTCATGTGGGGAGTAAAGTTTGATCTTTATACATTTGAATTTATTTTTATATATCCTTCCCTAATTTAGTTCCTGGAAATTTGAGGATTACAGCAAACATAAAATAGTTAAACCAGAATACATTGATGTTTACATCCAATTTGAAAAGATATAAATGTTACTGTTTGTACACCAATAATACATATTAAAGTTCTACCAAAGAAAATTACACATTTTAGATTCTTCATGGCCAATTGAAAGTACACGCTTTATTTATGAGATTAATAAGGCTGAATGTAGTAACATTTTAACATAGGTTCTCTCTATTTTCAGATTGCACATGTTGTGCGAGTTGGAGCATAGCACAAAACCACTTTTTCACCAATCTCCAGGTGACAGTTCTCAAGAAGATTCTCTAAACTGGGTTGCTCGACTAGAAATGACCCAGAATTCTTACAGAGCCAAGGAGCCTATCCTGGCTCTCCGGAGGGCTTTATTAAGCCTCAACAAAAGGTTTTTCACACTACTTTTTTTTTTTAATGTTAGTTATCTTGGATTCAGTATAATATTATATTTGTATACTATTTGGGAATATTTGTATTTCCTAATTTTCTGCCTGATCTCTATTTGTCTGTTTTCAGTTGTCATGGCTGTGCTATATAGTTGAAAGGAATTTAGAGTTTAAAAATTACTTTTATATGCCATTTATTTTTATTACTATTTTTTTTTTAATGTTAAAAACTTATGTAGGGAGGCCAGACATGGTGGCTCATAACTGTAATCCTAGCACTTTGGAAAGCAAGATGAGAGGATTTTGTGAGACCAGGAGTTTGACATCAGCCTGGATCAGGCATCCTCAAACTTTTTAAATGGGGCCAGTTCACTATCCCTCAGACCGTTGGAGGGCCGGACTATAGTTAAAAAAAAAACTATGAACAAATTCCTATGCACACTGCACATATCTTATTTTGAAGTAAAAAAACAAAATGGGAACAAATGCAATCACACTGCCTCATGTGGCCCGCGGGCCACAGTTTGAGGACCCCTGGCCTGGATACTGTAGCGAGACCCTGTTTCTACAAAAATAATTTAAAAATTAACTGAGCATGGTGGCTTATTCCTGTAGTTCCAGCCACTCAGGAGGCTGTGGCAGGAGGATCACTTAAACCCAGGAGGTTGAGTTTGTTAGTGATCTACATTAGTGCTGCTGCACTTTAGCCTGAGTAACAGAGCAAGACTGTCTTTAAAAAAAGAAAAAACAATAATGTATAGAGGAGCTTGTAATTAAAGTCAAGAATAAAGTGTTAATAGACTCATAATGGGTAAAAGGTACCACTAGAAGAAAATTAAGATCAGGGGTTTTTAAACAAATTCATCATTGATTCCTTTGAAACAGTACATTGAGAGATTTCTCTATGTTGGGAAAAGATTTTTAGTTAAGTCATTGAGTGCACTTAGAGTTCCTCTCTTTTTCTCCTTGTTTTGTCACTTTCTTTTAGACCAGATTATAATGAAATGGTTGGAGAATGCTGGCTACAAAGTGCCAGAGTAGCCAGAAAGGCTGGTCACCACCAGACAGCCTATAATGCTATCCTTAATGCAGGAGAATCACGACTTGCTGAACTGTATGTGGAAAAGGCAAAGTGGCTGTGGTCCAAGGTAATGGTCAGTGGAATATCATAAGTAATATATCCTGTTGGGGATTATGTACTTCCTGCAGAGACCCTACTAAGAGAAGATCCCTAATCCAAATTCGGAACCTTTTTCTGTCAGGTTTCTTTGCTATTTGTCTACGATAGTCTGGAAGAAGCTGTCTCTTCTATCTTGAAGTCCCCAATACTTTCATATTTTAAGATTGAATGTACGTTTCTTTAAGTTTTCATCTATCTTCCATTTTTCTTGAGGAAAGTGACCAACATTTAATTTATTTTCACCCTCTATACATGTGCATATAGGGTATGTGTAGTAGGCATTCAGTAAATATTTATTAAATAAACATAACTCTGTTCCTTACTTAACATTTCTGTCAGATAATTAGATTTGTGTGGACTTACAATGATTACTGTCAAGATTAACTTCTTGTCAGGAAGGGCCTAGCATGAGAACAGAAGTCCTCTTGGCAGTCTGCAGATTAAAGCAATAGCAATAAGAAGGGTTTTTTATAAAAATATCTGAACTCAGCTTTAAATGATTATTACCATATTTTTTCATATATAATACACAACACACCTTTTACACAAATTTGGAGGGAAAAATAAGGATACACGTTATACATGGCTAATTCCATGTCTATATAAATTTCTTTAATTCTGTTATTTATGTTTAGCATTACAAGTGTAACTGTAGAAAGCAATAATGATATCCATATGCAAAATAATACCCTGGAATATGGTGATCAGTTTTATTGAACTTAAGACAAACTTGCAACAAAAGCCAATGTTATACAAAGTATAAAAGCAATCACAGCAGATTTGAAAACCCAACTTGCTCTGATAACTGGGGGCTAACCAGCCAATTGCAACCTCTTGAAATGTCAGTAAACAAGCCCATTAAGGCCCTAATGAAGAAAAAAGTGGACATGGTGGATGCAGTCAGCTGGTAATGATTTAACACTTACAGGCAGAATCAAGAAAATATCCATTGCCCACGTTTGTGATTGGATCCTACAATTGTGAAACAGGGTCAAGAATGAAGTGGTTGTGAAATTGGGATGGAACTGAGAATGATGAAATCTACCTGGATAAGGAAAGTAACTCTTCAGAAGACAGTAATGTAGAAATTGAAGAAGACGGTTCTTATGATATTGACAGTGATGAAGTGCTCTTGGCCTTCTATGATGCATAAATATCATAAATTTGTTATCAGTACATAAAATTTCTTGTACTTTGTGTCTGTTCTGGTGTTCTATACCATAATATGTTAAAAAATAAATGGTAAGACTAGGTGCTGTCATGCCTACAATCCTAGCACTCTGGGAGGCCGAGGCAGGTGGATTGCCTAAGCTCACAGGTTAGAGACCAGCCTGAGCCAGAGCGAGACCACGTATCTAAAAAAAGAAAACAGCCAGATGTGTGGCAGGCACCTATAGTCCCCGCTACTTGGGAGGCTAAGGCAAGAGAATCAGGAGAGCCTAAGAGTTTGAGGTTGCTGTGAGCTATGCCACTGCACTCAACTGAGGAGAACAAAGTGAGACTCCGTCTCAAAAAATAAATAAATGGTAAACTTCCTTTGTAATATAAAAAAAGTACCTAAATATAAATAAATAAAAATGCGAATTATTATAAAAAATTTAAACAAAAGATTTTTTTCCCCTGAAGTTTGGGCCAAGAACATGGTGCACATTATACCTGGCAAAATACAGGACTCCTCATGCTTGTCACCAGTCTAGAATTAGTAGACATAGCATGTTCTGAAATTGACACTTAGCAACTATGGTTGGTGTCATTGGTGGTTACAGCAACTTTGTGGTGACTGAGATAGGAAAGGAAAGGAGCTGTTTTCTGGATGAGATGGGAAAAATAATAATTCTGCCTGCTTTAGTCAGTACCTGGTTTATTTTATGAACTAGTGCTAGCCTATATATTATAATACATTAAACTCAGTAAGTTTAAAATATAGTTCATCAGGGCGGTGCCTGTGGCTCAGCAGGTAGGGCGCCGGTCCCATATGCCGGAGGTGGCGGGTTCAAACCCAGCCCCGGCCAAAAATAAAAGACTGTCTCTTAAAAAAAAAAAAATATATATATATATATATAGTTCATCATCTCATGCTCAGTACCTGCTTATCCTCTCATGATCCCTATTTTTCAGAATAACACTCTATTCAGAAGTCTTATTCCCTTCCCTACCTTCAGTTCACTTTTCACATCTGATTGGGAATTAAATCATGTTTTTTTTTGCCTTTCTTTTCCTTTGTCTTTCTTTTCTTTTTCTTCCCCCCCTCCTTTTTTTTATTTTTTTGAGACAAAGTCTTCCTCCATCACCCCAGCTGGAGCTCAGTGGCATGATCATTTCTCAAGCAACGTCATACTCCTGAGCTTAAGTCATTCTCCTGTCTCAGTCTCCAGGTAGCTGGGACCACCGTGCATGGCTAATTTTTCATTTTTTGTAGAGACAAGATCTCTCTGTGTTGTTCAGGCTGGTCTGGAACTCGTGACCTCAAGTGATTCTCCTGCCTTGACCTCTTTGCTAGCATTACAGGTGTGAACCACAGTACTGGCCAGTCATGTTGCTTTATTTTTTTTGAAACAAAGTCTCACTCATTCACCCTGGGGTTGAGTGCTGTGGCATTATAGCTCACGGCAACCTTAAACTCTTGGGTTTAAGCAGTCTTCTTATCTCAGCCTCCCGAGTAGTTGAGACTACAGGAGCCTGCCACATGCCTGGCTACTTTTTCTGTTTCTAGAAGAAACAGAATCTCGCTCTTGCTCAGGCTGGTCTTGAACTTCTGAGCTCAGAAGATCCACCTGCCTCAGCCTCCCAGAGTGCTAGGATTACAGGTTTGAGCCACTACGCTTGGCCTCTAGTCATGGTTCTTTAACCTTAGAACTATCTCTTAAATTCCCTTTCTCTTATTTATTTCTACTGCTTTGATTCATGCCCTTATTATTTATGTCCTCTATATTAACAGTTTTTCTTAGAATCTCACCATTTGTCTGTATACATTATTGCCAGTCTTTCTTTTCCATCTTTCTAAAATGCACATTAAATCATGTTGATCCTTCAAAAGGATTAAATCCTTCAACATAATTTTCATATCTTTAAAGTCTGAACTCTAGGAAGTACACAGATGCCTTTCTGATTGATTCCTGGACTACCTCTTCAGCTTTATCCGTCACTATCTCACAAACCCTTTAGGTGTTAGGTAAATTAGACTACTTGCTTTTCTCACAATTAAACTTATTCCCTTTTCCTAGAATGTCCTTCATTAAATTCTCTGCCAAGAAGCTTTCTCTTCATCCTTTGAGACCTGATTCTGACTTTGTCCACTGGTAACCTTTCTTGATTGCTGCTTTCCTCCATTTTCTGGTATCTTTAGGTAGATTTAAGGAATTCCCTTCTCTATCCTCTCTGATATCCATGTATATTCCTCTGCCATAGCACTTAGCACAGGAATGCACTTAGCATACATGATACCCATGTGTATATTCCTCTGCCATAGCACTTCCCTTCTCCATCCTCTATGATATCCATGTATATTCCTCTGCCATAGCACTTAGCACAGGTATGCACTTAGCATACATGATACCCATGTGTATATTCCTCTGCCATAGCACTTCCCTTCTCCATCCTCTATGATACCCATGTATATTCCTCTTCCATAGCACTTCCCTTCTCCATCCTCTATGATACCCATGTACATTCCTCTGCCATAGCACTTCCCTTCTCCATCCTCTATGATATCCATGTATATTCCTCTGCCATAGCACTTCCCTTCTCCATCCTCTATGATACCCATGTATATTCCTCTGCCATAGCACTTAGCCAAAGATGTTGTTATTTTACATAATCCCTTACATGATTATGAACTTTTTTAAGCCAGAGATTTTGATTTATTCATTATTGTTATCCCCAGTCATCGAATATATACACATATATATCCTTAGTGCCCTGAACTTTAATTGCATAACTCCCTCTCTATCCATAGGGAGATTGGTTCTGGAACTTTCCCCAGATACCAAAATCCATGGATGCTGAAGTCTCTTCTATAAAATGATACAGAAAAAAAAAAATGGTACAGCATTTGCATATATCCTACATCCATCCTCCCACATACTTTATCTCTAGATTACTTACAATAGCTAATACAATGTAAATCCTATGTATATAGTTGTTATACTGTATTGCTTATTTGTATTATTTTTGTTGTTACATTGCTTTTTATTATTAGCTTTTTATTCCTAACACTTTTTATCTACTGTTGGTTGAATCCACAGATGTAGAACCTGCTGATAGGAAGGGCCAAGTGTAATTATAAAATGAATGAGTAAATGAATAAGTGAATATAAGAGTTCTACATGAAATCATGCTTCCTTTTTAGAATTTTGCTTTGATAAAAAGGAAATTTCCAATGGATTTGTACATAAACTTATTTAATGAACCAAAATTTTGTTTTTCAGAAAATAGAAATATGTTTTTAAATTAAAAGGTTTACTTTTGCCTTTTTTCTTTTAGGGTGATGTTCATCAGGCACTAATGGTTCTTCAAAAAGGTGTTGAATTGTGTTTTCCTGAAAATAAAACCCCAACTGACAATAAGAACATGTTAATCCATGGTCGAGCTACACTACTGGTGGGCCGATTTATGGAAGAAACAGCTAACTTTGAAAGCAATGCAATTATGAAAAAATACAAGGCAAGTGTATGTATAATGCAATTTCAGTTAACTCAGTGAATTCTTTTTGGTTTTGGAACTGGGTAAAACGATTTTAAAGTCCATGTGTAAAATCATATGTAGGAACTGTTTTAACTTGTTAGTGAATCTTTATAAGTATGTAGAATTATCACAAAAAAAATATTCTCATGAAACCATCATCCAGGTCAAAAAGTAGAATATTACTGAAAATCTATAACTCCTATCTCTTTACCCCAGAAATCACTTAATTTTCACCCTCCTTCCCAAAGTTAACTACATCCTAGCCTAAAATTTTCTGAGCAAAACAAAGTATATAACATCCTTAGTAGAGTATTAAGCTGTATATAGGTGGTGTTGTAAGAAATATATCTGTCAATAATCCATGGGTCAGTGAAAATTACAATGGAAATTTAAAAATAATTTGAACTGAATGATAATAAAAATATTATATATCAAAATCTTTGGGATGCAGCTAAAGCCATTCTTAAAAGGAATTTAAAATTTTATTTGCATATATTAGAAGGAAAAAAAGCTCAAAATTAATGAACTAAGTATCAATCTCAATATGGTAGAAAGGGAATGAAGGATTTAAGAACAACAAAGCAAAAGATAGAAAAAAATTAAGCTAAAAGCAGATGGCTACAATTTGTGGAGTAGATTGAAAGAAAGAAGTTAAAACAGAGGAATTCCTGTCTGCATATGAATCTCCTTGAGTCATTGCCTAAATATAAGCTGCACATGAATAACTCAAAATTCTATGAGTTTTTGCTACAAAAAGAACAAACCTGGGGAAACTGTAAGAACAATTTCTAGACCTCGCACAAGTTTGAGGATTATTCAAATGACAAGATTGAGAGTTATTCAATCTATGAACCAGATGGCGGGTCATTGCATACTTAGAGCTTTTGGTAGAAACTCTAAAAGGACCACCTCTCAGAACTGGGACTGAATTAGCTCTAGGCTAAAAGCTACTCTACATCCTTACTAGAAAAACATTAAAACAAGCTTTAAAAGAATTATGCTGATTTTTTTTTCTTTTTTTGAGACAGCATCTCACTTGGTTGTGTTGGGTAGAGTGCCCTGGCATCATAGCTCAAACTCACAGCAACCTCAAACTCTTGGACTCAAGTGACCCTCTTACCTCAGCCTCCCAAATAGCTTGGATTACAGGCACCTGCCACAACGCCTGGATAGTTTTCTTTATTTTTAATAGAGATAGAGTCTCACTCTTGCTCAGGTTGGTCATGAACTCCTGAGCTCAAGCAATCCACCCGCCTCAGCTTCCCAGAAGATGACAGGTGTGAGCCCACCCCTCCTGGTATTTTATGCTAATTTTCAGCTTTACTGCCTATCAGATCAAAATCTTACACTCTTTAAAGGAATACAACAAAATCTGAAACTTGACAACATAAAATTACCTGTGTCTGAGCATCTAATAAAAAACTTTATATGAGCCACAGACAGGTGAAAAATCAATAGAAATCGTTCTAGGCTCGGTGCCTGTAGCTCAGTGGCTAAGGGTGCCAGCCACATACACCAGAGCTGGTGGGTTCAAATCCAGCCCAGGCCTGCCAAACAGTGACAACTGCAACCAAAAAATAGCCAGGTGTTGTGGCCGGCGCCTGTAGTCCCAGCTACTTAGGAGGCTGAGGCAAGAGAATTGCTTAAGCCCAAGAGTTGGAGGTTACTGTGAGCTGTGATGCCATGACACTCTACTAAGGGCGACAAAGTGAGACTCTTGTCCCAAAAAAAAAAAAAAAAAAAGGAAGAAAGAAATAGTTCTAGAAATGATGAAAGTAACAGATAAAGATTTTATTTATTTTTTGTTGTTGGGGATTCATTGAGGATACAAAGAACCAGGTTAGATTGATTACATTTGTTCAATAAAGACCCTCTTATAATTGTGTCCCACCCCCAAAAGGTATGCTACACACTGTGACCCCCCCTTCTTCCCTCTTTCTGATCTCCCCTTCCTCCACCCCCGACTGTATACTAGGTCATGAGGTGTCCTCATATCAGAATGAGTACATAGGATTCTTGCTTCTCCATTCTTGTGATGCTTTACTAAAAATAATGTGCTCCACTTCCATCTAGGTTAATATAAAAGATGTAAAGTCTCCATCTTTTTTAATGGCTGAATGGTGTTCCATGGTATACATATACCACAGCCTGTTAATTCATTTCTGCGTTGGTTTCCACGTTTTGACGATTGTATATTGAGCTGTGATAAATAGTCTAGTGCAAATGTCTTTATGGCAAAAGGATTTTTTTTTTCTTCTGGGTAGATGCCCAGCAATGGGACTGCAGGATCAAATGGGAGGTCTACTTTGAGTTCTTTGAGGATTCTGCGTACTTCCTTCCAAAAAAGTTGAATTAGTTTGCAGTCCCACCCGCAGTGTGAAAGTGTACCCTTCTGTCCATGTCCACACCAGCATCTGTAGTTTTGAGGTTTTGTGATGTGGGCCAGTCTCACTGGGGTTAGATGGTATCTCAGGGTGGTTTTGATTGCATTTCTCTAATAATTAGGGACAATGAGCATTTTTTCATGTTTGTTTGCCATTTGTCTATCTTCTTTAGAGAATGTTCTATTCATCTCTTGCCCATAAGGGATTGTTGGCTCTTTTTATGTTGACTAATTTAAGTTCTCTGTAGATCCTAGTTATCAACCTTTTGTCTGATTGAAAATATGCAAATATCCTTTCCCATTTTGTAGGTTATTTATTTGCTTTGGTTGTTGTTTACTTAGCTGTACAGAAGCTTTTCAGTTTAATTAAGTCCCATTTGTTTATTGTTGTTGCAATTGCCACGGAAGTCTTCCTCATAAAGGCTTTCTCCAGGCTGATAGTTTTAGGTGCTCTCCCCACACTTTCTTTGAGGATTTTTATTGTTTTGTGCTGTAGATTTAGGTCTTTTATCTACCTTGAATCAATTTTTGTGAATAGAGAAAGGTGCGGGTCCATTTTCAGTCTTTTACATGTGGATATCCAGTTCTCCCACCAGTTATTGGGTTTATAGGGATTCTTTCCTCCAGTGTATGTTCTTGTTTGGTTTATCAAAGATTAGGTGGCTGTAAAATGTTAGTTTCATCTCCTGGTTTTCTATTTGGTTCCAGATGTCTGTGTCTCTATTTTTGTGCCAATACCATGCTATTTTGGTCCCTATGGCCTTGTAGTACAGCCTAAAGTCTAGTGGGCTGGTGCTCCCAGCTTTGTTTGTTTTTTTTATTGTTTTTCTTTTTGAGACAGAGTCTCACTTTTTCCCCCTAAGAGTACCGTGGCATAACAGCTCACAGCAACCTCAAACTCTTGGGCTTAAGCGATTCTCTTGCCTCAGCCTCCCAAGTAGCTGGGACTACGGTTGCCCGCCCCAATGCCCAAGTATTATTGTTGTTGTTGTTGTTGTTGTTGTTGTTGTTGTTGCAGTTTTCATTGTTGTTTAGCTGGCCCGGACTGGGTTTGAATCCGCCAGCCTGAGTGCATGTGGCCGACGCTGTAATCACTGTGCTACAAGCGCCGAGGCCACAGCTTTGTTTTTAATACTAAGAATTACCTTGGCTATAGGGGTTTTTTCTGGTTCCACAGATAAAGATTTTAAAATATATTGTAAATATGTAAGGAATATAAACAAACACAAGGGCATGATGAGGAGAGAAACTGAAGATACAAGAAAGATCTAAATAGGACTAAGAGCCAAAGCAAATGACCCAGACCACACTAATCTTTAGATCCAGGAAGTGTTAAATTCTGAGTAAGATTCATCGTAGGAACCTAGCCCCTGATCCCTTGCTTATAAAAAGATACCATGCCACCTAAAAAACTAACCCTGATTTGCATCGATGATGTACTGATACTGAGGCAGTTCCTGAAGCCATACTTTAGAAAGTTTCACCTTCCCCAGTTGGAGGAATCTTCTGAAATAATTCTGTTTATATAAGGCATACCAACTTCTGAGGCACATAAAAACTTACCAGTACATAACAGCAAAATCATTAACAGACATTACAGGTCTCATATCTCTACATGGGCACTAAAACCTGGTGTGGGGAGAGAAAGACAGTGAGATGCCCTCAGTGTACCAACTTTTCAAGTTCTGATTAGTTTAGGTATATCCCTAATTTCCTGTCATAATGGCTTGAGTAGCCTCTTTCTCTTCTGCCTGTCACTTATATGTGATAATAGACAAAAGTCCTCAAAGAAAAGGGTAGAGGCCTACTATTGTAGAATGATGTGGCAATCTTAGGGGCTATATATTACATGATTCCATTTATATGAAATGGACAGAATAGACAAATCCATAGAGACAGATAGTTGATTAATGGCTGCCAGAGGCTGGGGGTTGAGAATGGGAAGCAACTGCCAATTGGTACAGTTCCTTTTTGGAGTGATGAAAATGTTGTAGAATTAGATAGTGGTGATGGTTGTATAACTCTGTGACTATTAAAAAAAAAAACTTTAAAAGTGTGAACTTTAGAGTATGTGAGTTAGATCTCAGTAAAGCTATTATTTTAAAATATTACCCAAATGAAATTCTTTATATGGAAAATGTAATGTCTGAAGTGAAAATTAGCTAGTATTGTAGGAAGTGGAACTCTCATTGCTGTGGTAATGTAAGTAATTAATATACCTATACCATGTGACTTAGCCATTCCTTTCCTAGGTATTTATCCAAGAGAAATAAAGTGAGATTGACAGCAAATTAGATATTGCCAAAGTAAAGATCAGTAAAATTGAAGACATAGCAATAGAAGCTCTCAAAATGAAGCATAGAGAAGAAAAAAGAGTCTGAGGAAAAAAAAGACAAAAACCATAGAGCCTTAGTGGCCTATGGGATAATATCAAAGAGTCTAATATACATCTATTTTAAAGTTTCAGAAAGACAGGGGGGAGAGAGGACAGAAAAAGTAATTTAAGGGGCAGCGTCTGTGGCTCAGTCGGTAAGGCACCGGCCCCATATACTGAGGGTGGCAGGTTCAAACCCGGCCCTGGCTGAACTGCAACCAAAAAATAGCCGGGCGTTGTGGCGGGCTCCTTGTCGTTCCAGCTACTCGGGAGGCTGAGGCAAGAGAATCACTTAAGCCCAGGAGTTGGAGGTTGCTGTGAGCTGTATGATGCCATGGCACTCTCCCAAGAGCCATAAAGTGAGACTCTGTCTCTACAAAAAAAAAAGTAATTTAAATAAAGATAAGAATAAATGGAAAATGACAGTAGTAAGGGTCAACAGAACTGTAAATTCATTGAAAAGACCAATAAAATACGTAAACCTCTTGTGAAGTTAGTAAACTAAAAAAGAGAGAAAACACAAATAACTGATGTCTGGAATGAATAAAGGAAAATCTATATTGATCTTATAGACATTACTAACATCAAAGAATATGAACATCCTTGAGGCAGTACATTTGAAATTTTTAAATAGATAAATTCCTGGAAAGAAAACTTAGCCAAATTTGACACAAGAAGAAATAAATCTCAATAGTTCTCCAGGTGTTGAAGCAATTAAATAGCTACCACCACAAAGATAATTTCAACGTTACTGAACTTTACTTTGAATTCTATCAAATACTTTACTTAAAAAAGAAATAATAGGAATGTTTTCAAAACATTTTCACAGAGGATAGGAAAAGATAAAATACTTTCTAATTTGTTCTAGGCAGTTAGCATAGCTGTGATGTGAAAACACACAATAAGAACATTCGAAGAAAAGAAGATTGTAGTTCCACCTTACTTAGGAACATAAATTCAACACTCCTAAACAAAATATTTTGATCAAATTTATTCCCAGTATAGGGTTGATTCATTGTGTGAAAACCAATAGGTATAATTTACCACATTAACAGAAGTAAGGAGATAAATTATATAGTTGTTTAGTTGTTTTGATAGATGCAAAGAAGGCATTTAATAAAATTTAGTATCTATTTATGATTAAAAATTCTTTGTCAGTACCACATGCGCTAACCAATTGTGCCACTGGAGCACTCTGATTAAAAATTCTTAGCAAATTTGAAAGAAAAAAGAAAGTAATTTACTAAAGAGAGGGTATCTGCAAAATCCTGTGGCTTTTACTAAACAGTAAAATCTTGGCAGCCTTTTCTTTCTTTCTTTTTCTGGAGACAGAGTCCCACTATGTCACCCTCAGTAGGGTGCTATGGCATCACAGCTCATAACTCTTGGGCTCAAGCGATTCTCTTGCTTCAGACTCCCAAGTAGCTAGGACTACAGGCTGTCTTGTTGCTTACTTTAGCTGGCTGGGCTGGGCTTGAACCCGCCAGCCTTGGTGTATGTGGCTGGTGCCGTAACTCCTATGCTACAGGCACCTGACAGCTTTAATATTACCGATTTATTAAACAACTTACAGGAGATTGTAGCTTGTGTAATAAGGGAATAAAAAAGGAGTGAAAGATATAAGGATCAGGGGAAAAATATCAAGTATTTCTTAATTGCAGATGATAGGATTATATATGTAAATAATTCAAATGTTATAGATAAACTAATATTAACATTAAGTGAGTTCAGTAAGATTGCTTATGTAACATATAAAAATCAATTTTATTTTTATATACTGGCAAGAAAGCAATTTAAAATATAACATTTACAAGCAATGGTGCTTGAATAGTTGGAGGCAAAAATTATCTTTAACCCCACCTCACACCATGGACAAAATTACTTCAAAGTGTTTTAGACTTAAACTGAAAAGCTAAAATTATGAGCTTTTAGATAAAAAACAAAAATTGAGCTGCTAGCTTGCAAGATTTTTTAGATCACAAAGTATTGTAGAAAAACTGACATATTAGATTTCCATTAAAATTAAAACCTCTAGAAAAGACACTGTTAAGAAAATGAAAAAGTAAGTAAAAGACTGGGAAAAACACATATGTGACAAAGAGTTTCTATCCAAATAATAAAGAACCCCAAAACATGGCGTGGTGCCATGGCTCATGCCTGTAATCCTTGCTTGGGGAGGTTGAGAGGGGAAGATTGCTTGAGCTTAGGAGTTCAAGACCAGCCTGAATAAGAGCAAGACTCTGTCTCTACTAAAAATAGAAAAAACTAGCCAGGCATTGTTGCGGGTGCCTGTAGTGCCAGCTATTTGATAGGCTGAGGCGAGAGGGTCACTTGAGCCCAAGAGTTTTAGGTTGCTATGAGATGTGATATCATGGCACTTTACCAAGGGTGACAAAAGTGATAATAATAATAAAAATAAATTAATTAATTTTTTTAGAAATTGCCAAAATAGTATAGAGAATTCCCATATCTACCCTTCACTATATCTCCCTTAACCTTAATATTACACAATTGTAGTACAATGATTAGAACTAGGAAGTTCATGTTGATACTCTTAACTATAGAAATTTCCATTTTGCTGGTTTTCTCATTAATGTCCTTTTCTCTGTCTAGAATCCAATCTAGGATCTTACATAGCATTAGTTGTCACATCACCTTAATCTACTTTAATCTATCTAAGACATTTTTTACTATATTGTATAAGTTAGGGTCCAAGTAGAAAATAAATGGAGCAGTCAAAAGAGGTATTTGAGATGAATTTAATGAAGAACTAGATTAAAAGAAATCAAAAAGGATGGTGAAATTAATTCATGGGTAGCAAGAGCAAGGAGTCATTGGCATTTCTAGACCTGAAGAAGCAAGAGGGGAGGGCATTTACTGGGATCTGTAAAGAAAGCTATATTTGTAGGAAAAGGCCGTTGGATCAGAACTTGACCTTAGGGGAAGAAACATAACCATGGTCAGCTGCAGCCTAGCAGGGAGCAAAGAAATTAGGGGATGACGTCATCTCCATAGTCCTAAACATGACAGGAAGCCAGAGGGCAAGTGAGCCCATTGATGTAAATTATCAGTGTCAACCTTTATGGGGTACTGAGCAGGGTAGAAAAGGCTAAAAGGTGGCAAGTATATCTAGAGGGACAAACTGAGAATAGTTAACATACATTTCAAGACTTACTGTTAAAATACAGTGGTATATTGGCATAAGGTTAGACAGATAAACCAATAGAACAGAACAGAGTCCAGACATGTTCCAGATGATATTGTAGGATAGTGAAGGACAGTCTTTTCAAATGTTGTTGTATTATATATATATATTAATAGAAAAAAAAAACTTGATCCTTTTTTTATACCATGAACAAAACTGAACTGAGGTACATTGCTGATGTGGCTGGTACTTATGTGTGGCTAGTTGCATACATACATCTGTTCCATGCATCTAATCATGTCATTCTGTCCTCTGTTCTGGGCAGGTTTATGTTTATAGGGTCTCAAGATTAGATGCAGTGGAAACTCAAGGTCTCACTTAAGGTTCTTCACCTAAACAATATTCTTTAATTTGCATGTATTAAAAGTGAAATTTTATGAAAAGAAATTTTTGTCATCCATTCTGTGTATTTCCCATCACATTTCAAATAGCATTAAAAATTAATAACCACACAAATATTTAAGAGATAGTAACAGCAATAGGAAATGACAAAGGAGACAGAGTGAGCATGGCCAAAAAGATATAATGGGAGAAAGCTTGAAAGATTATGGCTACTGTAGTGAAGTGGTGAAGCCAAAATGAAATTGAGGCCAGTCTTAGTGGCCCACACCTATAATCCTGAGGCCAGGAGTTGAAACCAGCCTGGGCAGCAGAGTCAGACTCCCATCTCTGCAAAAGATTTGTTTTTTTAATTAGCCAATCATGTTGACATGTGCCTACAGCTCCAGCTACTCAGGAGGCTGAGGTGGGAGGATTGCCTTAGCCCACAAATTGCCTTAGCTAATGACAGGGAGACTCCATATCTTTAAAAAAAAAAAAAAGGAAAAGAAACACTGAGGAATGAATGTGACATAGTCAATTATTTTTAGAAGCCTAATTATGGAAGGAGTTGAGAAAGAGTACAATAACTTGTGAGAGATCTTGGAGAAAAATAAGATATGTGATTATTATTTTACTGTAATTTTTATGCTTTTTAAAGTCCTACCCTCTTCAGAGTTTGATATTCCTTCTGCTTTCTTTCATTGAAGGATTTTTAAAAGGCCGGGCATGGTGGCTCACACCCGTAATCCTAGCACTCTGGGAGGCCAAGGCAGGTGGATTGCCTGAGCTCCACAGGTTTGAGACCAGCCTGAGCAAGTGTGAGACCCTGTCTCTAAAAAATAGCTGGATATTGTGGCGGGCACCTGTAGTCCCAGCTACTCGGAAGGCTGAGACAAAAGAATCACTTGAGCCCAAGAGTTTGAGGTTGCTGTGAGCTATGATGTTACCGCACTCTATTAAGTGTGACAAAGTAAGACTCTTGTCTCAAAAAAGAAAAAAAAATAGTAAATAAAAAGACAATGTACATGTGTATATATATACACACACACACACACACACACATATATAAAATACTTTTAACTCCTCTGGAAATTATGTTGATGTATCTTTTAAAGTGGTACTATAAATGGAATTTTCTTCTTTTAAATCAGTGGTTCTCAACCTTCCTAATGCCACAGCCCTTTAATACAGTTCCTGTGGGTCACGACCCACAGGTTGAGAACTGCTGTTCTAAATAATTATTTCAACATCATCTCATATTGGCCAGTGGATAACCCACCGGAACCAGCAGCTATCCTGAGAAAACCTTTGTAAGATGGTACCTTATTCCCTATCCACATCAAAGAGTGAGTCTGCTTTTGACTTTACTCTGCCTAGATGTGGGCCTCATACTTTGATTCTTAATCATCAAATATATTTTAATTCCCAATATAGTGTAGATTTTCTTAGGTGAGTATACTGTGTTCTCTTTTATAGGATGTGACCGTGGTCCTGCCAGAGTGGGAAGATGGGCATTTTTACCTTGCTAAGTACTATGACAAATTGATGCCCATGGTCACAGACAACAAAATGGAAAAACAGGGTGATCTCATCCGGTATATAGTTCTTCATTTTGGAAGGTAAGTGTGAGAATTGCATGTTTACACATTAAATATGTTGAGATAACTGTGAATATTCAACTGTTTTATCATTGATTCAATCTAACACATTAGATGAGATGTAAATTTTTCTTTATGTAACTTTTTCTTCACTTTAAAAAATAACTTTTTTAATGAGAAAAGTGTTATTATTATAGAATTATAATTTTTAAAAAT